>NC_133621.1:130193808-130504641 GCF_048593235.1 Sminthopsis crassicaudata | reverse complement strand
ATATATATATATATATATATATATATCCTACATAACAGTTACACTCCATCTTTCTTCTACCGAATTATCATTGCCCATTTCTGCAGCTCCCAAGATTTCTCTATTAAAACTTTCTGTTCAATGCAAGAAGAAAGGATCATCATAATCTGAGATCACACATACCAAAGAAAGTCTTCATTTAACTTTCTCATTTGTAAAATAAGATCTCTTTCAGTTCTCAGTTGCCCCTCACATCCTGCTGCATAAATGGTAGAATTCACTGGAAAGTGTGGTTGGGCTCCTTCAGTGAAAGATAACTTTCTCCATCCAGTGTAGTACAAAATCTATGTAATGATTCATTTTAGTAAATATTAAAGGCCTACCATTAATCAAGGGGAGCTGTGCCAGTTCCCCCATAATTCCATGAGGACATCACTTAGAAGTATCAACTTTTAGATGAAATAAAAAAGTGTGAATGATGTTCTGACCCTAGAATAATAACTCTAGAGGTAGAAAGCATTTAGTCCAACTCCCTCATTTTACAGATAAGGAAGTTGAGTCCAAGAGGATCACATAGACAAAAATCACATAGGTAGAAAGCACAAATCCCAAGTCCCTCATTCTTGTGCTGGGATTCATATCCTGGCTCTTGGAATTTGTTTTTTGTTTTGTTAATATTTTAATAAATACATTTCAATATAATTCATTTCCTTTTTAACACTATATATTTTATTTTATGCATTAAAAAGACATTATTCCAAGAAGGAGTCCATAGGATTAATCAGACTGCCAATAGAGTCCATCATTAAGAACTCCAGCACTAAATCCACTGTTCAGCATATTAACCAGCAATTTTTTACCCTCAGAAACAGGGGTTCTGGAGAAGAAAAAAAAACACACTAGAAAAAAAATGGATCATTTCACTCTGAAAAATTCCATCCCAGAAGTAGTCACTGTTAAGTGAATAGGGGTTTCTGTCAGTTCTATTAGGGGAGTAAGGGGCAGGAAGATAATTAACTCATCTATTAACATTGCAGGTAGGACTCACAACTATTTCTCTTCAGTATGCATTACATTTCATAAAATGAAATTATTACTCACAGCTGTTCTTAATTTTACAGAGCATCTACTTTAACTTTATTATCTAACTTGGGTATTAAATATGCTTCATAATAAACTGGAGTGATTTCCCCTTATAAGAGTAGGAGTTTATAAAAAGAATGATTAGAAACATGGCGTTATGACAGTATGCATCATTTCAGATCATAGTTGAACAAAGTAGAATAGAGGATCCGTATCTGAAAGAAATCTAAAGATTCTTAAAAATAAAATAAGTAGAAATTATCATTCACTTTACATGTGACTGTTCTCATAATGAATCCTTATGTAAAAATTATGCAAACATAATATATACCATTTTAAAGAGATTTTTATATTAGCCTTTCATCTCCTTTACTGGTTTGCCCTTTTCCAAAGTGTAACACTGCCTTTGTAATACCTAGCAAGAACCTTTTAATTTTTCTTCAAAATATTTTATCGACTAGATAACAAGTTGGTCATGAAGAAACTCATTATTACACTACTCATAAAAGAAATAAATTCTTCTCCTCCAAAAAAACTACATTAATTTCTTGAAGTACTTAGGTTCTATTGTAAGAAAATTTTGTGGATTTTTTTTTTACATTACTACAAAAGAGCTCAGTTAATGACTATTTTTAAATTCATAAAGCCTTACATTTGTACACTTGATAAAAGTTTTCCTGGCCAAATCATTCCCATTTATTACAAGAACAGTCATTATTTATGCACTGAATATGTATAACTCAATACTTTTATTAGAAAATTCTCTGGCCAGTAAATTTGTTTTGATCTTTTAAAATCACAGTTTAATCACTGAATAAAAGGTGTTTTATTGCCCTTATATTTATTTGTAAAAACTGATACTTGTGGCCATTCCTGACATGTGTTTTGAGACCATTGTAAACAAATTTCAGATTTTTCACTCTTCTTTTCATTTTTCTCATATTTCTTTTTCAGTTCTTTGCTTAAAACACTGTTAAAAATGCTAGCTGAAACCCCTCTATCCAGCAAGCAGCTGGGCATTTAACACACCTTCTGGAGAGCAGTGGTTGTGAAATAGAATAAATTGTTATTTCTGGGAGAAAAAAAGACAAAAAATTGGATCCTACAATAATAATAATAATAATAATAATAAAGAGAAAAAAATCTGTGAACAATTCAAACTCCCAAACCACAATCAATGACAAAGGAAGCTAACAAATCAAGGTAAAGCATACTATCCCATTCAAAACAGATTAATCATTTAAATTGAATGAACTTATTAATCTTTATATAAAAATTTGATACTGCAGCTTTCTAAGAAAGGAAACAAATGTCTGATGTTTAAATACTTATTCCTAAGAACAAAGAACATATATTTTAGAAGAAATGAAATTTCAATATAGGATCAGGTCAAGGAAAAATGGTCTATGTAAGATTCAGAAACTGCCAAATTGAATATTTCAAAAGCTGTTAAGACTTGAACTCCACCTCTTTTATTCTTTGCTTTACATGAAACAGAATATCTGTGTGTCTGTCTTCTGTTTTCATGCAAAAAAAGGTAGGGTAGGGACAAGACATGTGTCAATCAATTTAGGTTAGTATAATTTATAACCTTTAGAAAACTATTTTTAAAACAAATAGGACATGCAATTTGACTGTTATATCATAATCAATGAGGCTGTTTTGTTATGTATATATAGTATAATTGTTATGGAAAAAAATTGAAATTAGTGCTGTGAATCAGGAGCAAAGACAATGTTTATTCATTAATCTTTTTTTGATTGGATGGGAAGAAAGGACCACAAAATATGGAAATCAGCAAGATTCTGAATATTGTTAGTATACTCAGAAAAAAATTGGGGAGGTTAATATCATTTAATTATTATAGGCAATAAAAAAATACCTATGTGTAAATATGAGTATGTGTGTGATATAAACACCATACAAGAAAGGAAAAGACAAACGGATGTTGTTTTTTCACGGAGTGGTAATGCGACTTTGTTATCCAAATGTATTCATAGCATTTAATTTTTTGTGATAGTCATCTTTGATAGTAAAATAAAAGTCTTGTTTGTTAAATAGCAGGAAAGCCTCCTCAACCTCTACTAGAATACACTACATAGCATATAGCACATTTGAATAATGCCAGTCTCTGTAGGGCTTGATATTGGGCTATGAATATTTGACCTAGAATGCCATTAGCTTAACTTATACATTTTAAAATCACGTATTGAAATGCTGCAAAACTAAGATTGTAGTGAATTTAATTTCAAAGCCACACTGGCGGTCCTTTTATACTGTATGTGGTAATCCTTGATTTCTTGCACTGATGCTAAATGTTAATGAACAGAGCCACAGTATACCATTTCACCTGGAGCAATGAAAACATTAAAATCTCTTCAGAAGCCTGAATAAAACTTTATTTTATAAATATAATCCACGGTGAAGCTCTACCATTTCACTGTACTTTTTTGAAATAAGGGCACATGGAAAATATGGAAGAGTTCCCTTTGAGATCGCTAACTAAAGCTACAAAATGAGCCCGGTACGGCATTTCCAAGGAACGCGGTTCAAAAGTTGTACGATTACTACTAAGGTTGTTTTATTCTCGCCCACATTTGGAACAGGAAGTCTGTGTTGTTCTTGAAGAATTCTGAAAAGCAATGTCACAGTCTGATGACCTCTTCTCCTCATTAAAACGTTCCCAAAGACAGCTCTCTGCATGATGTTTTGTAGCTTCAGCAGCCATGAACTAATTTGTACCTCTTATTTTGATCATGCACTGGTGAAAGCACCAAACAATATTTTTCTTTAAACACAGAGAGGGCTTTCAACAGCTCAGCATGCACTTCTACCCTCTTTTTAATCTTGGAGCACCTATTTATTTGCTCTTTTCACCACTAAATCTTCTTTGCTCCTTTCTGCCCCCTGCAAAGCGGCTAGTTAAAAATCTTCAGTGTTTTTTCTTCATAGGCTTAAACCATTAAAAGGGTATTACCATAAAAAGGGAGACAAGGATTTACAGACAGAGTACAGGGAGAATTTGCATTTCTAATTTTTAATCCAATTAAACTGAAATAATATTTATTTAGCTACAACCTTTATATAATTTCTATGACCTCACCAAAGTTAATGGGGGGAAAAATTCCTGCTTGGGGAAATTACTTCGAGATATTCCTGGAAAAGACTGATTGGGTCTACTTATTGCATATTTGAAGATTTTTTTTTTTTTACTTTATATCTGATAAGTATGCATGTGGTTCATTTGCTTACTTTGCATAACCTTCATTCTTTTCCCCTAGTTCAATTATGCACATCATTTAAAAAATATAAATTTGAATCCTTTGAATCACAAAGACAGTGTTGAGACTTTCACAGGTATTGCATGAGGACTGAGATTTTCTGTTATACATTTTATAAACCTGGAAAAAGAACTACAATAGAATGACTTTTTAAAGATTTCTTTTCGTCAGGCTGTGATGTTATATTTATTAATAAAGAAATGATTATTTATTAAGCAATCAATAAATAATAAAGCAAGTCCAAAATTAAAACAAAGTTTCCATATCAAAAGATAAAGATCCTAATCTTAGGATCAATTTATAGCTGGTTTATATAGAATTAACTGGCTTATATCATACTAGCAACAAAAAATATATATATAATTCAGTGTATGTCATAATTTAAAAGCTTTAGCATTAAACATACCTCTTATAAACATCAAAGTTTCTCTAAATAGGCAGTGTAAAGATTCTCATAAAGAATAATTAATTTTTTGTGTTTTCTTTTTTATAGTTATGTTCTAAAACCAAATTATGAATAAGAAAACATAGATATACTTTTCATATATTTCCTTAAGTATGTCGCAAATAAACAAGACTACTTGAGATATTTGTGAATACATTTTAAAGTTATTAAAAATTTAACTCACTAATAAGAATATTTTCTCCAAAACATGAATGTACAATAGTAATTTCAAATTTTCTCATCTCTAGATAATATTCATCCAAATATTTAATTCATTGTATTTATCATGAACTTATTTTAAGATAATTAAAACATCAACTTTGTTGCTTTCCATAAGATAGCTATTATTTGTTAGTAACAAATAAAAATACATGTAATCAAACTAAATTACTAAATCACAATACTGACAAAATCTATTAAAGGTTAAGAATCTAGTTTAATACCTTTTCCAACTTAAACCTGCCTCCCAAAGTTTCTTATTTATTCTTTTGTATGAATTAATAGTCAATAAATTCAAGTGATTAGAAGGGAAAGGGTGACAATCCAGCTGATCTTATAGTGCCAAAAAATGTTAGAGCTAGAGAGGATATTAAAAGCTATGCAATACAAGCACTTTTTCTGATGAGTCAAATTGAGGCCTACAGAGAAGAAATGACTAATCCAAGATAACTAGGTAATAGCACAACTAGGAAGACATCAGGGTGTTTGGTTGTTAAGTTCAGAGTTCTTTAATTAATAAATATTCACCATATTGAACTGATTTTAAAATAATTGAATTTTCACCACCCTAAACTTGCCTTTCCCAGCAAACTTCTAAGTCTCATTGGAATTTTTCTCCCATAAGATTCATTTCACTTTTTAACTTTTGATTACAGTTTTCTATTTTCTATTATCTTAATTATCACTAAATAACCACTATCACACAGAGAGGCATTTATATTTTATAGATAATAGCAGTTGTATATGTTTTTACTGTTTTATTTTCCTTAAACTAAAAAGTTTCAGTTATCTTAAAAACAATGTCTTTTAAGTTCAACCGATTATCACCTCAAAATCCAAACTCTGAGTTGTCTCATGTGCTCAGGCTTTCCAATGTGACTTATCAATCATCTGGTCATACTGTTTTCCAAATCTTTTCTTAAAATGAAGCCTTTTCCCCCCTATTTTCACATTCACGGACACTTTTCTCCCTTCCTGACTTCTCTTTAATTCTTCTAGTTCTCTGAATTTTTTTTCCTGTTTCTAAGATTCAGAAAAACCTACATGTACATCATACACCTTCTTTATAATGTATGCATGGCATCAATTTTTGAGTCATGTTGATGGTAGAGCAATGTGGCACAATAGAAAATACTGGGCTAGGGGTTATGGAACACAGGCCTATTAACAAGTCTACAGGTAACTTGTCTCTTCTCTCAATTCAGGACAAACCTGCTCAGCTCCTGAGATGTGAGAACTAAATGAGCACACTTAAGAAAGCGCCTTGCAAAGTATGAAGGGTTAATAGATGAAATAATAATAATTAGACTATCTGAAACATATGGTGTTTTGTGGTTTGAAAAGTACATTTATATAGTGTGTTATTTGATTTAATTCAATTTAGCAAAATACATCCATGATTAGGAGTGTGCTGGAGGTAGCTCAAACTGAGCCGACTGTTAAATTTTCAGTGTGAGCATTTCTACCTTGGAAATTGGCAAATACTATAAATAAGAGCTTGATTTATTGTTTTGTTGACTGTCTAGATTTAGAAAGTGATGGACATTATTAGATTATTATTAGAAAATAATGCAAATTAAACTTGAAATTGAATTGCATGTAAATTTTCCCCAGATACCAGTTATTAAGTATTTACCAGGATACCCCTTGATAGCATTACTGATTAGGAGTTGAAAAGGAATTTCAAGATAAAATTGATTAAACTTGCTCCTTTCGCAGGAGAGGAAACTGGAATCAGCGTTAGGGCCACAATCATTAGGTATGCAGGGATGGGGCTTAGAATGGTGACCAGAGGAAAGAGGCGACATTTGCCATTTCTCATTCTCCAAATAATAAATTTCTATAAAGAAACAAGTTTCTTATTCTCTAAATTGTCCGAGAATAAATCAAATTATTTAGTATCACATACTATCCAGAAATGTAAATACCGGACAAAGATCTGATCCAGCACAAAATGGAACGTGACTTCTTACGCCCTCAGAAAAGACTAGTGTGTCAGACAAATAAATACTTTAGGATCCCCTGCGCAGATTTTTTGCATAAAGGTTAAAGCTCTTATTTAAAGGATCCCTCCCTGGAAAAGCTTAAGGCCCATATAGGTTTATGCCCATTCTGCCTTTTGTCCACTAGATGTCCCCAGTGTGTCACACTAGCTCTGATCTCGCAGCTAGACAGACTTGTTAAAGTGAATCCATATGGACTGCTCCCGTTTGAAGTGAATCCTAAGAAACCTTGTGTAAAAGAACTTTCATTCCTGACTTCATCTCATCCCTAAATTAACAAGCTACTAATCTACAAGAGAAATGCAATCACTTAAAGACTCTGCCCGCGACAAGCCTTGGCCAATTAAAGAGCGTGTACATCTTCTCGTCGGAAACAAGCGCAAGAAATCAAAGATGGAAACACGTGGAAAAAATCCTCAGAGAAAAAGTTCCTACCCTTGCGAGAAAGGATCTTAAGACAACTTTTAATTGTGTTGCTTTCAAAGGATGGATAATAGTTACACAAAATAGTTCAGAAAACCGGTGGCAGCGGGGACCTCGTTTAATTCCTACTTTAATCAGTTAAAGGTAAAATTAGAGCCGTTGCTTGAGTGGTCCCCAGAAGCGCCCCTCCTCTTCTACACAAAACCTACGGAACAAAGAATGCGAGGATGAGATCTCATCCTGACGGAGCACAGGGATGTGGGGGGGGGGGGGAACTAAGCTTGCACAGCATCACCCCTGCCACATCCCAGCGCATCCCGTCCGCTCGGTCTCAGTTGTCCCCCTCGGAGCTGCTATGGAGGATGACAACACTAGAGGGCTTAGAAGCAGCTTTCTAAAGGAATTCAATAAGGATTTCCTACAAGGTGTCTCAAAACGGGACCCCTCGGGCAGCGTGTGTCTGGCTCAGGGGGCAGGAGGTAAAAAGTTCAGCCTGTGAAGTCAAACACTTTCTGGCCTAGAGAGCGCGAGCGTGAATTACCCATTACTCTGGAACCAGCGTTGAAACAATGGTAAACACTAACAGTGGGTCGCTGGCTCCGTCCCTTTCTTGGCGGGTCATTTTTCCAAAGTGACTTATCCGTCGTCTGGTCATACTGTTCTCCAGACCTTTCTTAAAATGTAAGAAAGGCTTTTTTTCCCATTTCCACATTCACAAAGACATCGCCTCCCTTCCCGACTGGTCTGTAAGGTTCCGAATCTGTCCCGTTTCATCCTTGAAACCTTCTTTAATTAAGTAGGAATTATCCATCAACAAATATTTATTACCCTCCTGCTATATGCTTTTGTCTAGTATCCTGGGCACTATGAAGTAACATAAAGAAAGTGCAAGACTTTGGGGTGTGGGGGATTTTAGCTGGGGAAATAAAACTGTAATATACATGAAATAATAAGAGGACAAAACGTATAATCAAAATAAGCTAAAATGGTTGGGGAATGGTTTTGTGGATTGTCTAGTTTTAGAAAAGGATGGAGAAAATATTAATAATGCAAATCAAGCTTATAATTGAGAGGCATGTAGAAGCTAAATCTTTAAAAATAGGGAGGAGATAAAGGGTATTCTGGGGGAGGCCTAGAAGTGGGGAGATGGGAGTAGCAACTACTTTGAACCTTTCTTTGTTTCTCAGCACGAGTGCAATGCCTAGCATGTAATAGATACTTAATGAATACTTCCTGCCTTACTGGCAAGATGGTAATAGCATTATGGAGCTATCTTTAGTGAGTTCAAGTCACAGGCAAACTACAATCCAAGATATTGAAAAAGTAAAAACAAGCAACATGACTGGATATGAATTCTGAACTGTCTGGGAGTTGTGTAAAAAATGAAGAATGAGAGAAATGCAACAAACTAAGGATGGGTGGTGGGTATTTGTTGTCCCCATTTTCATGCTAGAGGCTAGGGAACTTTAGATAGCAAGATATAAAATTCTGTTGGATGTTAAAAACAGACTGAGCTCAGAAGCAATGATCATCAAGGTCAGGCATATTGTGCCAGATTGAACATTTTCTATTTTTTGGTAGTTATTAAATGGATTCATGAGATTTAATATATTACTTTCTTTTAAAATGTTTAATAATAGTGTTTTGTTGTCAAAGTACATGTAAATGTATAAAAATGTTTGTGGTAGCCTTTTTTGTAGTTACAAGAAACTGGAAACTGAGTGGAGAATGCCTGCATAAGTTATGGTATATACATGTTATGGAATATTATTGTTCTATAATAAATGATCAGCAGGATGATTTTGGAAAGGCCTGAAGAAACTTATGTGCACTGATGCTGAGTGAAATGAGCAAAACCAGGAGATCATTGTACACGGCAACAACAATATTATATGATGATCAATTCTGATGGACGTGGCTCTCAACAATGAGGAATTCAGGACAGTCCAATGATCTTGTGAGGAAGAGAGTCATCTATACCCAGAGAGAGTTCTGTGGGAATTAAGTGCAGATCACAACATAGTATTTTCACTGTTGTTGTTTGCTTACATTTTATTTTCTTATTTTTCCCTTTTTAATCTGATTTTTCTTGTGCAGCAAGATAATTGTATAAATATGTATATATTGGATTACTTGCCATCTAGGGGAGGGAGGGAAGGGGAAGGAGAGGAAAAATTAGAATATAAGTTTTGCAAAGGTCAGTGTTGAAAAATTATCCATGAATATTTTTTGAAAATAAAAAGCTTCAGGGGGCAGCTAGTTGGTGTAGTGGATAGAACACCAGTCCTGAAAGTCAGGAGGACCCAAGTTCAGATTTGGCCTTAGACATTTAATACTTCCTGGCTGTGTGACCCTGGGCAAGTCACTTAACCTCTATTGCCTTAGCAAAAAGAAGAAAAAAAAAAAAGCTTTAAAATATATTTGCATATCTATTGGAAATAAAAAGTAATTATTTAAAAAAATATCAGCAGGATGATTTCAGAGAAGCCTGGAGAGACTTACATGAACTGATGCTAAGCGAAATGAACAGAACCAGGAGATCATTATACATGGCAACAGCAAGATTATACCATGACCAATTGTGATGGACATGGTTCTCCTCAACAATGAGATCATTCAGGCCAGTTCCAATGATCTTGTGATGAAGAGAGCCATCTACCCCCATAGAGAGGACCTGTGTAAACTGAATGTGGATCACAGCATAGTATTTTCACTCTTTTTGTTGTTTGCTTGCCTTTTGTTTTCTCATTTTCCTTTTTGTTCCAATTTTCTTGTGCAGCATGACAATTGTGGAAATACATATAGAAGAATTGCACATATTTAACATATATTGGATTACTTGCTGTCAAGTGAGGAGGTGGGGAAAAGGGAGGGAAAATTTAGAATGTAGGGTTTTGTAAGGATAAATGTTGAAAATTATCCATGTATGTGTTTTGAAAATAAAAAGCTTTAATTAAAAAAAGAAAGAAAAGAATACATGTAAAGATAGTTTTCAACTTTCATCCTTTTAAAACCTTTTGTCCCAAATTTTTCTCTCTCACCCTTCCCCCTTCCCCTAAGCAGCAAGTAACCCAGTATAGTTTAAACACGTACAATTCTTCTAAACATATTACTTTCAACAAGGTATCTGACAGACGTTCATGGACAAGATGGAGAGATATTTGTTAGAATAGAATAAAAATAGATTTGGTATCAGATGAATATTTGTATCCAATGGTATTGATAGAAAGTTACAGTGTTTCTAGGAGAATGGAGCTCAAATCTAGGAATTTGAAGTTGGAATGGAGCTATCCAATTTTGGAGCACAGGATGATAGTATCAGAAATTTAGAATCAGAAGGAAGCTCAAGGTTTTCTAATCCAACAAAGTAGGGATGATGGACACTATGGTACACTGGCCTCTGGCTCTGAATTTAGTTAATCTGGGTTCATACACTCCTTCTGAGGCTCATAATGACTCTGGATTTGGTCTTCAAAATCAATGGTCCTATGAAGTTGCAAAAAGGCAAATTTAAACTCGAAAAAAAAGCAAAACTTTCTAAAAATTTGTTGTTTGGTCATTTCAGTCTCATGACTCTTTCAACTTTATTTGGGGTTGTCTTAGCAAATTATTGAGTGGTTTGCCATTTCCCTCTGAAGAAACAAAGAGAAATGGGATTAAGTGACTTGCCCAGAATCACAGCTAATAAATGTCTAAGGCCAGATTTGCACACAGGAAGGTGAGTTTTCCTAATACCAGGCCAGGTATCTAATCACCTAGCTACCCTTCTTAAAAATTAGAGCTATCCCAAAGTGAAATGGATTGCCTTTATTCCTCATTAAAGATCTTCAAACAAAAGTTCATTTATTGATGATGAAAAAAAGGAGACTCTTGATCAGGTCAGATTAGCCTCCACGACCCCCATTCTAGGATTATAATTTTGTGAAAGGAGGGAGGGGTAGCTAACTTGTTGGGTGACAGACTCAAGATCCAAAAGGACTTGATGATTTTGCTCAGACTGGCCCTTTTGCTTAGAAGGGACCTCCTCCTCACTTCTGCCTCTTTAAAATCTCCAGCTTCCTCCAAGACTCATCTTATAGGTTACTCAGCCTTTCCTATTCCTACTTTGTTGTCTAAACTCTTCTATTTCTTTGGTTTTACTCCTCTGTTTCTGTGTTGTTTTATCTAGTAGAATTTAAATTCCTTAAAAGCATAGACTAGGGGCAGCTAGGTGGTGCAGTGGATAGAGCATCAGTCCTGAAGGCAGGAAGATCTGAGTTCAAATCTAGTCTCAGATACTTCATATTTCCTAGCTGTGTGATCCTGGGCAAGTCACTTAACCCCAATTACCTCAGGGGAAAAAAAAGTAGAGACTAATTGTTGTTTCTGTCTTTGTATCCCTAAAGCCCAACATCATACCTTGAACACAGCAAGGCTTCATAATCACTTGGTGAATTGAAGTGAATGGAGCATAGACAGAGAGATTATAGATGTAGAGGTGGAATGGATCTTAGTGACATCAACCCCAAGGGTCTCACTTTATAAATGAGGAAACTAAAATCCAAATAGGGTAAGAAGCTTGCACAAGATCACATAGCTTGTGAGTGAGAAAGGGAATTAGAACTCGGGGTCTCTGATGGTAAATCCTTTCTCTGTACCATTGCTCTTCTCTTTGAGCTCATCTGCTTGTTTTTGAATCATCCACGGACCTTCATCAAAGAGCAATACTGTTGTTTTTATCTTCTGTTGGAAAAACTGTGTGATTTTTCTGGAAAGAACATTGATCTTAAAGCCAAAAGAACTTAGTAAGTGCTTGTTAAATGATTGATGAGCTTTTCTCTTTTAGCTTAGATTCCAGAATCTTAAAAGTCACTTCTTTTTTGCCAGTATATATTTTTTTATTTTAATTTTTTATTATTTTTCTAATTACATGTGAAGATAGTTTTCAACATTCGTTTTTGTAAGGTTTTGAGTTCTAAATTTTTTTCTCTCCTTTTTTTTTTACTCCCCACCCAAGACAGCAAGCAATCTGATATAGGTTATTCATGTACAATAATTTTTAACATGTTTCCATAGGAGTCTGGTTGGGAAAGAAAAACCAAAACAAAGGGAATATTCATGAGAAAGAAAAAGGGGGAGGAAAAAAGGTGAAAATAGTATGCTTTGATCTATATTTAGTCTCCATAGGTCTTTCTCTGTATGCTGATGGCATTCCATCCAAAATTGATTGGAATTATCTTGGATCATTGTATTCCTGAGAAGAACTAAGTCTATCATAGTTGATCACAGAATCTTGTTACTATGTACAATATTTTTCCTAGTTCTGATCAATTTTATCAGCAACAGTTCAAGAAAGTCTTTCCAGGCTTTTCTCAAATCAGTCTGTTCATTCCTTATAAAATGATAGTATGCATTACATTCATATACCACAACTTAATCAGCCATTACCTAACAAATGGGCATCCACTCATTTTCCTACTCTTTGCTAGTACAAAAAGAGCTGCTACAAATATTTTTGCATATATGGGTCCTTTTCCCTCATTTGTGATTTCTGTGGGATACAAACTCAGAGATTCACCTCATTTACTGACAAAGTAGCACAATCAGTACCATATTCAATATAAGAATAGAGGGAATTGGGAAGAAACTTTATCTGTTTTTACTTTATGCAGAGATGAATCTATATTTTTTTTCAGAATTATTACAGTTTGTACGCACTCTTCTTTCCTAAAAGAAGAGTCTTACTTCCAGAGTCAAAGATCTTTTGGAACACAGAACAATCAGCTAAATTAAGCCTGCAACCATTTAATCTGTCTCTGAACCATGATCTCCTGTTTGGCAGATGTAAATTAATTTTTAACAGTTCCTGACTATCTACCCATACTCATTCAGAATCATTTTAGGGGCCATTAAGGACTATCTGGATCTTGGATGCTCCACTTTTCCTCAATGCCCTCCTCTTTCTTCCTCCTCAACTCTGCCCCCCCCAATCCCACATAAATTCTTGGTTTTCCATTAAAAATCACAGGAAAAGTAAAAATAATAATAATAAAGAAAACCCCTCAAAAAAAAGTCACCTCACTTCTATGTTACAAATTCTTTTCTTAATCTTGTATAAGCAACACACAAAAATGAAATTAACTATCTCATCAGAAAGAATGTAAGAATTATCTTTTTTAAATAAATGCTTATTCAAATTAATTGTTTTTGTATCACCTTCATTTTCAAATATATTCTCTTTGTCACTCGAAGAGCCCATTACTGAAAACAAATAATTTAAAAAGAAAGAAGATACAGTTCAACAAAACTAAAATTAATCAAGTTTGACAGTATATGCAGTATTTTCTTCCCATAGACCCTAACATCTGCAAAAAAACCCCAAAAAAACCAAAACCAAAAACCAAAAACAAAAAACAATATATGGAGAGAAATACATCCTCAACTCTCCTTCTCCTTCTCCTTTTCCTGCTTTTTATTTTTTTGCTGAAGCAATTGGGTGACTTGCCCAGGGTAGAAAAGTATTAAATGTCTGAGACCAGATTTGAACTCAGGTCCTCCTGACTTCAGGGCTGGATTACCTCTTCTTTAAGGTAGTATTTAGTCATATTCAAAACATCTGTCTATGTACTGTCAGACCATATTAGCAGGAAAAAAATTGATTACAAATTTGAAGAAAGGATAAATATAAAAAGATATAGATAACTTGACTTACATAAGTCAGCTACAATCTGACCAACTTAACCCAGGTATTGAAGCAAAAAAACTAGGAAATAAAAGAACATCATTATAGATTAACATTGTTTCCTAAAGAAAGATAATTAATATAAATGAATCATTACAAAGAAGCAGCAAATATAGTCTCAGTTGGCAAACATTTTATCTATTTAGAATTAGAAAGAGATGAAAGACAAGTATAATACTGTTTGTGTATGTATGTATATAGAGATATATTTTATATGTGGACATATTCATGTATGTGTATATACACATTTATACATGTACATATACTTGTACATATACATATACATATATCATCCCATTTGCCCTCATGCTTCTCTCTCTAGACCAGAGGACTTCACCCTTATGGCTCTGAAATTCTTGAGGTAAGTACCTTACATAATTCACTATCTACTTCATACTTTAGTGACATCCTGTTCAGCATGCAGAATTATAATCTAATCAATACTGCCTTTGTTTTTAGAATGGCTGTGAATTTTCAAACCAAAACTTCCTGACCACTACTCCTCTATAGGTTTCTCCTTACTAGAATATCAACTTTTTGAGGGTTGTGACTGTCTCAGATTTATACTTATATAATCAGATATAATACATGCTATATGCCTAGTTTATAGTAAGCATGTAACAAATGATTTTTCATTCATACATATTGATTTATAATATAATTATAAATTTTAGAGGAATCTGGTGGATGACTACAGATAGGATCTTTTCATAAAATAATAAGATGCAGTAAAAGGAAAATCAGTTTGCAGAAAGCTTGAAGACAATCAGTTGTACCAGGAATATTTAGGGATTAAACTGAGAAGATAACAAATAAATGAAAAAATGTCAAAGGTTTGTCATGATTTGTAATAAATTTTTTCCATTATTAATTGAATCAAAATATGATGATTCACTGTAAAAGTCACTTGTTTATATCCTTTGTCCGAGAAATTACAGCACTAGGCATGTATCCCAAGCAGTTAAGAGACACTCCACATACACCAAAATATTTTTTTTTGGAAGTAGCAAAGAACCAAGAACAAAATAGACATTTATGAATTAAAGAAATAACCAAATAAATAAATCATGGTATACAAATGTAATGGAATATTTCTCTGTTGTGTGAAATGATGACTATGATGAATGCAGCAAAACATGGGAAGCAGAAAGAGCAATAAATTTAGAAATAAGAATTCAAACCATGACTCAGATATTTCTTATGTGACCATAACCAAATCACTTACCCTCTGGGTCTCGGTTTCCTCATTGATACAAGGAGAGGGTCAAACTCAACAGCCTCCTACATCCCTTTAAACAGTAAATGTATAATAGCATGATCCCAAAACTGAGACAAGGAAAAAACTATATGAATACAACAATGTAAATGGAAAGAACAACCACAAAACAATTGGAACAGAAAATGCTAAGAAACAAGAATGACCAAGCTTGGTCCCAAAGAAGAGATGAGGAAGAACCTCATTGAATTCTCCATGGAAGTGGGAAGGGCCAAAAAAACTTTGCTGTTTCTATTATAAAGGATGGCTCTCTTATGAAGAGTATGATATATAAGGAAATGCAAATAAGTTGCAAAAGATGTCACTAAAATGTATATAAAGTGGGAAATTAAAAAAATTGTGGAAATTTTATATTATTAAAAAAATAAATCCTTGATAAAATGAAAGAGAAGAGACATAACACCAAAATTTAAGATATAAAAAGTTCCTGGACCAGTGCTGTTAAGATCTTTGAGGAATTACTTGAAGATATCTTTAAGAGAGGAGAATATTTGGGGAGAGGTGGAATAGCAGATATATCCCCTATTAGGTAATTGAGAAAATATATTAAGTACAATCCCATATGAATAAAACAGCACTTCTCTTACTTTATTTGTATGATTAATCTATGTATACCTAGGAAAAGAAAATTATAAATATCTATACAAATTTTGTGGACCAGAGATTTTTTTCTTCTGAGATAATGATTTTTGACAACTTTCTCAAAAAATTGATTAATAGTTTCTTAATGAGGCACATTTTCAAGTGATATATATCACAATTCAAACTGAGGTTTTAGGCAAGAAATGGAAATAAATCTTTTGGTCTATTTCCTATATTGAAAAGATCCAATGTGATTCTGACTCATATTCATGTGGTTTCCTACTACTCTTGCTTTATATGTGATCGCTAATACACATATGAGTTTGTAAACTTCATATGAGTTTATAAAATTAGTTTCACTTCCAGGCAGCACTTGCCATCAAAATAGCATTATAATGAAGCAACCACTTCTCTCTTTAAGGCAATATAGCAATTTAAAAAAAATGAAATTCGTAACATAAATGGGAAACTGAACATCTTCATGGAATCTGACCTGTTGACTAGCTTTAATAATGTGATACCCATTCAATGATATGTTCGGGTAACTAAGAAGAGGGCAATTGTGATCTTTGGTATTGTTGCAACCTGACGACTCCATTCGATCCATGTTAAAACTGAAAGATTCAGTGAAACATCAATGGATTTGCCATTTCTGTGCGCCACTGGGTGACCTTAGACAAGTCACTCAACTTTGTAGGGCCTAAAATGAGGGAGATGGATTGGATGACTACTAAGTATCTGTCCTCCTTTTAAATGCATAATCCTATAATGCTATAGATATCAAGACATAGACCAATGCTAGAAAGAGGTTATGTAGCAAAAGAAGGTCCTTTCATTAATATTAAACAGTTTTAAAAGAAACTTGGTTGAAGGTGTACACATATAAAAGGCAAATAAAAAATATTAATTCAATATTTAAAAAACGTTTCGCTTAAGTAATAGATGAGATCATTTTTAATTTCAAACACTAATCAGAGAAATCAAGCGTACAATTATACGAGCTAGTTCATTTAAGGAGAAGCACTTTGATAAATTCTAATTCATCTGTTACTCATACCAGTACATAAAGGTGTGACTTAACACTTAGAGGAGCTGATGGTGAAGTAGATAGAACACTTGCCCTAGAATCAAGACTTGTCTTCTTGAGTTCGAGTTGTGGTCTCTGACACTTAAGACATTTAACCCTGATTACTTCATATTCTTCAACTGTAAAATGAACAGGAGGAAAAAAACCCAACACTTCAGTATTTTAACCAAGAAAACTCTAAATGGAGTCACAAAGAGCTATGACTAAAAAATGACTGAATGACAGAATTAGCACTGGAGAAACCTCTGACAATAGAAAAACCCCTTCAAGGACTTAGAGTGAAGGATTTAATGGAGCTAACCAGCAATTCCTCATTATTCAGAATTCCCCTCAGCCCACTGGGAAATATTCAAGGAAACCAGTAAGAACTTAATTGCTAATCCCCTAGGACAAAAAGGTAACCAAAACACTTTCCTTTGCCCACTGACAGAACCTCAGCTGCACAGCCCCCAGAAAATCCCTTCTAAAAAGTACCATTTAACTTTATGCAAATTGTACCACAGGATCTGGCGGGAAATGAAATCTCTTCTGTAAAAAAACACACCTGAAATTTTGTTCATGCTCTGAGACAAGGGTTCTTAGACTTGTGTGTCATGAACTACTTCTTGGAATAACGGTTTGGTGCCTATTGTATTTCTTCATTTTTGTCTGTAACTTCTCTTAAATAAACCTACCTTTTTCTAAGGAAAATGATCATTGTGTATTCTTCACAAGATTAGACCCCCAACATTTGATATCTACAATCTCATCACTTGGTGATTAGGAATTCTCGTCTAAATCACATATTTGGTTGCTTACAACCACATCCCTTTGATAGTGATGCTCTCACTGAGCCTGACAACTTTATAATACAGGGTCAATGGAAGCATGTCTTTATGTTACACATAGGGAAACTGTTTTGCCCAAGGTCACCAGGCAAATAAATGTGGAAAACAGATGAGGAAAGTGAGCTATGGAAAGGGAGGATGAGTTGTCCAATGTCACAGAAACAATGAAAAGCAAAGCCTTTAACTCCAAACCAAACACCCTGGGCAACTACATTTATTTTAGGTATCCATGATAGATAAATATATCCATATCGATTTATCTATATTTATTTAAATACAATAGTCTTATCCTTTAACATCCAGGGTTAAGCCCCAGAAATTTCAATTTTCTGAACTTTGGATGCTGCCCTAAATCAATCTTCTATAGGAAGGCTTCCCCAACCTCTCAATATCAATTACTTTCTATTTAATTTGCTGTGTGTATGTGTATACATATACATACATACACACATATACACACATATATATCTTTTCCCAAGACATTTGGGGTTAAGTAACTTATCCAGATTTCATATCTAGGAAATATTAAGCATCTGAGGCTGAATTTGAACTCAGGTCCTGACTTCAGGGCCAGTGCTCTATCCACTGGTCATCTAGCTGCCCAGCTTTATGTATTTTTGTTTTGTTTGTGTATCCCTCCTTAGGCTGTAAGCTCCTTTAGGGCAGAGACTGCCTTTTGTTTCTTTGTCTTTTTAGTGCTTAACACCAGGTAAATAATTGTTGTTTGTCCTTCATTTTCAAGGAGGGCCATGATATCAGAGAGGTGATACCATGCCATGCAAGTGAATTGGATTTAAATGAGGGAGTGCTGGGTATGGTCTGATACCTCACTTTTTCTTCCAGAGCCATCTAGGCCAGTGGCCAGATAGAGATCAAGATGACTGGATATGGCCCTGTATGAAACTGGCATATGGTAGACACTTAATAAATATTTATTCAATTGAAATTGGAAAAGGTCAGTTTGTCAGAATATAGCATTTCCTGTCAAAAGCCTTTGTCACTTTTTAAAGTAACTGCCTGTTTAAAGTTACTTTTCATTTATTCTATAACTCCTAAAGCTGGTCAACAATTCGTTTTCTGCAAAATGGGTTTAGGTGACTTCTAAGCTTGCTTCCAACTCAACATATTTGATTCCATGTACTCATTTATCCAAGAATCACATTCTCAACAATTTCAACTCTCTAAATTGTAAATTAAGAACAGGAAATCTGCACCACTTCTTTTCAAAATAAAATAAAACAAAACAAAACCCTGAACAACACTGACTAGTGCCACAGCATCCAATGCATTACAGTAAAGCCTAATACAATCTTTGATGCCTGAAGATGATCTTGAAATTTCAAGGAAGGCAATTTTTAAAACAGTTTAATAATTTCATATATTTTGAAAATTATCTTAGCTTTTCATTTTCAACATTTACTCTTGCAAAACCTCACATTCCAATTTTTTTCTCCCTCCCTTCCCCCAATTTCTCCCCTAGACAGCAACTAATTCAATAGAGGTTAAACATGTGCAATTCTTCTATACATATTTCCACATTTATCATGTTGCACAAGAAAAATCAGATCAAAAAGGGAAAAAATGAGAAAGAAAACAAAAAACAAGCAAACAACAACAAAAAGGTAAAAACTTTATGTTGTGATCCACTTCCAGTCCCCATAGTTCTCTTTCTGGATGCAGATAGCTCTCTCCATCACAAGTCTATTGCAATTGGCCTGAAAAGACCCACATCCATCATCACATTCTTGTTGTTGCTGTATATACAATGATCTCCTGGTTCTGCTCATTTCACTCAGCATCAGTTCATGTAAGTCACTCCAGACCTCCCAGAAATCATCCTGCTGATCATTTCTTACAGAACAATAATATTCTATTATATTCATATACCATAATTTATTTAGTCATTCCCCAACTGATGGGTATTCACTCAGTTAAGGAAGGCAATTTTATAAGATTAGATATAGTAAATAATATATTATTAATATAAACACTATATTATTATCAAGTGTCCTTGACATTTGTGACAATGGAAAGTGGGCTCTGGTGTGTCCTACCAGTAGTAATGACTCTGTGTATGAACCCAGTGCCACAGGACATTTCTCTCTTTTGAAGAATAATAGTCTAATCAGAAGTCTCACATTATGAATACTTTCTTCAAGAAGGCAGTTGGAAGATCCTTCAGAGGATGAGTATTTAATGTTATCACAAAAGGAAATAAAATTGACTTTACCTCCATGCATAGGAAACAACTCTGCCCAGATATACAATCATTTTAACATCATCTGTCTATGTGTTAACCAGATTCCAAGAATCAATGGTTGCTAGACAAACCAGAGAGATCAAGATTGGTCAGGAAAGTAAGGTAAAAAATACAAATGTTCTCCATCTTGTTATATAGAATCATCATCACCATTTGGTGCTTTATTGTTTTCTGTGTCCAAGTCTCAAGAAGCCTGATATTAGCTTGATGCATAAGATTTTCCTGGGTACACTCACAACACAAAAGAATGTTGTTGTTCAGTCATGTCTGACTCTTTGTAACACCATTCAGTGTGTGTGTTTGGCAAAGATACTAAAGTAGTTTGCCACTTGTTTCTTCGGCTCATTTTACAGATGAGGAAACCGAGGCAAATAGCATTAAGGACTTGCTCAAGGTCACACAGCTAGTAAGTGTCCCAGGTCAGATTTGAACACAGGAAGATGAGACTCCAGGTTCAACACTCTATCTACTGTGTCACCTAGCTGCCCTAGAAAAGAAAGCAAAAGAAAGCTCCCCTGCCCACCAGAAATATCAGCAATTCAGCACTGCAATACTCTCTTACAGAAGTGTCATAGGCTCATAGATTTTGAGCTAGACAGAACCAGAGGTGAAAGAATGCAAATATTTCATTTTACAGATAAAGAAACTGAGGCTCCGAGTGATGAAATGACTTGATCAGAGTCACACAACTGCTAACTACTTCGAGCCCCAGGTCCTTCTTCCCACACATAAATATACAATTCCAATATGTTACACCAGCCTGAAATCTGCACCATGTTTTCTGATTTTCCCAGCTTTTATAGGGTGTCATTGGGCAGCCTCAGAAGGAGAAAGAGTAGTGCCTTTGTTAGGGTTTCAGGATAGTAAGCTGCTAGAATTTGTCAACAAGTGCTCAAGCTGGTTAAGAGAAAGAAAGATGGAAAAATGTATGATTTTAAGAGTTCTTGGCTGACCAGTTTAAAACAACCTATTTACTCTTAAGGATGGGAAATGGTGAAAATGTAGGGCTCCATCATTTCCTGGGGGAAGTTTAACAGATGTAAAAAGTTGGCAACATACCAAGAAACATACTTATCAAAAAAACAAAACCCCCTAGTCTCTTTGCAAAGAGAAGAAGCATAGAGTCAAGGACAGTTAATCAGTTTAAAGGATGAGTTCAATTGCAAAGTACTAAGAGGAGGAGGGAGTATTAAGACCAAATTGTATAAAAGAAAAAAATTAGGAGAACACAAGATTTGATTTTGTAATACAGATGACCCCAAGCCACATGAAACTCTGAGAAAAATATATAAAATGGGATAGCTCTGCCAGCATTTTTACAGTTATTTATTCTCATGGATAATAATAGTCCTATCACTTACACACACACACACACACACACACACACACACACACACACACACACACACACATATATGTATGTTTTTAAATTTAAAGTCTCCTTTTATGTATAATTGTTACTATAATATATTTCACTACATTATTACATGTATTTGAGTATTGGGATAACAAAATGTAAGAAGTCCCACAAAACACTATCTCTAAAACATATCCTAGATTATTGTACTTTCTGTATTGTAGTCTTCATAATAATATTCATGATCTCTATTCTCCATACTCTTTTGTCTTTAAAAGTTTTCATAATCCCATAAATTCTATATTATCTTTTATAATCTCTTGCAGTTCAGTTCTCATGTTTTTGTATTCAAGTTCCTCCTAATCTCTCAAGGGACTCACAGTCATTGATACTCCTTTTTTCCTGAGTTTCTCATAAGCTTCCAAGATAAATTAATATTGTCATACCTACTTTACAGGTCAGAATAGAAATGCAAAAGGAAATTTTGTGACTGATTTCATGGAGCATTCAAGCAAATAGTAGAAAATCTTTTTTTTTTTTTTTTTTTTTTTTTGGAGGCTGGGGTTAAGTGACTTGCCCAGGGTCACACAGCTAGGAAGTGTTAAGTGTCTGACACCAGATCCGAACTCGGATCCTCCTGAATTCAAGGCTGGTGCTCTATCCACTGCGCCACTTAGCTGCCCCCAAATAGTAGAAAATCTTATAAGATCAGCTTTCTATCTTTCACTTCAACGTCTCCTATGAAACTCCATAGGATCACAAGCATCATTTCTCAACTAATTTACTAGTAGAATGCTTCAGTAATATATTAATATAACCCATAAGAACTTATCTGACAAGGTCTAGAGGGTCCTCAGAATAAAGAAGGGTCAGGGAAATTCTGGAGCTAGATAAGAGAAAGAAAACCTAGTTTCTACCCAAAATGCTGTACATTGTATGGAGGTACAATTTCATATTCAGTATGCTAGCAAAAAAAAATCAATTTTATCACAGTCCCTCTCAGAAGAACTTTAAGGTTCCATAAAAACATTACCCTACAACATTTTTCTAGCCCACTTCATATCCTCTGGGACTTTTCTGTATTACTTCTCTATCATGATTTTCCCATTATCACTGCTTCACATCTGCTGAAGCTCTCTAGAGGTGAGTATGTATAATATAGAAGAACATAACAGTCTACATCAGACTAAACTAAATTATTTAGGTGTGTAAAAAACTATGCAGATGCTTGAAGTATCTTGTCTCTTATCTGCAGCTTCTCATTTATGCATCTAAATATATCTTCCCAACATAATTATATTCTCTCAGCATTTTCCAAAAGGAATTTTCAATATAATAAAAAGAAAGGTATGCTAATTGAAAATTTAATGTAATACAAAGAAAAAATGAAATCAGTTCTGATATATAAAAGAAAACATGAACTCATTTGCACTTACATTTTTATAATGATATGCTCCTATATGGTGTCATGTAAGCTTAAATAAAGCATCTTTACATTGAATGGCAATTCATATGCATCAATTTATACTATTTGAACTGGAGAGTGCTTATTGTTCAAATACTTCTTCAATATTTACTCTTAACACAAAGGTAAAATGGAAAAAAAGTTATAATTAAACAAGTTCTCTTTTCATCTTCACTCTTTTTAATAATATGAAATATTGTGCAGGTTCCTTTAACAACAATCTAACCTAACATTCTCAAGCAGGAAAATTAAATTCACCCTTATGTTACATCCTCCCCCATCCTCCAAGCAGTATCAAATTACCTGGCACTTCATTATCTATTTACAGACTTTATTCCCTCAAAAGAACATAAGCTCATTGAGAAGCACTTGTGAAATAGAATGGAATTATTACATTAATTTCAATTAATCAACAAGACTTAGTTCAATCCATATTACTTTTAGATACTGTGCTAGATGTATTACATAAAAATACAAAATACAGTATTTCTCAGATACCAGTGTGTTATGTTGGAAACATAAACTGATTGGCCAATAATAAGTCCCAGCCCAAGCCTCTTGCTCATTGTTTGGGTTTTGATGGCTCAGAGAGAGTGTTAATAGCAATTCTAGGTTTGCCAAAAATTCTTGAGTCTTCCTCTCCCAGACTGATTCTTTTGTGAGGGCAAAGTAGTCCAAATCTTATTTCTATTCTTAACTAATCTTTAATTACATAATGGATGTTGTTTTTGACCAGGGAGACTGAACTTAAAGATGTCAAAGGTTCCCTAGCGTATTCTAAGTTTTTCAATTGGATTTTGATGATTCTGGAAGAGGCTGGTGATTTTTGTATTGTTCTACCCCACTCAAATCCAATTCACTTGCAAGTCAACATGTCACTCTCCTGATGTCTTTGGCTTTTTTAAAAATGAAGGATGAACAACAATAACAACATAAATATCTGATTATATATAGCCATTTCCCCCCAATATCATCATTTTTCAGCACCATTCTTCTTCACCTAATAAAGCAGATATAGAGGTAGTAAAATTAATAGCTGCACTCCACTGAAACCAAGTCTGATATCTCAATATTGGTTCAGAAATTCATGTCCCAGTTTTTCTATGGATAAAGCACCAAACCTTTTATCCTCAGTTTCCTCAGATTTAAAAATTGTCAGTCCATCTAGAATTCACAAAGCAAAACAAAAAAAAAATCTACCAAAAGAGAATAGTGAACTTTTTCTGTAATTCTTAAAACAAACAACACTTCTCTCCTTCTGTGTCCCCAACACATCCAAGTGCTAACTGACCTGCAGAGCAAATAACTGTTTGGATATATAACTTTCTTTCTTAATGCACTAACATATTCAAATGAAGTCATGTCCTGACTTTAAGAAACTCTCTACAAAGCACACACATTTTTGTTGTCATAAACTTTCTTTCAATCAACCTGCTCTCTTGCTGTATTTTACATATGATTCAAATTACAAAAAAAATATGATTTGCACACTTTATAAAAAGTGAGGCATATCTGTAGATAGACCAATTCACCACTTTTTCTATTGGCAGAATATTGAAGTCTGATTCCTATGTTTGGGCCCTATTTGAAACCACAAACCATCACAACATCTGAAAAAAAAATCAAATCCATATTTACACATCTCTCAATACTATTCACCTTCCCTTGCTCTTATATTCAATTAAGAGATGACATTTTAAAAATTAAAAGTCCAAAGTAAAATGAACAAAATACTAAACTCCATTCTCACAAAATGTAATTCTGATAAAAATTCATAATCATCTGAGACTAATTTGAAGTTAATGGCTGCAATTTTTTGAGCTTTTGATATCACTCAACCTATTCCTGAAACTTCCTCTTGGATTTAGCATTAAAAGTTACCTTTGATAATTCATCAGGCATATGTTTTGTTAGAGCCAATATCTCCATTTTTTTGAGGATGCTGTTCTCTTTCTACTCAATGCTGTCATAGCATTTTCTGAAGGAGACCAAGCTTTATAAACTGGGAATAGTTCCTCTTTTTGCCATTACATTCATCTCTCATATTTTTGACTTTAGTGTTAAAGAGGCTGAGTAATATCTAACGTTAGCAAATTATAGTAAATACCAAGTAAGTTTTATTTTTGTTTTTTTGGGAAGTTTTTGGTTTATTTCTGCCCATCCCCCCTCCTGTGATACCAATTTTGTTTCAGTTATAACCGTTTTTTTTTCCCCAAAACTTTCTAGTCACTTTTTATCTCTGTCTTGATAAGATTTACATATTCTAGTCACCTCTGCATACTTCAAGCTATTTTTCCCAACCCAGAGAAATGTCTCTACTGACTTCAACACCAGGGCATCCCTATTTTTCCATCACACTCTTCAGATCTGCTGCTACTATCTTCAAATTGAGTTCTACCTCCCTAATTTGTTTTGGGGGAGTTTTTGGTTTATTTCCCACCCACAATCCACTCTCAGATGATAGCAGTTTGTTTCAAGATATTCAGGTTATAATTGGTTTTCCCCCCAAAAAACTTGCTAGTTACTTATTCTTACTTTGAGAAGATGTATATTCTAGTCACCCCTACATGTTTGCAGCTATCTTCCCGACAGAGACTTCAATACCAGAGAAAAACCCCATTTTTCCTTCACACTCTTTAAATCTGCTGATCTGAAGCATCTTCAAATTGAGTTCTACCTCCCTCTACCTCTACCAGGAATGACTGCCAGAATGACTGGCTATACTTACACATTTTATGCTATTCAGAATGAAATGTGTAGTTTATTGTTAACATACATGTTAATTAAAGAGCTTCATCTGAAAGTGCAGTCCAATTAGCAAATTAATTAGGTCATGTTTATATTGCAATAGTGTACAGTGTTAAACAAAGTCTTCTGACATATTAGTTTCTCTGTAAATCAAAACTCATATATATGTCTTATGTTTTGCAATAGGGACAGACTGTCCATATTTTTAGATAATGAATATCTACAAAGATTGCTCTTTGCAATGAAAGAATCAGGTTTGACTTGGGATAACAAATGATTGTGCTTTGCAAAAGAAAGATAACAGGAATAGTATTTATGATTGCTGTTTAGCCTTACTGCCAAATGTACATAGATAGTATTATCATCTATGATAATTTACAAAAACAACATGATATTGAATATTTTATCTGCCTAAATCTATCCACATAAAGATATTATCATTCACACATGAAAATGTGCACAATCAGTACATGCATACATGTACCAACCATACACATGGATATATATAAACACCTACCTATAATACCCATGTGTGTAATATACATGCATATTATATGCACATGTATTTTAATTTTATTTTCTCTATCACACTCAAGGCCAACCTCAATGCTTAGAGGATAGGCATAAAAATGAATATGTGTATATAATATCTATATATATCTATGTGTATATATATAGAGAAATACATATATATATATATATATATATATGAATTCTAGAACTTCAAAAACTTTGCAAAAACTTTTTGCTTTGCTGCTAAAGATATAATTAAGTCATTTAAGCATCCAAGACAAAAATTATAATTGTAAACTTTAAGTTGTCACTAATGCATGAGACTTGAATGATAACAAAATGCTTATTGATCTGGAGAATGGAATGGTCTGGCATTAAAAATATAAGTGGCATTTTGGAAAGAGTAATTCTGAAATTCGTGCTCCCCTAGATATTGGGCCCCAGACAGATGTCTTGCCTGTCCCTAGGCCCAGCTCTACCAGTTGCAATCTTGATAAGCAGGTTGATGACTTACTTTGATATTCCCAATGAAAGGTTCCATGTAGATACATTTTTATATCTATTTTTTTGAAAGATGATACTGTTGCATCCTAATTTATTCCTTTACATTCCCAGTATGATATGAAAAACTTTCCTTGATACAAAATAGGTGAAAAAATTCTAGGGAAAATATCAACCATCCAGGATTCAAAAGAAAAGTAATTTTTAAAACATACAAAAAGGAATATGAAAATGTAGATTTAATGAGGATTTCCATTTCCAATATGAATGAGGAAATGCATATTAATACAGATTCACAAACCATATGCTGAGAGGATTTATCTCAGAAAGCACGAGAAAGAATCTGGGTGCCTACTGAATTTAAAAATATTGCTTCCTTATTATTGCTACTGTATGAAAGTCTGCTATTTGAAATTTATTCCTTTGGGTTCATTTCTTGTCTCCATCAGGTACAAATGCCCCTGTCCAAGGCATTAAGACATTATCATCTAGTAATGTTATATTCTTTCCTATCTGAAAACTAGTTAAAAGTAGATTTTAATGGATGAGAAAATAAATGTTTACATGGAAAAACACAGACACACCCAGAGATATTCACACAAAGGGTGGGAGAGGGAAGAGAGACTAGGAAGAGGAGGGAGAGGAAAAAATCCAGATGACTTCTGTTGGTGGACTTGCTCAGAAAGAGAAGTTGGATATGGATTGTTTCCATGAGATGCTTTGTGAAGCCTGTCTCAAGACTGCTAGAGAGAAGAACACTTAGATGGGTGGGACTGCCATATAGAAACATTGAAAAATGAGTTACAAGGGGGGAAAAAAGACTGGATATTCTAAAGTGGATATTCAAGATCATCTAACAAGTTCATGAACGAGTGAGTATGACTTTTTAAAAAAAGATTAATTAAAAAACAGTTATTTGATCATTCATTGAACATAACATGGTATATGGTCAAAAGGTACTGCTGATAATTGAGCTACAACAGATTATTTTCATCACTGATTAATAGAGACGAAAGAAAGGTTTAACTATTGCTCTCTTCTGCACAAAAAATTAAACTCTTGCAAACTTCATTTCTTTTTCCTCAAAGCAGAAAAACTAGGGCAATCCTGTATTTGATTGATTTGAAATTTCCATAGTACAACAAACATGGCTTTCATCATCATAATCATTGATCTATAATCCAAAAAACTCCAGCATTTATATTCCCAAGCATTCAGCCTAAAGTTGACTTCCTTATTTTTCATCCTATCAAACAATTCTTTTTGTCAAAGCTGCTAATGTAGTAGTGAAGGGTATATATCTTGATTTGGAAAAAATGGGGAAAAGTGTCTGCATTCCTTCTGAACTAGCAGATACCTTCATGAAAGGAGGGAACAATGGAGGGAATCCTCCAAGGCTCCTGGGTTCCAATCTCAGCCCAGTCATCTATGTGATCCTGGGCAAATCACCATTTTTCTCTGCCTTTTCAGGTTTCTCATCTGTAAAAATAGGAATCTAGGTTAAGGGACTTCTAAGGCCCCTTGTAACTTCAAATCTATTCTCATACTTCAAAAAAAAAAAATGAATTTTTCACAAAGGTGCAAAATATTCCTGCCTTAGTAGAGAATCTTTATAAATTGTGTCCAAAAAAAGTATCACCTATTGACCATCTTCTAGTAAAGAGCTTCTCCAAACTTATTTTGTCCATATAGTCAATTTCCAAACCTGTTCTCTGACCTTTCCTGTTAGGTAGACTAGATGAAGGCTTGTTCTGAGACACCTCCACATCATCAGGATGATAATTATTATCATTTACATAGCATTTGAAAGTTTACAAAATACTTTCCACAAATTAATTCATTTGATCCTTATAACAATCCTATGAGGTGAGTGCAATTATTATATTTATATTTATTTTACTGATAGGTTAATTATTTTGCCCAGAGTCACAATTAGCAAGTTATCTGAGCCAGGAGTTAAACCTAAGTTTGCCAACACTCCTACTCTTATACTATCAATTGTACCACCCAGCAATAAGGCATTGGAAGAGGATTTTTGTAAAAGAAGAGGGATAATTAAGGAGAAAACTACCAATTCTGCTTTTAAAATAGGTTTAAGACTGAGAGCTGAAAGGAAGCTTTAAAGCCATCTAATCCAGACTTGTTATTTTATTGGCAAGAAAACTGAGGCCAAAAAGGTTGAGACTTGGTCATATAGATGCCAAGAGGCAGAGGCAGGCATGGAAACCAGAGCTTCTTGCATCCAAACCTGGGTTCTTTGCATTGAACCCCCCCCAAAAAAAAACATCATTGAACTGCTAGGATTAATATTAGAGAGAAGGATAAAGAGTAGAGAGGGAAATTGGAAAAAGTATAAAAAGGATACCTTGAGTAACTAAATTATCACAAAATAAATAGGAATCGCTTAAAGTAATAGAATAAGGCTTAAAAAAGAATTTCTTGATTAAAAGAATGAAATTAAAAGGAGTTAGAGAGCCAGCCTCAGAGTGAGGAAGACCTAGATTGAAGTTCAATCACTGAAACATACTGGCTGTATGACCCTTGACAACTTAATGAACTATTTACTACTCCTAGAGAATTATTTTTTAAGATTTTATTGTGAATTCACTTAAGAAAACAAACATTTCTATAACAAGAGAAAAAGATGATTGCACATGAAACTACAATTTTTTATCTTTTTTGGCTGAAGCAAATGGGGTTAAGGGACTTGCCCAGGGTCACACAGCTAGGAAGTATTAAGTGTCTGAGACTAAATTTGAATTCAGGTTCTCCTGACTTCAGGGCCGGTGCTAAACTACAATTTCTTGGAAGCAACTTGCCATTCCTTTTTTTTTTTCTTGCGTCCCTTCCACCCTGGACATGGCTGTGGTGTGTGTGTATCCTACATCCTACACTCTACATATATTTCTATTTGTCAATTCTTTTTTTGGATGCAAATATCTTCCTTCATAGGTATTTTGTAGTTAATTTGGGCATTTATATTATTCAAAATCACTTAATTGCTCAAAGATGCTTTAAAACAATATTGCTGTTATTGGATATAATGTTCTTTGTTCTGCTCGTTTTGCTTCATTGTTTTGTGCAAATCAATCCATGTTTTTCTTAAATCAAACTTTTTTTATTGTAGTAAGTTTATTTTTAATATACAGCATCAAATATTACAGAGTCTTTAAAGATCTGTATTGGTAAAAAAGGAACATTGTCATATTTAAGAGATAAGACATCCAATTTCTAAATTCTTTTTTTTTTAATTTTTTATTATATATATATTTTTATAATATTATCCCTTGTATTCATTTTTCCAAATTATCCCCCCCTTCCTCTATTCCCTCCCCCCGACGACAGGCAATCCCGTACATTTTACATGTGTTACAATATAGTCTAGATACAAACATGTGTGTGAATATCATTTTCTTGTTGCACAATAAACATTAGAATCCGAAGGTACATGCAACCTGGGCAGACAGATATTATGCTAACAATTTACATTCACTTCCCAGTGTTTCTTCTCTGGGTGTAGCTACCTCTGTCCATCATTGATCAACTGGAAGTGAGTTGGATCTTCTTTATGTTGAAGATTTCCACTTCCATCAGAATACATCCTCATACAGTATTGTTGTTGAAGTGTACAGTGATCTTCTGGTTCTGCTCATTTCACTCAGCATCAGTTGATTTAAGTCTCTCCAGGCCTCTCTGTATTCCTCCTGCTGGTCATTTCTTACAGAGCAATAATATTCCATAACCTTCATATACCACAATTTACCCAACCATTCTCCAACTGATGGACATCCATTCATCTTCCAGTTTCTAGCTACAACAAAAAGAGCTGCCACAAACATTTTGGCACATATATGTCTCTTTCCGCTCTTTAGTATTTCTTTGGGATATAATCCCAGTAGTAGCGCTGCTGGGTCAAAGGGTATGCACAGTTTGATAACTTTTTGGGCATAATTCCAGATTGCTCTCCAGAATGGCTGGATTCTTTCGCAACTCCACCAGCAATGTATTAGTGTCCCAGTTTCCCCACATCCCCTCCAACATTCATCATTATTTGTTCCTGTCATCTTAGCCAATCTGACAGGTGTGTAGTGGTATCTCAGAGTGGTCTTAATTTGCATTTCTCTGATCAGTAGTGATTTGGAACACTCTTTCATGTGAGTGGATATAGTTTCAATTTCATCATCTGAAAATTGTCTGTTCATATCCTTTGACAATTTCTAAATTCTAAAAGAGAAATTCCATTTCTTAGAACTAGTCATGTAACAAATTAGTAAATCTACTAAAGAAAAAGATGTGGGCCAGTGGGAATTATTCACACTAACACTAATCTGTGACAAGAAAATTAATACACTACTTGTTTTATACTTCAGCTTGGAAAAATCAAGCACAAAAATAAGTAGCATTCAAACTTGTTTGCATGAAATAATGAAGAGCAAAATGAACAGACATAAGAGAATGCATACAAAGAATAATTTTATGTATATATATACAAATATTTGTGTCTAAAGGTAGCTTTTTTCTGGAGTGGAGGGAGAGAAGCAAAAAGCAAAATGTTAGATAACTACATATATATATATATAAAAGGAATAGCAAGTTGCACATAGTTAAAGATAGAATACAATGTCAACTTGTATGAATTTGGAAAGGATGCTCTGACCCTCTTCCCTCATTTTTCCACCACCTCACCTGGTGACTGCCTTCCACCAAGATGAAAAGGCAGAACTGAATGCTTTTATAAAGAGTCACAACCAGCAGATGCAGCATTATTCCTGCTCTGTCCACCATTGTAAGTCAGGACTAAACCAGGCCCAGACAGAGACCCCTCAGCCAGGATAGTTCATTTTCAGACAATATGAGTAGCTTAAAGCACTGCATTGTATTAGATAGGAAAGCCAGAAATGGTCCAGCTTCAATAGAGCAATTTAAACCAGAGGCAGGTAGCCTAAGGTAGTGTCCAAAAAGGCAACACATAAGACTAGAATTCAAGCATTTCAGCTTCATTTCAAGAAAGGTCAACAACTGAAGCAAATAAAGGCAATTGTGGGGCAGAGAATTATGGTAGTGAGATCTTTCAAGGAGAACTTATAGTGTAGGGGATACAGGTCAAATCAGGATGAATTCCAAGGCTGCAGCCAGCATCAAGATGAAATCTTAGGGAAGACATCTGTGTTAGGGGAGATGCCAGACAGCTGAGTGGAGGCAGACTAGCATGAAGACCTGGTTGGAATCTCAGCCCTGACCACTAACTACCTGCGTGATGTTAGAGAAGTAATGTAACCTTACTGAGAATGAAGTTTCTGCTTTAAAGTGAAGGACTTGGAAAAGATGACCACTCAGGTCCCTTTCAGTTATAAATTTCTAATTCTAACCGTCAGTTGGGAGAACCCAAGTCAGAGCTGGTTTCTCTTTGGTACAGGAGTGAACAGGATATCTTTAAGTAGTCCCAGCTTACCTGATAGCTTTGGGAAAATGCATCATCAAGCTGAATGGTTAGCATCAGGTATTAAAGGGATATCAACCCGATAGGAAATAATTTTCCTATCAAACAGGGATTCTTAGTCTTTTGTGAATCATGGACCCTGTTGGCAATATGGCAAAGTCTTCATAGAATAATGATTTTGAATGCATAAAATAAAATATGTGGGATCACAAAGAAAACAAGGTAGAAATACAAATAACAATTTTTTTAAAAATCCAAAACACATTTATGTACTCCAAGTTAAGGATTTAAAATAGGCTGCCTTGCACATGACAATCACTTACTCAAAACTTTTTCAATTGGATGAAATGTTAGAACTTTTACTTTGATAAGTCTTTTAAAAATGAGGTCTCCCCCAACCTGATCAAAAGGAACTCTTTAACTGTTAAAATGTTAGAAAAATATTCTGAAAATATATTGACTATAGAGTTCAAGATTTCTATATATAAATCTAGCATCCAAATAAAATATTTAAACAATCATTCAAATTTCTTTCTTTTTTTTTTTCAAAGAACAATCCTTTATTTTCTTTATACTTTTTGAGAGACAGCTAGGTGACACTGTGGATAGAGTGCTGGCCCTGGAGCTAGGAAGACCTGAATTCAAATCTGCCCTTAGACACTGGCTAGTTGAGCGACCCTAGACAAGCCACTTAACCCTTTTCTGTCTTGTCTCTCTTTTTAAAAAATTATTAAATAATCACATTTCTAGGATAATTTATTTCCCAGTTGAGAAAGAGCACAAGTTAAGATATTTCCATTCAAATGGGCAAGTAACAGCGTGAAGTGGTATGGCTAAGCCTTAGTTTTCCACAGATCCATCCTGTTCCTGGAGAGGTACATAAGTCCAGTGTGTTCCATTTTCTATAGTAATAGCACTTAAAAAAACTGATCCCTTAACTGAATACTGTGCACTTGACCCACTTAGGTCATCTGTCTGCTCTTTCCAGCCCTAAGAAACTTGCTCAGCCTTGCTCTCTTATTGTTACCTAACTTCTTTCCCTGGATCCAAGCCCACAAATTGAATAGCCAACGTGCCCTGAGGCTCTTATGTGGAAGAATGGATGGACCTCTGAACCTGAAATCAGGAAAATCTGAGTTCCAATCTGGCTCATTCACCCATTAGCTCTGTGACCCTGGACACATACATAGTCACTAAATTTCTGCCTGACTTTCCTCATCTGTAAATTTGGGTTGATAATTTCCCAAGATTGTTTTGAGGATCAAATGATATACTTGTAAACTATTTTGTAAACCTTAAAGATCTGTACAAATGCCTGCTGTTGTTATTCTATGCTTCCCCAAATGCAGAGAGAAAGTCTTTATTCATATACCTCCCAGCCTCTGATAATGTAGTGGAGAGAAAGCTGAATCTGGAGGCAGGGGGCTTGCCTACAATACCACAGTGGGAAGCACTTTTGGTAAGGAAGAAGGACCTCTGCTATCTATCCCTTATATATCTTGGGTAAATTACTCAGTCTCTCTGGGTTTCAGCTGAATCATCTTTAAAGTGAGGGATTTGGAACTGGACAGCCTTATATCTCATTACCATATGCAACTTACATAAGCTCCATGGCCTTCATTTTCCTGATCTGTAAAGGGATTGGACTGAGTGACCCTTCAGAGAGGTTCCCTCGGGCTTCAGCGCTATAATCTTATTTTACCATGCTTATGATCCTAGGCAAACTTCTTGTGCCTGCTTTATTCTTTGTAAAATAAAGGGGCCAAGTGTTACACTTTGCAAACCCCATAATTTCAGAATAGTGTTTAGTGTATATTTGATCCTAAGTATTTATTTGCAATGTATTCAGTGATTAATTTGTATTCTCCATAATCCTGACGCCTCACAAAGATGTTCTTGAAAGTGGTACCTGTGCCTTAAATCTATTTTTGCAACACAGTTTGGTGGTAAAGCTCTTTGTAAACTTTAAAATGCTCTATACATACTAGCTATTATTGTTATTATTTATTTTAGTTCTTAGCTTTTTTTCTTACCTCCTCAATTTTCTTCTTCTTCCTTGTTTGACATTTTTCTTTCTATGATCTTAAATGCTGGAGTACCATAATATTGCTTTAACAAGTGAGGGAATGTCCCCAGGAATGCCAGTAATCCTCCAGACTTTACAAGATGAGAAAGTTTTCAGGTATCATTATGGTCTCACATGTTCATCATTTGGGGATGAGCTTCCCTGATTTAAGATAGGCTGCATCCGACAATCACTACACCTCTTATTCAAAACTTTCTCATCTGGGAGAGACAAGTCAGAACTTTTACCTTGATAAGACTTTATAAAGATGAAGTCATATTTCCTTCCCCAACCCAATTAAAAGGAGCTATTTAACTGTTAAAATGTTAGAAAAATATTCTGAAATATTTTGACTGTAAAATTCAAGATTTCTACATATAAATGAAATGGTTAAGCAATAATTCAAATTTCTAGGATAATTTATTTCCTAATTGAGAAACAGCACAATATAGCAGGAAAAAGATAGGATTGGATTTAAATCCTTGCCTTTAGTTGTGTGGCCTTCAGTAGTCATCTTCTCAATATCCTCAGCATGTCTTTATTAAGTTTATAAGCATTTTGCCAATCTACATGAATGGCAGGGAAGGAAATTTTTCATCAATGATAAAATCACATATTTAGTCCAGGGTGAAAAAAAAAAAAAAAGTCCCAATCACTCTTCCAAACTGCTGATAAAATGTTGTGGTGAAAGTGGACTGAATTGGAAATACAAGAAGATAGATTTCCTCAGCCCATCATTAGTACAAATTCTTAAGTTTTCTGCTTTCTATTTTATTCCTATTTGGAAAGGTGTTCAAACTTTGGTGAGTAGAGAAGTTAGCAGTTTAAAATCACTTAAAGGCAAACCTTCTTGAGTACATAGTTTTTAAAGCTTCACATTATTAGCATTTAAAAAAAAAAGAGAGTCTTAGTATATTTGTTTTAGTTTCATTTCACTCCAGATGCACACCATTGCTACTGTCTACTTCTATATTCTGCTATCATAGTTCCTCTTTACACCCTGGGGTATAACAAAATTGGTTCTTTTTAGAAAGTCCCTGGGGTGGTGACAAGATAGGTGTTGGAGCCTAAGTGCTGACTCACTATCATATGACTACAACATTAAGTGCTAAATTTTTAGGGCCCCTGTTTACAGTACTTTATCAAGTACGTGATGCAGTCACAAGGGAGTGGCAAATTAAGAAGTAAGAGGTCTTAAATCTCAGTGGAATTCACATAAATCTCACAACTGAGTTTCAATCAGACATGAAGATTTTGTCTCAACCCATAAAAGAATGCCAGTAAGCAAGTTACCATTAAGTCAATGGTGCAGAAGAAAAAAAATAAACTTTTAGCAAGAAAAGCTGTTGGGGCAGAAGATAACATATACAATAGCATGATCTTTTTTTAGTGGGGAGGGAAAATAGCAAAATATTTAAAATCCCCCCCCCTCATTTTCACTGATAGTTTATGTAGCATTCAATACACCTAGTTCTCTACTGATCTAAAGAAGGAGCTGAGGTGCATTTTTTCCACTGTTCTCGAGAGTCAGATTTAGTCATAATCACACAAGGTTCAGTTTTCATGTTGTAGTTTACATTATTGCTGTCAATACATATCATTCTCCTGCTTCTGTTTACTTTGCTTTGTTTCAGTGTGTACAAAGCATCCTCATGCTTTTTTGAATTCTTCATATTCACTTTTACTTTGTTGTTGTTGTTCAGTCATTTTTCAGATGTTTCTGATTCTCTGTGACCTCATCTGGAGTTTTTTCTTGGCAAAGATACTGAAATGATTTGTTTTTTCCAGCTCATTTTGCAGAAGAGGAAACTGAGGCAAAGAGAGTTAAGTGACTCGCCCAGGGTCATACAGCTGGGTCTTAGATTAGATTTGAATTCAAAACTTCCTGACTCCAGGTTTCAAATTGTGTCAAATGCACCACTTAGATGCCCTCATGTTTACTTATAATGCAGTAACATTTTATTAGATTGCTATAATTTGTTTAATCATAATTTTTATTTTTAGTTCTACGATCTATCCCTCCCTCCATCACTCCTCTATATATTGAAAAGGCAAGAAATGCATTGCATATTATACATATACTGTCAGACAAAATTCATTTCTACATTTAAAAAAACACAAGAAAAATAATGAAAAGGAAAATAATGCTTCATTCTATACTTTAAATCCATGTTTTCAATCTGGATAATCCTTTGAAATTGTGGTGGTTCATTTTATTAAATAGAGTTGTTAAATCTTTCATAGTTGATTTCCTTACAATATTGTTACTGTATAGACTGTTCCCTTGGTTCTGCTCACTTCAGTTTGCATGAATTCAAAAAGATCTTCCCAGGTTTTTGTGAGCTGTTCCATCTTTTATTACAGCACAATAGCATTCTATCACATTCATATACTATAACTGGCTCACTCATTTCCCAGTTGATAAGTATCCCCTTAGTTTCCAATTCTTTGCCACTACAAAAGTTTCTATAGATAGTTTTGTACAGGTGAGTCCTTTGTCCCCCATTTTATATGTCTTTGAAGGGTATCGACCTATATTGAATTTGCTGGATAAGGGAGTATGCACAATCGCTCTCCAGAATGGTTGGATTAGTTCACAGTTCCATTAACACTGTGTTACTGTGTCTATTTTCCTAGTATTTCTCATTTTCCTTTTCTGTTATTACACCAATCTAAAAAGTATGAGGTTGGACTAAAGAGTTTTAATTTATTCTTGTTTTCATTTCTCTAATAAGAAGTGTTTTAGAGAATTTTTTCATATGACTGATAGTTCTGATTTCTTCCTCTGGAAAAATATCTTTTGATCATATATCAATTGGAGAGTGGCTGTTATGTTTTATAAAACTGACTCAGTTCTCTGTATATTTGAGAAATGATCCCTTTATCATAAACATTTGCTTAATTTTTTCCTTCATGATCCTATTTTTCTTTTAATTTTAGCAGTCCTGGTTTTGTTTGTGTAAAACTTAAATTTTAGGTAATCAAAATGATCTGTTTTACTTCCTATGAACCTCTCTTTCTCATGCTTGGTCATGAACTTTCTCCCTAGATCTGATGTCACACTTCAATCTAAATCTGGAACACATTTCAGTCTAAAGGCAATTAGGAGCTATGTGCATGAAAAAGTTTCTATGAAGAATCTTTGGACCACACAATAATATTAAGATGTTCCATCTTCCAAAACATTTCAAAGGAACAGATATTTATGTGTAATAATAGAGCAACAATTATAGTAGAGATAAACAAAAGAACCACTAGAAATAATTCCATAGAAGCATATTTTATTGTGCTGTAGAATGTGAGAAAATAGAAAAAATATTGGCTCTGGGGTCAGTGACCTGGGTTTGTATCCTGCCTCTGACACTTAACATACATGTGACTTAGATTAAGTCACTCTGTAGGCTTCAGTTTCCTAGTAAGGGGCTTGAATTGGATAGCCTTGGAGATCTCCTAAATCTAGAACAGAGTCTCTTAATCAGAAATTGATTTTAGGGAGTCTGAACTTGGATGGGAAAAAATTACCTTTTTATTTTCATTAATCTTTGATTTGCTTTTTGTAAACTTGTAAATTTTATTTTATGCATTTAGAAACATTAATTTTTGAAAGATTTCACTGGCTTCAACAGAATGCTCAAGTAGTAGTGTGCTGGTAAATATAACAACTATGTCTCCAGGGGAAAAATGTACATAGGATGCACTTTTAAGCTTTACCTGCATTATTAGTGTTTGATCCGTTGCTTTCTTCAATCTGGTTGTTGTTTGGTTGTTGCGGTCATATTAGATGCTTCATGAATCTATTTGGGGTTTTCTTGGCAAAGATACTGCAGTAGTTTTCCATTTTTCTCTGCAGTTCATTTTATAGATGAGGAATGCATAATTCCAGCGTATTTGCCAAGAAAAGCCTAAATGGGGTCAAGAAGAGTAAGAAATGACTGGATAACAACAACCTACTTTCTAAGGAAGCTTGTAATCCCCAGTAGCAATGAAAGCAGCTTCACAAATGTGCCATTCAAGTTAATTATCCCAGAACTCCACTAACTCTACCTTAAGTTTCCTTTACAACAATGTTGGGAAATTTGTTAAGAGGAGGGAGAACAGAGAAATCCTTGGGCATTAAAGCTCTCTGTAGACTTGGAAGAGATGGCCCTAGTCTATTCTTAGGTGCTTCTTATTGACACTGGAGTAGGGGCACAGGAGAGTGGTGGCGATAAAGGAAAGGGTCCATGCCCTGGAAAATGGTAGTGATAGATCTAAATCTAATAAGAATTCTTTGGTTTTAGAAAGTAGCTTTTGTACCAACTGTTGGAGTCACACAGTATGTGTGAAGAGCTTGGATTTGAATCCAACCTTCCAGACTCTAAGGAAAGGCTAACCCTCTCTCCACTCTACCAGGTTCCAAGTAAGTGTATAATGAAAGGGAAGAAGAGCATTATAGTCTGGTTATTGACCCCTCCACTCATGCTAACTTCCAAATTCACCATGACGCAGGAGCATTAATTTAGAGCTGCAACAGATCTTAAAGGCTATTGAACTAAATCTTCCCATTTTAGAGATGAGGAAACAAGCACAGAAGATCAAGGGTTTTGCCAGAGTCACACAGCTATCAAGTATCTGAAGCTGATTTCTGAACCCAAGCTTTCCTCACTCCAAGTCCAATACCCCATCCACTCCACCATGCTGTGCCCCATGTACCATCCAAATTCAATTCTTGGTGAGAGTGTTGAAAAGCAGGAAAATTCTTTATAAAGAAATTGTGTGCAAGAAAGGAGAAGAAAAGAAATACTATTATCTAAAGGAATTCAGAATAAGTGGTTCAAATGCTAATAATAATTGATACATATGGTCCTTTAAGATTTGCATATATTTTGCATTCATTTGAACCTCAGATTACTGTGAAGTGAGCATGAGACTGGGCTTGCATTCTCATTGATACAAGGAATTCCCAGAGGAAATGCCCTTTACCAATACAGATAAACACCTGCTCTGCAAATTATAGTCCTAGAGAGATGCCTGGAGTACTGAGAGGTTAAAGATTTGTCAGGAGGAAGTATGATACCAACCTCATGACAGACAGGTGATTGACTCAAGATGCACAATGAGACAGTCATTTTTGGACACTCTCAGTATGAGAATCTGTTTTGTCTGATTATGCATATTTATTGCAAGCATTTTTTTTCTTTCCCCCTTATCCCAATACAGACAGGTAGTATGGAGAGAAGAATTAGAGAAAGGGGAAGGAGAAGAGAATAAGCCTTTATATAGCACCTACTATGTGTTAGGTATTTGCTAGGTGCTTCACAAACATTATCTCATTTAATCTTCATGACAATCCTGTGAGATACTGTTTGTTATTATCCACATTTTACAATTCAAAAAATTAGGCAAACAGTGGTTAACTGACTTGCCCAGGATCACATAAGTAGAAAGTTTCTGTAGCCATCCTGAGAGTAAGATTCCACCTCCTCACTACCCCAAATGAGAAGATAACAGAACAAAGGCCAGAAGAAATAAATCATAGACAAGGGCAGTTTTGAAATCTATACATAATCTGAATTTGTTATATACTTTAAAAGAAAACCAAATTGTACATAAGAGATTTACATTTCTGTGTACAATCTTATCTTCATGTTCCAAATTATATAGGAAATGCTCATTTTTATGTGGTTTGTGTTAAGTTCAGAATAAAAAGGAAAATTAAATGGGAAAAATGATTTGCTCAGGATTACACCTCCAGATATGTGGATGAAGTATGTGTTAAAGATAGGTCTTTCTAACTCCAAGCCCAAGTCTATTTACTGTGTCAAGGTATCTATCTGTATGCTACAGTAATAATAGCAAGTGTGTTGCTTTCATTTTTACAGATGATGAAATTAGAAAGCCTAAATAATTTTGCCATATTCACATAGCTACTAAGTGTTGAAAGGAGAATTTGCACTCATGGCTTCATGACTTCAAGTCCTGAAATACTTTCCACTACATAGAGTACCAACACTGAAGAAAAGCCCTGAGAGGGAGTCTTATATGGAAAAAGAGAAGGGGGCAATTGGGGTGCTGATGGGAGGATAGAATAGAGACGTGACTCATGGTGGGGGATAAAGGAAAAGATCAAGGCCAGAATGACTTCAGAAGTGACAGAGATGAAAAGCTAGAGACAAACTAATTAGGTCTGCAAACCTAATCACCTTTTCACATAGTCAAGAAAATATTACTCTTTAATTCTCAAAATGTTATTTAGATAGTCCACAAACCTTACATACTGTATCTGTATCTTCTGTCCTGAATTCATGACAATATATGTGCAATGTGCAAAAGCACTGCCATTGGCATCAAAAGCATGGGATTTTGGCTCTTCTAATTAAATAGTGGCTTTGGCCAAATTCCTTCGTTGTTAAGTCTTAGTTTCCCCATCTGTAAAATTAGGTTAGATTATATTAGCTTTTAAATTCCTAGGTGAGGTGAGGTGAACTCCTTTTAGGGGGTTAGATTGTTCCCTTCCAAAGGAAAGAAAAGCTGTAAATCAATTATTTGGAAGAGAAAGGGGGAAGGGGAGATTCAAATCACAAACAAAGGACTTTTCTCCTGTCAGTGCACCAGAAAGCCACACTCAAGATGACTAGGTTTAATAGCCGTGAAACTTAAGTCATGGTCACCCAATGCCAGCTTAGTAGCTGGACCACTTTCTTGGGTGTCTTGATAATCCCATACATTGAGCACAAGTGTTTTAAGGAAAACTCATGGCAAAATAAGTGCTGTGCCAATTTTTCCCTGATTGCAAGTCAATCAAAGTGCTCTGAGATTCTTTGTTTTTTCCTGACCAAAAAAAAAAAAAAAAAAAAAAGGAGGTTTTCCTCTTGGAGAGAGGATTAAGAAGCAGGAAAATCCTTTACAAAGAAATTTTGTGTATACAGACAAGGAAAAGGAGAAAAAAAACTATATTATTAATTAGATGTCATGGCAGGAAATTCAAATTAAATGGTGCAAGTACAAATAATAATTGATACATATGACTCTTTAAGGTTTGCATATACTTTGCATTCATTTGAACCTCAAACTACTGTGAAGTGAGCATGAGACTGGACTTGCATTCTTATTGATACAAGGAATTCCCAGAGGAAATTCCCTCTGTCAATACAGATACACACAGATAAACAAAAAATTTTCAAATAATAAGAGGGAAATGGAACTAGAAGTTCCATTATCTGTTGGTCTTGAATGGTGTTCTTAAGAGCCATCACTCTTCAGGATTCCATAATCTTACTGGGGACACAGAGGTCAGTCCCATCTTAGGTAGAGCTCAGAACTAGCCACAACTATAAAGCCTGCTACTCTAAAGTTCAGACTTCTAGTTGTTGCTAGTCTATGCTCTACCTAAAATGAGACATTTTCATGCAAGATGGCAACCCCCTATGGAGTTATTCCCCATAAGGTAGTTAGGGAAAAAACCCAAGATCTCTATTAACTAGATGCCTTATAGTACATAGGTATTATGTACAAATACTTTAAGTAGAGGTACCTTAATCATATAAAACAGAAACTATAATGTAATATAGGTGAGAAACAGAGATCATTCTAAAACTTTGTGATCCAGAGGATGGATAGATGGACCTGTCCATACTAATATTCACAGCAATAGCTTTAAGTTTCAATCTGAGAATTGAGCCCAGGAAAAATACTTTGACTCGAGGGGTTTGGATCACACAGAGCAATAGAACTTGTATTTAAAAATCCAAAAACAAATCAGGGAAGAAGACTAGATGACCTTTGAGGTTTTTTCTAGTCATAATATTATAAATTTATGAACCAAAAAGTGATAACAAAAGCTTCTTCATTATTTTAATCTATTAATGAGTTAATTATTATTTTAAAAGATGGAGGAAGGAACTAGCATTTTCTAAGAACCTACAGAACTAAATCCTCAGTGGATCCTCTCAGCAACTCCATGAGATAAGCAGTCTTATTATCCCCATTTTATAGTTGAGAAAACTAAGACAGAGGTTAAGTGACTTCTCCAGTCATAGAGATAGTAATTGCCTGAGCATGTATTTGAATTAAGTCTTTTCTCCTATGTCATGTAACTGCCAAGGGTACACCACGGAGAACAAGATAGCTAAAGGCTACGCTTGAGTAGATATACAAGGGGATCTTTAACTTTGTGAGTCAGCATTTCTTAAAATTATAACCAACTCCAGTATTTTAAATTCTTTCCCATGGGGTTTTGACTGGAAAGAGCATTCATTAGTTCCTCTATCAGAATTTTGTCTTGTGTTAGGATGTAACTATCACCACCTATAATTTTCAACATATGTAAACTATAGATAACATTTACAGATGACCATACTGCTTCATAACACTCTTACTACGGTCAATGCAGTTCAGTATTTCAATTCGATAACCATTCATTCTTTAGGTACTTATAATTTGTTGTGATGAGAACAAGTTTCTGTGGAACTCTCTGTTTCTCTCTGTCTCTCTTTTGATTTTTTTTTTTTTTTTTTTTTACTATTTTTGTCAGTCTCTGTCTTTTGTCTCCCTGATTCTCTCTCTCTGTCTGTCTGTCTCTCTCTGCTCTCTCCAGTCCTACCTCTCTCTCCATTTCCTTCTCCATTCCACCGTGGTGCTGGCTGGAGACATTTGGGAGTTCCAGAGGCTGAAGCTGGCTGGAGACATTTGGACAAGAGCTCTCAGGGAATCAAGGGGAGAGGAAGGCCTCTACAGAAAACTAGCCGGGCCCCAAGTGAAGGAGATAAGATTGGAAAAAGACAGTAAAGGGCTTTAACTCCTGACTACATTTTGGGATTATTGAATTGGAACTGAAACTAAGGCTGCCTCCGAAGCTCCCCAAGGGATCTGCTCCCAGAGAACGATTATGATTTAGAGAAACAAAACATCACCTCTCTCTCTCTCTCTCTCTCTCTCTCTCTCTCTCTCTCTCTCTCTCTCTCTCTCTCTCTCTCTCTCTCTCTCTCTCTCTCTCTCTCTCCTCCTCTCTTTCCCTATCTCCCTCTTCCTCTCCTCTCTTTCCCTATCTCCCTCTTCCTCTCCTCTCTTTCTTCCTCTCTTTTTCTCCCTTCCTCTCCCTCTCCTTCTCTCCCTTACTCTCTTTCTTTCTCTCTCCCTCCTTCTGTTTCCCTCCCTCTCTGCTACTCTTGATGTCTCCCTCCCTCCCTTCCTTCCTTTCTTTTTCCTCTCCTTCCCTCTCTCCCTCTCCTTTTCCTTTCTCTCTCTCTCTTCCTTCCTTCCTCCAACTCTTCCTCTCTCTCTCTTAAATGAATACTTTATCTGCATTTTAATTTAATTACAATTAAATTTAATTTTCAGAAACTGCTTTAAAATTCCGCAATAACAAAATATTGTGCCTAGTAACACTTCACAATTATTAAAAGTTTTATAAAATGATTTATATACAATATATGACTTGGTCCTTACAACAACCTTGTGAGGTCGATGATATTATCAGGCCTGTTTTCAAGGTAATGGAGAAATAGCCTTGGAGACATTAAGGGACTTCCCCAGATTCCCTCAAATAGGGATAATTAGAGAGCATTTGGAACCAACTCTTCCTGATTTGGGGGTTAGTACTTTATAAACACTATACTATATGCTAAAAGATAGCAAAGGAAAAATAAGATTACCAGTAAGATAAGTGAATTTGCTACCATATTTCAAAATGCACATGGAAAGAAATCATGTGGTAAAAGCAAACACTAATTCCATATCATCAGATAATGAAGATATTCTATATTCCCAGTAGGTGGCAGCAAACCTCTTCCATACTTAATTTTCCCACCTCTGCAGTCATGGCAGCCGGTTTGGTTGGCTAGTTGATGCTCTTAGAACAAAAAGGGGGGAAACCAGACTATGGAATTATGACCCTCAGAAAATGGAAACCCCAAAATCTACAGCATTAGTTGATTTAATTCAAGAGCTGATGATCATTTAGAGAAGATTTAGAATCATTAGATTTTTAAATGTTTTTTCTCTGTTTTCATCAGTTAATTTATTGAGTACATGCCAGGGGCCCAGTATTGTGCTTTCCGGTGCCGTAGAATTGGTTCTAGTGTGATGTTCCCTTTGGAACCAATGGATATCTGGGAAAGTAAGAGGAGGAAAGTATGTTATGCAATCTCAATTTGAATTCTTTAGAGACTCTGCTATCCCAAATTCATGACCAGATAGTATCATCAGACAAATTTTAAATATTAGAGAAATGGTTCTTTATTTCTGGGAGACTCTTGAGTTCATAAAAATTGCTGTATAATTTCCCAGAGATTATTCTAGAATTTACAAATATGGTATTTTAAAGTAATTTTGAAACTAAAAATTCATTGAACAAATAAATGGCAGCATGATAATAGCTCATACTTTCCTGGCATGTCACAGTGTCTAATGTGCTTTTCTCCAATAACCCTGCAAAGTCATTACTCTACATTTGTTACATTATATTATATTTTTATTTTTATAAATCTTATTTATATAACTTATTATGTAATTTAAATAGAATATTATATTTAAAGGTCTTTCATTTTCCTTAGAAACTTTATTTAACTGTCATTTTTTACTAGCAATTATTCCATACTAGCTAGGAACTAGCTAGATTCATGGATCCCTTTGGATGTTCATGTAGCCACACCAAGCTCAAGACTTCAAGGGAAAACAAATAGTACAGCAGATTTTGTCTATTTTGTTATTATTGTTCAATCATTTCAGTTATACCCAACACAGGATAGCCTTTGTCTAGTTCCACCAACACTGGAGGGATATCAATGCAACAAGAAGGCTGTGCATCCAACATCCCTTCCCCTCACTATATGACTAAATCATTCATTTTTTAGTCATACCCTATCTTTGAGAAGTGAAAGTAATGTTAATAGTGGCTTATAAATCACATTTTTCAATTTTTACTATCTACTGAATCTTGAAACCTCTTTTCTGAGATAGGATAACACTTTAAGTCCTTTGTAAGGATTTCTTGACAGCCTGTTGAAAACCAGTTAAAATGGAAGCTTGTGACAAAGGTTAAAGCCCAGGGACAAAGTGATGAAAGGGATTAGATAAGAGTGTAAAAGCGAAGGTTAAAAATACTTGACAAATTTCTCTTTTTTCCATAATTTTGCCTAGAGCTGACTCTGATCTTAACTGACTGAATGTTTGGTATAGAAGGAGGAAACAGATGAAGGTATGGTTTCCAAAAGGCTGGAAAAGGATACAGTCCAGAATCAAGAATTCTAGTTATAGAGTTCAAATTCTAGTGAGAAGGAAGAGGATGAGTGCAGCCAGACTGCAGGTAGTATGGTTTGGAAATGACCTCAAAGTGCCATGGCAGTGAAAGGTGTTTATGGAGATAAAAATTCTGAGGGCCCTGAAAAAGAGAATTTATTAAGCATCTACTATGTATCTGAAAGAAAAACAAATCTGACCCTCTTCTCAAGTAGCTTATATATAAATTGAAATTACATTTAAAATATATATGTGATATATTATATTTATGTAACATATTTTTATATATTTCTGAGGAATGAGTAGTACAATAATCCCAAGTGCTTAATCATTTTGAGGAAATCTCAAATTTCTTTGGAGCCTTTCTATGTTTACTAGACCTCTGTTGAAGTTAGACTTCTTGTCTTAGAGAATGGTGAGCAAAGTCCCCAATTAGAGTGCCTTCTATGTTTCAGAAGTCCAGGAAAATTTGAGGAGCCCTGTGTATTGCAAAGCATAGCCTTTCTAGACAAGAGAATAAAGAGCCTCAAACTTAGGACAAATTGGATTCTAGTATATCAAAGGCTCAATGTTTTAGGCAATTCTCTAAGACCCTAAGTTCTCAAGAAGATTGTTCAAGAAGATTTCATCCATGAAATCATCCATGAAATCCATCCATGAAATCACAGGGTCAGTCTCTATTCTTAGATTTATCCTTCTATGTGTTTCAGAAACCCATCAGAATTTGCTAGGTCCCCAGTAGGATTGGAGAAATGGCTGTTCTATGTTCTGTAAGAATCCAGAAGAACCTAGGACAGATTGGTTGCTTATCTCAATGTAAGGAAATGGCTTCTAGGTCCATTATCCTCTGTAGGGATCAGACTTTTCTTCTCTCTTCTATTTATTATGGTTTTTTTCTTCATGCTTTGCAAGACAGCACCTAGATCTATCAGCAACCTATAAAAATTTTGTAAAATGAGGTCTGCTTATTAAATTGGAAAATCATGAATTTAGGGGTAAAATTCCTGGGCTCACTATTTATGGTAGACCTGCATCCTCAAGAATAATGTCTATTTCTAAATTGTTTAGGAATTGTACTACATGAACTTGGCTGAGATTCTTTAGCATAAGTTTATTACTAGGAAAAGTACATGAAAAGACAATAACTGAGTCTACTCAAGTCACTAGAGGGCTATTTAACTTATTCTATGTAGTTTATTTTTATCTATTTACTTAACATGTTGTGTCTTCAACTAGTATATAAAATTCTTTATGTTTTTGCCTTCCTTTGTATCTCTATTATTTTCTATTGTGTCAGGTATATCATAAATGCTTAGTCAATTCTTGTGGATTACTTGCTTACTTGATCTAGAGCAGGGGTTCTCAAACTTACAGCACGAGGGCCAGATGCAGCTGCTTGAGGACATTTATGCCCTGTTGGATTATGGCAAATGGGCTGAGGGGCAGAGACAGAGTGTGAGCTTTTGTTTTTACTATAGTCTGGCCCTCCCACAGTCTGAGGGACAGAAAACTGGCCCCCTGTTTAAAATGTTTGAGGACCACTCTAGATTCTAGAGGGTATTGGAGGTGGTTCATTGAGAGTCACTGACAAAGTGATTCTCTAAACATTCTTCCTTCCCTATTTCCTGTTGTCATGGAAAGGGACAGATATCAAGGTCTGAAAGTAATTGTAAAGATTTGGATTTACCTACTGCTCTCTTCATTAAGTGAGAAACAGTTTAGCATTAATGGAATTAAAAGGGATAATGCTCATGTCCAGGATAGGTATTACCTTAGGAGTAACAGCTATCTTCTTGGGAACCAATCCATGAAAATAAACACTAATTGGGCAGATAGCCAAGGGGCAGTGCCATATGTATAAAATAAATACAAATTAATTTGGAAAGGTAATGGGATGGGGAAAGCATTAGTCACAGGGGATCAGGAAATGCTTCATATTAGAGGTGGTGCTTGAGTCATATTTTAAAGGAAGCTTAGTACTATAAAAGGCAGAAATGAAAAGAAAGTGCATTCCAAGCATGAGGAACAATCAGTACAAAGCTACAAAGACAGGAGAGATGGAATGTTGTGTGTAAACTACAGTAAGCAGGCCAGTTTGGCTGGGCTGTAAAATAAAGCTATATTGTAAAGAGGAATTACATGAGAAAAATTGGGAGGGGTCAGCTGGAGCCAGATTAAAAGAACTTTAAATCTCAAACAGAAGTGTGTAGTTTTTCTTGGTAGCAATAGGAACTTATTGGAGAATATTTAAACATTTGTAGGAACTGACTTAACTAACTCTTTTCAGGTCTTAAATTCTGATTTCTTTTAGGAGTTTGCTGAATACCTTTGAAGAGTAAAATTTTAAAATGCCTAATTTACTAGAAGAAGTAATCTACATAGTGGATAGAAAAGCTGCCTAGTGGAAAGAGCAGTGAACTTGGAGTCAGAAGAGCTAGGTCTGTTACAATTGTTTTTATATATAAATATAGTGTGTGTGTGTGTGTGTGTGTGTGTGTGTGTGTGTGTGTGTGTGTATGTGTAATGTTTCATTTATATGAGTGGATTGAGATGGATGGATAAATAGATGATGGATAAGATAGATAGTTAGACTAATAGATAGAATATTTATTAGCAATACCATCCCTAAGGTTTTGTGCCAGTTATAGAATTCACAGATTCTCTGATCAAGCTAATTGTATGTCCTTGAATAAATCATATGACCTCAATTTACTTCATTTTTATGAAAATAAAAGTTTGCTGAGTGAAAAATTGCACCTCATTATCATTGAGGTAATTATGAATGACAGTTCCTTCATACCTTAATTCCATTGCATCTATTTATAGAAATGCTAATTTCTCTCTATAGGATCAGCTTGCTACCAAAAAGATTCTAGGCTGGCTGGTAATTGTCCATTAAAAAAAATAAAATAAAATAAATTTTAAAATTTTAAAAGGAAAAAAATTTAAACTGATTTAGGAAAAAAGACAACACATAGCAATACAAGTATATTTTGGAAAGCATAAATATTGACTTTTTCAAGGAAAGTACAATTCTTAAGCATAATATAAAATTAGAGAAATAAAAGTTTGTATTGATTTTGTTAACAGTGTAACCAGAACAAGCAAATCATTATGGTTGTATTCTAATGTAGAAAACTGACAATGATAAATGTGATATCTTTTCTACTCTTAATGGATTTAATTCTGTAAAGTAATACCTTTTAGAAATGTAGCTTAAGACGAAGATGAACTTTGCTATTCAATCTATATTGAACCATTGTGGAGCTGTTCTCCATTCCTGAAAAGAATCTGACTGTTCCAGTTTAAGTAATGGATTGCTTCCTTTTCCTGGGCCCCTAGGCTGTATTGCTCACTATCTCCTCAAATTCTCTAGTATTTACCAAGTTCTGTGCAGGCTGCATCCCCCAGGAGAACCGACCTCCTTAAACATAGGGATTTGTTGTTTTATCTTTTTATCTCCAATGCCTAACACAGTGAGACAACAGTTTCCATATTGAATTCAGAGTGACAGCATTCAAAAATCTGAGGCAGTTACTGCGCCTGAGGCTTTATGAGGGCCCAGTAACATATATTTCAACTTCTGTCCTCTGCCATGATTCCATTTACTGACATCCCAAGAATTCCCATCTCAGAAGAATACCATCAATTTAAATTAAAATAACATTAATCCTCTTAGGACTCCAAGAGAGGAACCTTTAAAACTGACATTAAATTAAAGGGTTATTGTTATATTATGTGGGTGCTGTCTTGTACCATGTGGGCTTCTTCCTTTGGATAAAGCATACAAGAGAAATGAATTTCCCATTAGTGTTTTTCTTGGCAAGTCTGTTCTAAAATATGACCTCATTACTTGCTACTGTCCTTTTGGTCTTTGACAGTTTATATTCTTAAGAAAGCTTAATAAATTATGTAGTTCTTAATTGGCCCTGTTAACCAAAGGCCATTACTTTGGGGCTTGCTGGAAGTGATGCTGCCTCTTTATATAAGGGTTGGGTGGCTGAGTCTTAGAACTATATTGCTTAGAACTTTGCTTGAAGCTATATCCAGGCATGAATAGGGAAATGAACATTTGAAGCAGTTTTTACCCTGGTAATTCACAGAACTGAAAATCTCACAGAATTGAAAAAAAAAAAAAAATCAGAGGTCATTTATAGTCCAATTGATGCTGCCACAGGAATTTCTATAATATACCCCCAAGTGGTCATTCCACCTTCTTAATAAAGTTAGCTAGAGAGGGGAAACCAACTATGTCTGAAGGCAAGTTATTCTACTTTTGGATTGCTCTAATGGTTTGAAAATCATTTTACTTACATTAATTTAGGGACCTATCTAGTTCTGTCCTCTAGGAAGAAGGAGGGGAAAAAAGCCTGATTCTTTTTCAATCATGAGAGCTCTTCAAATACTTGAAGATAAGTATTTCTCCCCTTAGTATTCTTAAGGATATCTGTGAGATTTCCTTTCTCAAGATTTCCCCAGTTCTTTCAGCTGATTCTCCCACTGAGATTTGTCTATACTCCTCTCATCATCCTCATCTCCAAACATTGAATATGCACCTAAATCCTTCCTAAAATAGGATTACCATATTTGAAAAAGCAAAGGGATTGGAATCTGGAAAACCATTTAAAAGAACTGCAATATTTTGAAGACAAAGAAGAAAGACTTTAGAACTCTGATCAAAGCAATGACCAATCATGTCTCCAGAGATAGCTGATGAAGTGTGTTAGCTATCTCCAGAGAGGTGAGGGAAAGTGCAGAAAGAAACAATCTGGACTATAGCTACTATGTGGATATGTGGATTCATTTGCTTTATTATATTTATTTTAAAGGTCTTTTTTCCCCTTTCTTTAGTTTTTTAACGATGGGAAAAGTGGGGGCTGAATAAAATCCCGGATCTTTGGTAGAAGTAGCACCAGGAGAGTGCCTGAATTTTAAGGTCCAGGCCACTCCCTGAGGCAAGCATAAAGGAGCAGTGATATGACTATCTTTTTAAGTGGACATTTTATTTTGAAATAGTTGTTTTGCTCCAAGTCAAATACTTTGCATTGACAAAATCATCATAACCCTACAGTTCTAATCAGAAAGCCAAGTTATGATGTCAACCCCTGAATTTATATTTTCCCTCACTCATTCCTTTTTAGGGCTAGTCACCTTGGTAACCATTCTAACTCTCTTAGGTTATTAAACCTTTTTTTTTTTTTTTTTTTTTTTTTTACAATTAGCCTACCATTCAATGGCATAATCTCCAGCTAAACTCTTCATTTAGTAACTTAGCCCTTCTTTTAGCATGGGGGAGTTCATTAGGAACTTATCATCTCTAAATAGTTTCTTTCTTAAGGGTGTCTTAGACCCCTTGTTAATGAAAACTTCTTTTCTTTGCTAAAAACCTCACAAGATTTAGCCTATAATAAAATATTTGCCTTTTGATTTAGAGAGGGTCTAAGACTACAAAGTCCTTTAACCAAGACCCCAAAAGCATATTGGGATCCAAAACACTTCCTTTCCCTTTGGTGAAAAAACCTCATCAGGAGGAAGGAGGAAATTAGAGTGATTATAGTGGTATAGTGTAAATGCTATTTTAATAACTAGCACCCCAAATGTACACAAGATGCACTTTTAACTTCAATCTGAATTAACATTTCCTTTTTGCCATTAAGTCTAGACAATCAACAAAACAATAAATCAAGCTGATGTAAATATCCATTCAAAATTTAAGAATTGGCTCTTATAGGCTAGTTCAAATTAGTTCTAATACATCCCTGGGTGATTAACAATAATCAGGGAGGGAGGAGACAGACAGACAGACAGACAGAGAGATAGAAAGAGACAGAGAGAGAGACAGAGACAGGGATAGAGAGGGACAGAGACAGAGAGAGATAGAGACAGTGACAGACAGACTCATTGTCACATTTTTTAAAAGCACAGAGGAGAACAGAAGGAAGTTCAGAAGAAAGCAAACAGGGCAGTAATTAATGTAATATGTAGTCATATTAAAAGTAACATGTAAAACTTATTTTATTTTATGTTTTTTTAAAGCACAAGGTTTTAAAGGGACATTAGTGGTTTTATATTTTCATATTCATTTCAATAATTCAAATTGATTATCCAGGGCAAAATATAGTAGGATATCAAAAGTTCCTTGATTCACTATCATGTCACATTGACTCATGAAGCTTGTAGTCCACTAAATCACTGGGTTTTGTTTTGTTTTAAATGAACTGTTGCTTAGGCAGGTATTCACTATCTCAATCAGGGATTTTTAAAAAAAAAAACACTGTAGGAAGTTATTTTTATTACCATTAAAATTTATTTTTCTTAACAACCTACTGTGATAGTTCATGGAGATGACTCTGGGCTCTCAAAGGTATGTCAACAAAACACAAACTCTATTTATTCTATTAATTAATAAATTCTATTCAAATTATTGTTGTGAGTGTGTGACAATTAACTTTTTGCTAGGCCCTAGCTGACAAAAGTAACATCATTTTTTTTCCACAGTATATATGCATGAGTAATTTTTTAAAATAATATTATCCCTTGTATTCATTTTTCCAAATTATCCCCCCCCTTCCCTCTACTCCCTCCCCCCGATGACAGGCAATCCCATACATTTTACATGTGAAGTAACATCATTTTTTTCCACTGATTAACCTGCCTAGGGACTGGAAAGTTTCTATGTACTCAGGACTGGCTTAATGAACTTCAGTTGGCAAAGAATGCAAAGCTGTCCTGATTCTAATCAGTTTAACAAATTTCATCTAATACATATATACAAACTTTCCTAATAATAATACCTTTGTGATCAGTAAAATGGGAAGGGGATTATACTCTGGGCCACTCACCACTGACTCTCCCTAAAGTCTCCTTTCTTATATTGTCCTTGTGAATCTGCCCAGCAAAAATAATTAGATATAAGGGCAAAGACCCAGAGCTCTGTCTTCTTTGACAAAGTTCACATCATGGAATAAGATCAGGGAGTCACTTGCTTGGATGCAAACTGTCTGGTTTATGATCTTTTGAGTTCTTCTGTTTCTTCTTGGCATCTGACTCAGTATCTCCTCACAGGTATCATTTCTGAATCAGTGGTCTGTATACTGTCAACTTTTTAGGACAAAGATCAAAATCAATACCAAATGTAAATAAATAATGAAAATGAGTATATGTGTGCATGCTATCAAGGCAATTTCAACTTAATCCATCTATATAATCTCTTGATACTAAAAAAAAAAAAAGCTGAAAAAATAGGGAAAAGAACAAATACCAATATAAATGATATTTTTAGGTTTTTTTTACTAATAATTTGATACACATGAACATGAATATGGCTATATACAAAGAAGAAAAGAAAAGGAGATTGCATATGAAACCATGACTATCTAATATATATATCTAGCTTTTTGTATATATATGTGTAGAACATATGTTAAATTTAACCTGGTAGTAATAATACTTTCTTGTCTGTTTCCCCTTTACTCTCTTTTGCCTTTTAAAATATTTCTTTGATACACTTTTTTTATCTTTCTTTATTGCCACTACTCTCTAGTCTTCAGCCAAACTTTCCTTCTATTACCCCACCAAAAAAATACAGAATAATAATTTTTAAAAACACCTTTCCTTTATAATAAAGAAGTATATGTTGAGGGCGGTAGCCCTTTGGTATTCTTTGTTTGATCTCCAACTTCTTTTGGGACTTGGACTTTGATGTGGTCTGCTGGAACTCTATCTTCCCAGAAATCAGCAGGAGTCAGGATCACTAAATGTCTTTATTCTAGATCTTTACCATCACCTCCAATGCCAGGTCAGAGCGCGAGTTTCACCACCCAAGTTTCTCTTACTCCTCCCACACAAGTCACTTCCCCCTCTTTGTCCCACCAATCAAGTCAGCACAGAACAGCTGGGGAGGGTCAACCTTCAAACAAGTTAATAGGGAACCGTCCAATTGGCAATTAGTCTCATGTGCTTCATTATCCAAGTGCATTGATCAGTTCTAGCCCTTTACATCTCCTGCTTTCTTTTGTTTTAGATCACAGGTGGTCGCGCCATCCCTGACTTTTCAGGGAGGTGAGAACCCCAAAAAGGAGGTGATCACCCCCCCCCATGACTTCTCAGGAGGGGAGATCAAAGCACTAAAAAGGAGATAATCACGCCCTCCCTGACATCTCAGGAAGGGAGATGAAAAGCACCAAAGAGAAGTGGGGATTTGCTAGCGGGTTTCTGGATTGAAGGGCCTTATTAGAGACAAGTATGCATAAACCCATCAACATGGGAGTTATTACACAAGCACATAGCAGTAACACAGAGGCTATTAGTGGTGACTCTCCCCACAGTCAGTGCAGACTCGATGTGGTGTAACAAACAGGAATTGTACATGCAAGTAGTGATGTAACAAACAATATAAATCAACATGGTCTTGTAAGAGATTTCCAGAAGTCCTAGAAGGAGGGTATGTAAACACCAGACACACATACCCCTTCTTCAGCAACCAAGAGATAGTCCAAAACCAATCTATTGTCCATTGCTTCACTGTTAGGGAATCCAATGATCCCCACAAGGTTTTGAAATCCAGCAACAGTCTTATGATGCCTCAGAGAATCCATGATTCCTGAGGACTTTCAGTCCTACAATAGCCTTATGATGTCTCAGAGAATCCAATGATTCCTGAGGATTTCAGTCCTACAATAGTCTTATGATGTCTCAGAGAATCCAATGATTCCTGAGGATTTCAGTCCTACAATATTCTTATGATATCTCAGAGAATCCAATGATTCCTGAGGATTTTCAAGTCCAACAGTTTTTGATGTCCATGGGTCAAACACGATAACTGCCAGGTTCTTTCAGTGGTGGACACAGTCAGCAACGGAACCATCCGATGTTTCTTGGGTCTTCTCCTTCGTTTCAAGGGTCTGCTCTGTCTCTCTCCGATGGACAAGGCGAATACAGCTCGTTGGCACCCATCTGATTCCTTCTCCATCTGTAGAGATACAAGCAAACCCTCTCCCCCAAGCAGTTAACCTATCTGGTCCCTTCCATTCAACACTTTCTGGGTCTCTCCACATCACTTGACGATTATCTAAAGACAGTGGAGCTGCTCGCACTGGACACTGCCCTTCCGGTGGGTTATAAAACCTGTCTGCTGGAGCCAGTGCATCTTTGTCAAAAATTACAAAATTAATGGTATAGAGAACTAAATTTAGAAGTTCTCTAGGGTTACCCGTGGCTTTACCGGTTATTAAGCTATAGATTCAAGAGATTGTGGCCAGAGACCTTTGAAGGCCTCAGAGGAGGTGAGCCCGGTAGAGTTCACACTGCTAAGCACAGTGGTCGAAGGTACTCTGGTGGGTCTAGGACAGACTAGTAATAGTAACTGCCAGGAGAGCACGTTACAGTGGTCAAACTAGTTTGGGCTATCTGAGCTGGCCAGGGTTTTACAGCCCCCATTCTAATCTGCTTGGATAGACCAAATGGCATCAGGAAATTCCTTTTTGGGAAGAGACTTCCGTCTGTCCCCAAAAGATAACAAGAGAGTCCTTATCTTATTTACATCACTGCATAAAAGAGAGAACTCAAAAATTTTCTCTTTGCAAAAATGGCCTTGTACCATGCAGCCATTTTGCCCATCGGCTCTCCGGTGTTCCCATTCTAATCAATAAAGACTATGTTTCCATACAGCATTAAGTAGCAAATTCCTTTGCTGCCGAACCCGCCATTGGTTACTTTGGGGAAGGAAGGAGAGAGAAAAGGAACTGACCCATCTTTGTTTAGACCACAATTTATACCTCATCATTTACTCCTCATCAGTATAGTTAATAAAAACAAATTTGCACATTGATCATATCTAAAAATGAATCTCTTATTCTGTACCTATAATCCATTACCACAAAAGCTTAAGGTGGGACTTTAATCATCAGTTGATACAATTATCATTCCATAAAGATATTTAAGAGAACAGTGAAGAAACCCAAAAAACGAAGAAACACAAAAACCCCTAGAAATCACCTCAGCCCAGGTGCATTGACCAAAAACAGTCAGTCCCAGGATGTGGTCACAGAAAGGCATAGTCTGAGACTAAGAGGACAGGTTGTGGCCACGCATAGGAGAGAGTAAGTCCCAGGTCTTTGTCCCTAGGGCAGAGGAGTAAATTAACACTTGAAGCAGGTTGATAGTATATTTCCTGACTGCAAAAAGTGAAAATGTTTCCTGTTACTGGAGACTTAGGGGTAGAGAGGAGTACCTGTAGTCACTCATAGAACTTTTAATATAGTGGTATGAAAAACATGAAGCTTGAGACATTATCTCCCACAACCCAAGAGCAGAGCTGACACTAACAAAATTAACAGCCAAGAAATAGTCAGTTGATTTAAAAAATGAATAAACAACCAAAAAAGAACTTGACCATAAATAGTTACTACAATAATAGAGATTAGGATTCAAACTGCGAAGAAGACAATGAAGTCAAAATAGCTGCTTGTAAAATGGTTACAAGCCCCAAAGGAATTCCTGGAAGAATTAAAAACTACTTTAAAATCAAATAAGAGAGTTAGAAGAAAACTGATGAAAGAAAAGAGTAATGTAAGAAAATTGGAGGAAAGTCCAAAAAGTTATTGAAGAAAATTAAAAATAAGAATTGGACAATGACTTCATAAGACATCAAGAAATTAAAAAAAAAAATCAAAGGAATGAAAAAATTGAAGAAAACATGAAATATCTCATTAAAAAACCACTAACCTAGAAAACAGATAAAAGAGAGATAATATAAGAATTGCTGCAGTAAAGTTGAGAGAAATGCTTACCTTCTATTATATTAGTAACACATTATTAATTAGGACCAGGCTTTTTATTTCCTTATTCGAGGACCATTGTCTTTTAGTCAGTCATTCAGTCTCTGAAGGACAAGAGTGATAAATGAAATTGGCCCAACCCTCTAGGAACAGGTTCCTCAATCATAGTCAGGACTCCATCTAACTAGAAAACCTTACTTCTTTTTGATGTTAACAAAGTCTACTCTAGCTAAATTCTAGTCTTGAGAGAATACATTCGTGTCCTTGCACCACTCCGTTGGAATTTAGGGGAACCTAACTTATGATGGAGAAAACCCCAGTGATGTGGATAGAAATAGATTTCTTTATCAGATTGCTGAAGGTGGCTGAGTATAATGATCCTTCGGCAGGAAGGAATGAAGACTTTTATCCTATCTCCTCATTTAAATGTCTACCATTTACGGTCGATTTTTAATTTTAGGGACATTCCCTTAAAAAAAATTTAAGGTATTCAATATCTCCATTAGGTGTTTTTAGTTAGTGAATGAAAATTAATTTATTGATACCAGTTAGCTGAATTAATATATATATATCATTAATTACATGGAAACTCTGTCTGGTAGGTTTTCATTTGTTTTAGTTATGAGATTAAAAAAAATCTAGATATTGTACATCAAAAAAGTAAAGAACATTATCTTGGAAGTTTTAGAATTAGAGGGTAAAATAGAAATTGAAAAAAAATCCACCAATTAGCGCCTGAAGGAGATCCTAGAAGGAAAACTCCCAGATGGAGAAGAAAATATTACAAGTGAAGACAAAGAAAAAATTCAAATATTGTGGACATACAGTCAGGATCACATAAGATTTAGCATTTTTTATATTAAAAGACCCAATCATATGTAATATGACAATCCAAAGAACAAAAGGTCTAGGTTTTTAACCAAGAATAATCTACTCAGCAAAACTGAGTGCAATCCTATAAGGGGAAAATGGATATTTAATGAATTATAGCCTTTTCAGACATTCTTGAAGAAACATCAGAATTGAACAGAAAATCTGACTTTCAAATAAGTGGAAACATAAGAAGGTAAACATGAAAGACTGATCATAAGGGAGTTTAATAATGTTAAACTGTTTCTTGTCTTATATGGGAAAATGATGTTTGTAACTCTTTAAAATGTTATCATTATTAAGGTAGTTAGAAAAAGTATGCAAAGATAAAAGGCTTAGATTTGAGTTAATTTAGTGATATAATCCTAAAAAATAAAATTTGGCAGGCAAGGTAAAATAGAGCAAATTATTTCATTCAAAAGAGGTATGGAAAGAACAACTTTTATAGCAAAAGGGAGGCTAAAGTAGAAGGCAATTCTCATTGGAACTGGTTTGAAGTGGGAATAACACATACATATAGTTGAATAGAAAAGTCTTCTCAGTAAAATAGGAGGCCATGGAGTTAAGATAAGGGAAGGAAGTCCTTAGAAGGGATGGTCAGAAGCAAACTAGACTTCTAAGAAAGCCTAGGGTAAAAAAAGAGAGAGAAGGATAAACAGTGGGGCAAAATAGGGTGGAAATAAATACACAATTAATAATTATAACTTTGAATTTGAATGGGATGAACTTGTTCATAAAACAGAAATGGATAGCAGAATGAATTAAAATACAGAACCCAACAATATGTTGTTTACAAAATACATATTTAAAAATGAGGGACCCACATAGAGTAAAATTAAAGGTCTGTAGTAGAATTTAATATTCTTTGGTTGTTTTTTTTTAAATTAGTAATAGTCATGATCTCAGAAAAAGTTAAAGTTAAAATGAATTTAATTAAAAGAGATAAGCAGGGTAATTATATTAGGTTAAAAGGTACTGTCGATAATGAAATAATATCAATACTAAACATATGTGTCAATGTTATAACATCCAAATTTATAAAGGAAATGGTAAAAGAATCACAACTAAGTTTTCTCTATCAGAATTAAGTAAATCTAATAAAAATTAATAAGAAGTGGAGATGAATAGAATTTTAGATGACATATCTAGAGAGATTTGAATGGGAATAAGAAAGAATATATCCGTTTCTCAAGGGTGGATTGCACATTTACAAAAATTGACCATGTAATAGGACATAAAAAGTTTATAGTGAAATGCAGAAAATCAGAAATATTTAATGGATCCATTTCAGATCAGAATCCAGTAAAATTACATTAGATATAGGATCATGGAAACACAAATTAAAAATTAATTGAAGATTAATCTAATCTTTAAAAAAAAAGTGGGTCAAAGAAAAAGTCAAAGAAGCAATAAATAATTGTATTAAAGAGAGTGTTAATAATGAGGCAACATACCAAACTTATGGGATGAAGCAAAAGGGGTGATCAGATTTACAAGTGTATTCTGCCAAACATTTAAAAATAAATTAATTCCAATATTAAATAGTTATGAATAATAGGCAAAGAAGGAGTCTTACTGAACTATGCTTTAAAAATAAATATGGGGCTGATACCTGAACTAAGAAGAACAAAAACAGAAAAAGGAATTTATAGACCATAGATCAATTTCACTAGTAAATATTGATGCAAAAATTCTAAATAAAATACTAGCAAGGAGACTATAGCAATATGTTACAAAGATTATATGCTGAGATCAAGTAGGCTTTATACCAGGAATGCAGGACTGGTTCAATATAGGAAAAATTAATAAATAAATTATTATATTAATAATAAAATAATTAAAACATATAGTTATATAAATAGATACAGAGAAAGCTTTTGACAAAACATAACACTCATCTCTATTGAAAGAAAAATACTTGGTAACTAGAAAAAATAGATTTTTCCTTAACAATAAGAAGTATCTATATAAAATCAAACATTATCTGTAATGAGGATAAACTAGAAGTCTTTCCAATAAGTTCAAGAGTAAAGCAAGGATGCTTATTATCAATATTGTGTTAGCAATAAAAATAAAAGAAGAAAAAATTGAAGGAATTAGAATGAGCAATATCATGATACATATGGAAAATTCTAGAGATTAGACTAAAAGAATTAGTTAAAACAATTTTAGCATAGTGAGATATGAAATAAACCCACATAAATCAGCAGCATTTCTATATATTACCAACAAAAGCCTTCAAAAAAAAAAGATGTTTCATTTAAAATAATCATAGACAACATAAAATATTTGGAAGTATACTTGCCCAGACAAACACAGGAACTATACGAACATAATTATAAAACTTTTTTTTAATAAAACAACTAAAGTCATATTTAAATAATTAAAGAAATATTTATTGTTCATTGATGAAATGAGCCAGGATGATAAAATGACAATTCTACCTAAATGTAGTATCCTTCTGGAAGTCTCAGTTCAGATGCCAAAATTTTAGTGTCCAGACTAGCTCTCTGGAAGATCTTGGGATGAACCTTGGTCTTAGTAGAGGAATAAAGTAGGCAAGAGAGCCACCAGAATGGTCTCATTTCTAGTCCTCTCAGCCCTTAAATACCTCATTATGATTACATCATTACAGCATACTAAGTATGTGGGAACTAGAGAACTATTATCTCATCAGTCACACTGAGTATGTGCTAACTATAAGCATTCTGCTATGTAAAGTACCTCTTATTGTAAGTATCCCTTCTTTCAAGTAGAACACAAGTGGTCACACACTCCTTGACTTTTCAGAAAAGGTGAGAACACCAAAGGGAGGTGATCAAGCCCTCCCAGACTTTTCAGATAGGGAGATAGGAACTAAAGGGAAATGGGGAGCCAAACCAGATATTTTCAGGAGTTTTCCTCTGGGCTAAAGGGTCTTATAACTTAACCAGAATTCCCCCACTCTCTGTGGCCTTCTACACCTAAAACTAATTTACTTACTCAATGCCATGCAAATTAAATCACCAAAAAATTATTTTTTTGAACTAGATAAAATAATAACAAAATTTATTTGGAAAAACAAAAGGTCAAAAATATCAAAGGAACTAACAGAAAAAAATGTGGAAGAAGTAGGTCCAGTAGTACTAGATTTAAAATTTTACTATAAAGATGTAATTATCAAAACTGTCTGGTACAAGCTAAGAATAGTAGATCAGGAAAATAGAGCGGCTATAAAAAATCAGTAGTAAAAGATTGGTTCTAAGTACCTTGAATTTGATAAAGACAAAGACCTAAGCTTTTGGGATAAGAACTCGTTGTTTTCTTTTTAAAAATTGCTAGACAAACTGGAAAGTAGTCTATCAGGAACTAGATATAGAGCAATATCTTGTACTGTTTACCAAAATAAGGACAAAATGGATCTATGACCTAGATAAGAAGGAGTTATCAGAAGTCAATTAGAGGAACATAGAACATATTACCCATCTTATTTATGATAAGAGAAGAATTTATGAATAAGTAAAAAAGAAAGAGCATTATGGGATATAAGTTGTATAATTTTGATTACATTAAATCAAAAAGGTTTTATACCAATAAATCAAAGTAACTAAGATTAGAAGGAAAGCAGAAAAATTTTGGGAAATGTTTATAGCTAGTTTTTTGGATAAAATCCTAATATCTCAAATATATAGAAACTGAGTCAAATTTTTAAGAATATGAGTCATCCCTTGAATGATAAATGATCAAAGAATATAAATAGACAGCTTCTGGAAGAAGAAAACAATGCTGTACACAGTCTTATTGAAAAAAAAATACTATAAATCATTGTTGATTAGAGAAATGAAAATTAAAACAACTCTGAAGTAGCACTTCACATCTATCCTATTAGCTAAAATGATAGAACGGAAAAATGAGAAATGCTGAAGATGGTATGGAAAAATTGGGACATTAAAACACTGTTGCTGGAATTGTGAAATGAGTCAATAATTTGAAAGAGCAATCTGGAATTATGGCCAAAGTTGTGAAGCTATGTATACCACATAATCTTGTAATACTATTAGGGAAAAATAAAAGAACCTATATGTTTTAGAAAAAAACAAACCCTATATGTTTCTCTCTCTTTTTTTTGGCAAAGAAATGGAAATTAAGGGAATGCCCATCAGTTGGGGAATGGCTGAATACATTTGGTATATGATTGTGATGGAATATTATTATGCTTTGTGAAATGATGAGCAATTTGGTTTTAGAAAATCATGTAAAGACTAGCATGAAATAATGAAGAGTGAAATGAGAAGAATGAAGAGAACATTGTAGAGTAATTATAAATAACTAAGCTTTCTTAACAATATGATCATTCAAATCAACTCCAAAGGATTAATGAAGGAAAATGCTATCTACTTCCAGAAAAAGAATTGATATAATGTAAATGGAAGAATGTAGCATATGGTTTCATATACATGGACATATACATATATATATATATATACATACACACATGTATGTATATGTCTACACACACCAATTTTGGCCTTCTCTAATGCAAGGTAGGGAAAGAGATAACTCAGAATTCAAAATCCAACAAAAACCTAATAAATAAATAAAAAAAAATCACTGATCTGAATACTGTTTTGTTACAATAAATAGCAAATATCATGAATTCAGAGAAATAGAAGAAGACTTGGATGAACTGATACAGACTTAATTTTTCAAGAAAGTGAATGAAGAAAAGCATGCAAATGAAAATCACATTAAAATGTACCCATATGTATATTAATTGCAATTACTGACCTTGGTTCCAAAAAACATGATGAAACAACTTCCTTCTCTGATTAGAGAGATAAGGTAATGTGAATAAAATATATTGTAGAGCTCCTCAATTGGCTTTATGCAACTTTTTCTTTAATATATATGGAAAAATTCAATGGGGTGAGTATCTATTGAGAAATGATTGTGATGCAAAAAAAAAAAGCATCCAAAATTTTTTGAATATGATAAGTAACAATCCTCCATTACCACTTAGGATGGTAAAAGAAAAATAATTTGAAATTGTATATAGCAGGAGAGATTTAAGTTTAATAAAAGGCAAGAAATTAACATGATTATCAAATACAACCTTCTTTCAAAAGCACACAAGGATGGGACATGATACGTACCATTGGAAGGAGAACCCAATGCACTGGTGTTTAGGCTTTTTAATATTCCCTGAGTATCAATTCAGGACTCAGGTCTGTCCTTCTGTTTTCTCTCACTCTTGACATGTGACTAGACCACATCCTTTTTTGGTCAAACATTTCCTGAATTCCTGGATGTTTACATAAGTAATAAAAATAATTTTACATGAAATCTTGATTTGCGTTACAGAGTTGGTTAGAATAATCATTTGAAATTCCTTTCTGGTTTTGAATTGCAGATAAAACACTGTTTAAAAGTTGAATAATGTGATCATATTTTAATGTAAAACTGAGCATAAATATGTAATTAGAGAGACTAGAAACTAAATACTTCTAAGTATGTATGTATTCATGCTTTACATAGTAGAATTTCATTATTCCTTTTCTAATTCCATCACATTAAATGTCATTAATTTTGCATTTTATAAGATGGAGAAAATTGTAATTATGACAAGCTTAACTTTGAAATGTTGACAGTAACAGAGCAGGCATAATATAAATATATTATGTTTTTAAAGTCATATCTTATTACCAAAAACAATGATTGAAGAGAAATGAATAAGTACCAATCTTAGGCAAGTCACTTAAATATTCACAGCTTTAGTTTCCTCATTTAGTTCCCTCATTGGGAATAATATTTGCATCTGTCTCACAGGGTTGTTGTAAGTATCAAATGAGTTAACATGTGTATAGTGCTTTGTACACCCCAAGGCACTACATAAATTCTAGCCATTGTTATTCTCATTTTCTATCTCTATAAAAAAAACCCCAAACAACTTTTCTATGAGAAAAATCTACCCATGAATCAATAACAATATTTGTGAAGGTATGACATTGGGCTTTTGCTAATCACATTCTATAGCAGATCACAATCTTTATAGTTATACAATTACCTGAGAATAACAAAAATTATGTATATTCCATCGTGCTAATAGCTGACAATTAAAAAAATTGTTTTGGACAAAATAACATTTCAAAGTTTCTCTCCATCAAGGTTATCTTCCATATGTGTTAAAATAAATGGAAAGAGGAAGAGCATAAGCATTTAATAATTGTGTACTATGTATCATGCACTCTAGACTAAGCACTTTACAAATATCATTTCATTTGATTTTTACAATTACTCTGGGAAGTAGGTGCTATTATTCTCTTAATTTTGAAATTAAGGAAACTGAGGCAGTTTAAGTGATTTACCCAGTGTCATATAGTTAGTGAGTAAATGATTTGAAATCAGACTTTCATAATCCAGGTCTGGTATGTTATCCACTTTGCCACTAAAGTGCTTCACTAAAGATTATTAAAGAATCACTAAAGATTCATTGAAAGACATAACAACAGAGATAATTTTGTATAATGATCCTCTGATAAAGCATATCAAATGAGATTTAAATCAAAGAGGTATAAGGAAATTATTTCGTACTGTTAAGATGGAAGTCAAGAATGGAATCCAATTCAACAATGAGGTGATCCCAGGCAATTCCAATAGACTTGTGATGGAAAGTGCCACCCACATCCAGAGAAAGACATATGAAGACTGAATGCAGATCAATGCATAGTATTTTCACCTTTTTGCTTGTTTTTTGGTGTTTGCTTTTTTTCTCTTTTGTCATGTTTTTTCCCTTTTGAGCTGATTTTTTTTTTTTTTTTTTTTTTGCTTAGCATGATGAATGTGGAAATACATTGATAAGAATTGTACACATTTAACCCTTATCAGACTGCTTGCTGTCTTGGGAAGGAGGAATTGGAGAGGAGAGGGAGAAAAACATGGAATACAAGGTTTTGCAAAAGTGAATGTTGAAAACTATCTTTGCATGTATTTAGAAAAATAAAATAACATCAAAAATAAGTATAGAATACAAATGAATGAGGGGATTCCTTGTAGAACAGATAAAGAAGTCCTTCTGATGCACCTGCTGGTGAATGATATTTTGATTGGTTCAAATACCAGCACTTGGAAGGTCTCCTAACTGAGATCTAAAATTACTCAAAAGAATTCAGTTTAACAAACAAAAAAAGAGTGGATAAAGAATGCCTATTATCAATATTTTGACATGTAGTTGGACGGACAATGCATGGATCTAGTCCATCATTATTCTTGGTGGATAACGCAGACAAACAATGAACTGAGAACTGAAGTGAGCAGAAAGAGTTGAATATGGATGAAAAATTGAAGAAATGAAAGTGATTTTAATGACCTTGAATTTCTCCCTGTAATAAAGGCCATTTTTTAAAAATCATGAGTTTTCCAGTGCTGCTAGAAGCCTGTGAATCATAGAATTTAAGCATGTTTAAACAAATAAAATGGCATATCACAAAAAGGAAGAAGCACAAAGTAGATTTAATTAGGTTGAAGCACATTAGCATATGGATTAAATATGGATGTCCCCAAGGTCTGTCCCTCTGTATTAGTTTACTTGAAGATTCATCCATCAGCTTAGCTTGTATTCCATAATCATCTCTTATTCTGATAATTCTCAGATATACTTATTCAGCTCTTTCCTCTTCCCTAATCTCTAGTCTTTTTCCATCAACTGCCTATTGAACATTAAATATGTGATGGATATAGATATAGGAAGATATAAACATTAAATGTCCTGTGGACATACTACTCACCATGTCAAAACTGAGCTTATCTTCCTCTATAAGCATTCTCCTGTTTTTAAACTTTCCTATTACTATCCCTATTACCACCATCCTCCCACTCATGCAGGTTCCTGTGTGTCATCTTCAATATCCATTCTGTTGTCAAGCTGTGTCACCATATTCCCCCTTTCCTGCTCTGGGGCCTTGCTCACCTCATTTCTGTACTGTTAAAATAGTCTCCTGGTTAGTGTTCCTACCTTGTTTCTCCCCATTCCAATTCATTCTCCATTCAATTATCAAATCTTTATCAAGTGCAAGTCTGACCACATCACCTCCCCTTAGTCAATAAACTCCAGTGGTTCCTACAGAATCAAATATAAAAGCTCCTAGGTTTTAAAGTTCATCATATGGCTCTGTTCTCACAGGCTCCTTCCAGTTAGTCCCCTCAATAGATGTTGTGTGCCTTATTGTTCCTTGCATAAGATTCTCCATCTCCTGATTCCATACATTTTCTCTGATTCTCCCCCATACATAGGATTCTCTCCCTTCTTATTGCCATATCCTGGTTTCCTTCAAGTCTCAGCTAAAATCCTACCTTTTATAAGAAGTTTTTGCTGGTCATGCTCAATATGGCTTCTCCTTTGAAACTTCCTCCAATTTAGTCGGTATGGACCTTACAGCTGCATAATTGGTCACATGTGAATGCATATTCATTAGAACATGAACTTCTTTAGGACAAAGACTGCGTTTCTTGCCTTTCTTTGTATTCCCAGCACTTTGCAGAGTGCTTTGCACATAGTCTGTTCTTAATAAATGTTTGCTGACATGACTATTGGAAGATAAGCCTGCACTTTAGGTCTTCACAGCTGTTTCCTGTACTTGCAGAAAAACAGACACATAATGATTCCCCACTTGTGATCCATGGACAGCTCCAAGTGGATAGCTCCACTTGTGATCCATGCTTGGTGAGTGAGGTGCCTAGTTCTCTGACATTCTTTTGGGGAGCTCTTACAGCTTAATTCATGTAACTGCCATCCAGCAAATTATAGGTTAAGTATAACATATTCACATTTACCTTGGTGGGGGCTTGTTAATGATAATTAATAGGAAGATATCTAGCCTTTATTTGGGGTTTTGCTGGGGTTTTTTTTCCTACTTGTTCATGATCTCTGGAAGAATAAGTCTGATATGGTGGGGAAAAAAGTAACATAATTTATGAAATCAGAGAATTTGGCTTCAAATATTGCCTCTGATGCTTACTGCCTATGGTCAAGTCACTTACTTTCTTTATATTTCAATTTCTTCATCGAGAAAATGAAGTTTCTTCCAGATCTTTATCTCTTATACAGTAAAGATACAGCCAGATTGCTGTCAAAGCCATGATGCAAACAGAAGCTGCAGTCCACTGTTACTAGTTTAGATTTCAGTGAAAGTCTTAAGGCAATCTACCTCTTTTTCCTTTTTTCAATTCTTTCTTCAAAAGAGTAATCAGACTTCAGCTATTTCTATTCCCTCCACTTATTTTTTTACTGCTTCAGTTTCCCAGAATTAGTTGAACTTAAGTATCTAAACAGTTCAAGTTTAACTGGTTTGGAAGTATGAGTTCTGTAGAAAATGATTGCTATTTCCTCTTCAATTTTCATTTTTAGACATGCTAAAAAGAAGACTCAGCTTAAAGATTTAATTATATTCCTTCTATAATTAACATATTTTAATTATATGGTATCACTATCACAATACATATTTTGCTCGTGAGCCTGTATTATTCTTTATCATTCATTTGAACCGTAACCCAAGAACTTTGTGTTGCTATGTAATCAACTCTTGATCATGTGACTGTGGATAGAATGTTGGACTTGGAACACATCTACCCTCAGACACTTACTATCTGTGTGACTGTGGGCAGGTCACAACTTCTGTCTCAGTTTCCTCATCTGCAAAATGGGGATGATAACAGTATCTGCCCCTCAAGGTCATTGTAAGGACAGAATGAGATTATATTTGTAAAACACTTTGAAAACTTTATGGCACTAGTATAAGTGCTAGTTATTATTATTATTATCTTCCAAAAATGAAGAAGAGAGGTAACATAGATATGTCTCATATTATTTTTGTTTTACTTTGGAATACACAATATGACTTTCCCCAGCATATTTAATACCTTATTTAACTTTGGTTGATAAACAACTAAAAAGTTTACATTCCTCAACAGATTCCATTATACTTGGTACCATGTTTCCTCTCTCAAAAGGAACCTTCCTGCCATATTTATCTTTCCTATCTTCACAATCTTAATCTTTCCCCTTTATTCTCACTTCTCCTTTGCTTTCAAACCTGCTCAAGTCTCTGATTTTTTACTTGACCTCCATTATCTAATTCCTCAAACTAGTCTATTTTTCATCTCTGTCAAACTTCTGGAATCCAGATATACTGCCTCCTCTATTTCTCTACCATATTTTTTCTTCTGCAACCTGGCTCCCATCTCAACTAATATACTGAAATTATCATTCCAGAAGTCAACAGTAAGCTCTTTCTCTTCAAAAACAATATTCTATTCTCAGTCTTTATTTTTCTTTTAAAAAATAATGGATATTTTTGTTGTTATTGCTCAGTTATAACAGTTGTGTCTAACTCTTGGTGACCCTTTTGGAGTTTTCTTGGCAAAGATATTGGAGAGATTTACCATTTGTTTCTCCAGCTTATTTTATAAATGAAAAAACTGGGACAAACACCTCTGCAATGAAAGGAATAAGGTATATTTTTTCAACTTTTGTCTAATCAGTAAACATTTATTAAGTACCTACTATGTGCCAGGCACTGTGCTTAGCACTGGTGATACAATTAACAAAAAGAAAGAGAGTCACTGCTATTGGAGGGAGACAACAACAATAACAACAAATGGAGGCAGGAAAGGTGGGAGAGGGATAGGAGATAGAGAAGAACATCATGGTATTACCAAACACAGGGATACCTTGTTTTCAGGTGAAGTATAATGGAAGATGTTTCTATTACTGTTTTTTTAATTTCTGTCCTTGTCATCTCTGTATAGATAGCTCTGCTTACTTCACTTTTTATCTGTTCATTTAAGTCTTCATTTGCTTCCATGGATCCCTAATATTAATTTCTCATGGCAAAACAATATTCCATGATATTCATATGGATCATAATTTGGCCATTCCCCACTTGATAGGCAACTATTTTGTTCGAGATCTTTCCTACTACAAAGTATTGCTTGTTTTCCTCTGAGTATGTAGGCTCTCCATATTGAAGGGTATAGACATTCTAGAAACCTCCTTAATTTAATTCCAAATTGCTTTTCAGAATGGTTGGACTACTTCTCAACTTCTCCAGTAGCACATTAGTGAGTCTGTATTTCTAAAGGCCATTCAACATGGTTTGTTTCTATCTTTTCCCATCCTCTATTGTCCATATGCTTTTCTATTTCTCTCGACCTCTCTTCAGTATTTAATACTAACTGAATGGTATAATGAATCAAGTCCTGGTTTTGGCATCAGGGAGAACTGAGTTCAAATTATGTTTCTTACTTACTATCTGTATTTGTATCATATCTTTTCCATCTTTGGGGAAGACTTTATTTCCACAAGCATTCTCTCATCTGTAAAACTGGGATAATAAGATTTACAAGGCCTTTCTCACAGAATTGTTTAAATCTTCATTAAGATAAAGCATGAAAATTATTAAATAAATGTCAGATATTATTTTATTATCCTTCTTGAAACTTTTTTTAGCATATTTTAATACCTTACATTTCTTACTCTTCTTCCTCTTTGATTATTTCTTCTCTGTTTTATCTCCTTACTGTAGATATTCCCTCAGTATAGATTTTAGATTTTAGATTTTTAAAAAAATTAACTCATTTCTCCATCCCCTTCATCTCTCCTTCTGCAGTAGTTAGGTGGCATAGTAGCTAGATTTAGAGTCAAGAATAACCCCAGTCAACATTTACATAGTCATTATTGTGGGCCAGGCCCAACTAAGAGCTTTAAGATTGTTATTTCATTAGATCCTTATAAAAACTCTGGGAGGCAAGTGCTATTATTATTCCCACATTACAGATGAGAAAACTGAGGCAAACAGAGTTCAGTGACCTGCCCAGGATCACATAGCTATTAGGTGTCTGAGTTCAGATTTGAATTCCATATTTAAGTCTTCCTGACTTTAGACCAGATACTCTATCCAATGGACCACATGACTTTCCCCAACATATTTAATACCTTATTTATTTAATTTTGGTTGATAAACTACTAAAAAGTTTACATTCCTCAATAGATTCCATTATACTTGATCCATGTTTCCTCTCTCAAAAGGGACTTTTCCTGCCATATTCATCTTTCCTACCTCCATAATCTTAATCTTTTCCCTTTATTCTCACTTAAACAGCTTAATAGTTGTGTGACTCTTTGCAAGTTAATTTCCCTCAATCTCAGTTTCATTACTTGTAAAATGGGGATACTAGGATGTACCTCATAAGACGGCTGTAGGAGTCAAGTTAAATAATGAAGTTGAAGATCTTTGCAAACTTTCAAAAGCTATTTAAATATTACCTGTTGCTATAATTGTAATTGATAACTATCAGCTTCAGTTATGACTCCTAAATGTTTATCATAAGTCTTTTAATATTCCTTTCCTGAGAAAGCAATCAAATGTAAGAAAGCTGACATCACATAAGCTAGATTTGAATCCTTGTTCAAATACCACTTAACTACCTAGGATATACTATAAGATATTTAATATGTATGGGAATGCCTGCCATCTAGGGGAGGGGGGGAAGGAAGGAGGGGAAAAATTCGGAACAGAAGGGAGTACAAGGGATAATGTTGTAAAAAAAATTACTTATGCATATGTACTGTCAAAGAAAATGTTATAATTATAAAAATTAATAAAAAAATAAAATAAAATAAAATAAGATAAACAAATACCACTTAACTGAAAGATTCTGAAGGAGTTACTTCTCTCTTTAGCATTTCAGTGTCTTCATCTGTAAAATGGGAATGAAAACAGGTACACTGACTATCTCACTGTGTTGTTGTGAATATCACTTTGTATATTTAAAGGGGTTATTATTGGAAGATGAGTTAATCTGATTGTGCAATTACAATTGCTTTCAATTCCAAAACTGAATAATACTTTCTCTTCCAACCAGTTCAGTTCCCTTATTTCTATCAAAAGCATGTCTGTTTTAGGAGGCTAGAATCCTTGGGATTATTTTCATGTCCTCATTTTCCTTTGCCCCTTATATCCAGTCAATCAATGAATTCAGTCATCATAATAAGAAAATGCAGATCAAAACATTTCTCAAATTTTACTGTATACAGAGCAAACTGGCAAAGATAACAAAGATGGGAATGGTATATGCTATAAAGGTTATAGAAAGACACAATAATAAATTTTTGGTGGAGCTATGAGTTAATTTAACCATTCTAGAAAGCAATGTAAAAATATGCTCATAAAGAAAGTGATTGAGCATCCATACTCTGATTCTGAATTTTTTTATTCCTTTATATTTACTTCAAGAATCACAATAAAAACATGAAACATCTCAGAACATTTATAGCAATATTGGCTGTGATAGCAAAAATATTAAAATTAATCTAGGAAGAAAGCAAAACACTGGCTGAATGTCAGGCTCTGAAAGTATCATGAAAACATAAAGAATTGGGCTGAATTTATATTAGGCTAAATGTAAAGTCTTGCACATAGCTACAAAAAAAAATCACAAAAACAAAGTAGGAGAAAAAAATATATATATAACAATTGTTCTAAAAAAAGATCTAGGGAGTCAATAAAGAAGCTCATGTGTCTTAGGCTATCATAAGAGGGCATAGCTTCATGGAATAGAGAGATGATAATTCCATTGCACTCCTTCCTCAGCAGAGTTCAGATGGAGAAATGTGTTTGTTTCTTGTTATCATAGTTTAAGGACATTGATAAGCTGAAACCTATCCAAGAAGGCAATGAAGATAATAATGGACTTTGAGTTCATACCCTATGAGGTTTGGTTGAAAGAAGCAAACATGTTTAGCTTGGAGAAGATTCAAGGGGACCATTAGAGGTGTCTTTAAGTATTTGAAGGCTGTCTTGTGAAAGAGGGATTCATAGTATTCAATTTGGCCCCAGAGAGCAAAAGAAAGAGTAATAGGTTGAAGTTACAAAGAGTCCAATGAAGGCCTGATTTCATCAAACACTTCCTAACAAAGTTTTCAAAAGTGGAATTGTGTACTTTGAGATGTGGATTCTGCTTCCTAGAAGGTATTAAGCAGAAGCTGTTCAACCACTTGCCACTTATGATACAGTGGGGTGATAGGTTGGAGTAGAAGGCTGCTGAGGTCTCTTTCTACTCTCAAATTTGATGATTCTATAACTGGTTAATGTCTGACATTCCATTCAGATCTAGAGCTATGATCCTATAAGTCTAAATATAGTCCTATTATTGCCCAATAAGTCCTATAATCAATGTCCGCTAAGTCCTACAACTATAAATCCAAAAACCTAAGTTAACAGAATAATTTAGGCAAATTACTTAACTTCTGAGTTTCAGTTTTCTCAACTATAAATTAGGGTGATAATATTTATACACCTAGTTCTCAAAATTATTATGAGAAAAGTACTTTGTAGATTTTGAAATATTTTATAATGTGCTATAATTATCACAGTGGATACTCACTAAATATTTACTGCGTCAGGTAGAATTAAATGGTATAAAAGTTAGACTAGAAGTATGCTGAGCAGCAGTAGGATGCTAGCAAACTTCTGCTTTTTTTTAGATAATTTTGAGAAGGATAATTAATTAAATAATTCGAAACTGACTACATATTACATACCCTGGCTACTAAAACTAATCCGTAGATCTGAAGAGAATAGGAATATTGGTTAAAAGTGTAAAAGACGCTAGTTAGTCTGGTTGGTTTTTTAAAAAAAATAATCATAGATTTTCATGTGTATATGAGAACAGTTTTACTTCTGTGACCTATCAACTAGATGAAATATGATGGAAAATAATATTACACAATTCACTTTTCTCAGAGCCAAACATAGAGTTTTGGCCTAATTTGGAATCTTTTCCACATCATTATTTTGGCCAGTCTATTTGTTTAAATGACAAAATCCTAGAAGTTACACCATCCTATTATACTAAAAGGCAACACTCTGTGGAACAGCCCCACCAGTTCTGTAGATATGACTGGGATTGTTAGGAAGGGGATTAAAAACCTGGAATGCAGCAAATGAACACATTCTTCATCTCTTTCAGCATCTTATTAATTGATTTATTTTCTAAGCCAGATGTGACATCAAGTGATGTACTTAAATAGATACTGAAAGGTCAGTGTCATCCCTTTTTGGGGCTGAATTAATTCTTGAAGGATAAATTAGTGTTTTTTACTCTGACTGAGGCAGAGCAGACACCAATGTTTATGTTGCACTTAAGAAACCATCTCAAAAGCACAATACTGTCACTAGTCATGACATACTGAGCTCTAGGGAAAATCATAACAAGAGAAATTATCTCTAAAAAATGACATGGGTGCATTGTTCCCATTTTTAAGTAGAAGAAGTTATTAAATATCAAACACATGAGATGTTTATTATAGGTGATGAGGACAAGATGCTGTCATCCCCTTAAGGTGGTTATCAAAACCTCATGATTGTACATATGTAGGAATTGAGCTAAGGCTGTTGCAAAATTAAACCTAAAATTTGATTTACAAAATTGTTTTTTATGAAATACTAACTTCTCTTTCTTACAAAAAATTATATCTTGATTCTCCAATAGACTATTATGACCATATGACTTGGAATATATATGCTGAATATCCTTCTCTTCCTCCAAAAAGTTATTAAGGAAATACCATTTTAATATAAACTGCATTCATTGTACAATCTAGAGAATGTTTTAGTAATTGTTTCTTGCTTGATAAAAATGGGATAACCCTCATGCCTTGTTCCTAAGAGCCATTTCTCCTTATTTGAAACTATGTCATCCCTCTAAATAAGCTTGCTACCATAGAAACTAATTCCATAAATACTGCTCTGAGCTCAGTGCATTCTTGTAGAAACATTTGTTTTTAAAATGCTCCATGAGTTATGTCTCTGTTCTCAAAAAGCGCATGGTTTTTAAGCAAATAATTTCTTTTCTAAGTGAGTAAAAGAACATGCAATATGAAAAAAAAAACATTATACAAAACTTTCATTTTATACTATTTTCTCTGCTTTACTAGATCCATGTAAATAAAAAATTGGTATTTATACAAAGTAGCCTGGCAGGATGGTTAAAGAGGTAGTCTTAGAAAAAAATCACTTACATTCATGTCCTGCCACTGAAACACACTTTGCTCGATTATCCCGGAGAAGTCACATAACTTCTTAGTGCCCTCAGACAACTCTCTAATACATCAAGTTGTAGAACTGCTAAATTGTATTGGTAATGGTGATTGTGATGGTAATGGAAACAGGTGTTCTACCCCAAGAGTTCAACACATTGATGAAATATCAATATTTCATGTATAGATAAATATACCCCAAAATATCCTCAATATTAATGTGGAGGGGTGACTTCATATTACTGAAAACTATGCTCAGAAAGGCAAATTCTGGGAAAGTTCTACTGATGTGCAAAGACTTTAAGGAGAGGTACCAATTTTTCTTAGCATCTGCCTACCTAAGTGTGGAACATCATCATGTCAACAGAGGGTCTAGGCACCAGAAGGCCATTTAGTCTAGCCACAGTTACCTATCATATTATCTTCCAAGTTTTCAGCATTAGTAAGAAAACTTACATGGATGAAATTATAGATCCTTGAAATACTGAAATGTTCTATTGTAAAGTAAACAGTTACCTGTCCCATAATCTCTATTTCCCAGGGCTATTGTAAACTCCAAATGATATTAAACAGTATAAACATTATAAATTTTAAACTTTGTAAACTTAAAAAATGTTATATAAGTACCAGTTAATTCATTCATTTAACAAACACTTATTATGCTCCATCAAGCTAAGCACTGGGACCACAGAGACAAAAAATATAGAATAAATAATCATTCCCAAGAGGAGGAAAGGAAGGAGCTGTGGGGGAGGAAGAGTATGAGGGCAGAGATAGGGTGAAAGCGCTAGGATATGCTTTCAGAAGGAGACAGTATTTGAGTTCAGCTTTGAAGGAAAAGAGGAATTCTATGAGATGTAGGTGAAGAGGAATAAAGTACATCTCAGGCAGCAGAGGCCATCCTTAAGATTATATAAAAATGGGAAATGGGAAGTTGCCTTGGTTAGATACATGTAGTCCAAACAATTATTATTATTTCAATAAATCTAAATTCTTCTTCAAACATCATTTTTCATTTATCTGGCAAGTTAAAAGGGACCATTACTAGGTTTAATAGCTTTGGCTAATGTAGAATGCTGGTCTCAGAGTCAGGGAGAGCTGCATTTAAGCCCACACATAATGGCTATGTAACTCTGGGAAAGTCTCTTAACCTCTCATTTGATTGAAACTCTAAGATGAAATTTTACTTGTTTCTGTCTATAGTGAAGGGGCATTTCCTCCCTGGAATTGGTCCTTATATTTAAAAAATCACAAAACTAAACGAAAACAACAAAATACAAAAAATAAAGAAACTAAAACCTATAAAAAATGAGTAGCAAGAATACATTCCTTTTTATGTAAGACAAAAGGAATGCCATAGTCCTAGGGTAGCAAAATGAATAGTTCACGACAGCAAATTGTCCAATAATAGTGTCTGTAAAAACAAATATGAATAAGTCCAAGACTAGTTAGTCTAATAGGACAGTAATGTTGCTTCTACAGCAAAAACAACAATAAAAACCACTTGATTAAAGTCAGTTGTTCTGACAAGACTTTGAAGGTTTTCTCTATTATTAATTCAGGCTAAAGAAGATTCATTCCAATGGATCATAATATTTATTGTATTAACAGTAATCAATTTCTTGGCTTTAGAATGACTTAAGTGGATTATGTTATTATCATTCCAAGATTTAAATAATCAGGTGAATTTACCTGTTATACAAGATATTTCTGAACTCATTGGTAGTTTTCTTTTCTCTGGGTGACATGCAGAAACAACCCATAATAGCACATTCTATAACAAGATTTTACACACACACATCCATACATCCATACACAATTATTTATTGAATAGTGAGAGGTAGCATGGTTGAATGTAGTAGCTCTCAAAGTCTGGCATATGAATTCCTAGGGAGTTCCAGAAACCCTTTCAAAGGGTTCTTGAGGTTAAACCTAATTCTATAATAATACTAAGATTTTGCTTATTAAAATACACCTTGATTTTCTAACTAAATATCTGTGTGGGGTCAGATTTTTTCATATAGTTTGACCAAAACTAATATAATACAAGAATTCATCTTGTATTAATCTTCCATTAAACCATATTTTTAAAAGATTTATAAAAATATGTAAAATAATATCACTCTGGTATTTTTAAAACAGTTATTTTAAATAAAATAAATTATGTTACTATATAATGGATTTATTTTTGTTATTTTGAATGAATTAATAGATATTTTGAAATTTTGGCATATGGCATATCTCAATATATATAATCCTAATAAATAAAGTCTTGGGAGGGCCTCAATAATTTTTAAGAGTTCAGAAATGCTTTGCGACCATAAAGTTTGAGAACCAATGGTATAGTGGGTCGATCGTGAGCTCCCAAACATTTTTAGTACTAATAACTTTTAATAAATCTTATACCCCATATTTATTTTGAAAGGAAATAAATTCTAAAGTCTACTATGTATAAGAAAAAGCTTCTCCTGTATTCTATTAAGGATGAAAGGAAATAAATCTAGAATTCACTATGTATATGCAAAAAAAGACATAAAATAAAATACATTGACTTCAATAATATATTTTTTCCCTATGCCCTTGACAACCTTCTCATAACTCTTGATCTAAACAAATTTGGAATACCAAAATATAAGGGTGGGAATGAACATCCCTCTGGCAGTTAAAGGAATCACAGCCATAAACTCCCATCACTTGAGGCCATGTATAGATATCAGAGTATGGATGAGTTTATGCCATTCATGATGTGTGGTTTTGTAATTACATAGAAATGCCCAGGACAGGAAAACCTAGAACCCCTGACGAGCTGCCTTAGGATCAGGATAGCCTGGCTTCAAGCTTTATTTCTGATCCATAATGTCTATGTCATCTTGGCAAGGCACTTGGCCCCACAGGGTCCTGAAGCAGTTTTAACTGCAGAACTATTGTCACTCTGCCATGTTAGCAGTTTCCTTATCAAGAGCTCCTTATATCAATGAAATCACAATTCCAGACAATATTCAATAGTTTTACTTTTTCTCTTGAAGAATCAGTTTCTATGGTGATAGGTGGTAGAATTCTAATTCCAGCTACCATTCTACTTTACTCTTCCATAGAAGAAGGTTTTGTGGGAGAAGAAGCAGAGGAAGGTCTTGAGCTGAAGAGTAAGAGGAAAAAGAAGAAAGAGCTGGTGATTTAGATGATTTTTGAATTTTAAAGAAGATCAGAGATTGAATTTGGGGAGGGAAAATTTGTAAAGAAGGGCTAGAATTAAAAGAGTAGAAACATTAGCATAAAAGGACTCACATTGAAAGAAAAATATTTGAGGAGAAGGAAAAAAAGAGGAGGAAAGGGACCTGAAGAGGAGAAGGAGGAGGAGGAGCAAAAGGAGAATGAGAAGGATTCTGATTGAAGGAGAAGGACCATTGAAAGAAGAGAAAGTGGAAGAGAAGTAATAGGAAGATAAGACTTAAAGGAAAAGGTAAGGTAAATAAGACAAGTTGGTAAGGCAAAGTAAGAAAAGGTTAATAAGGGGATAAAAGGAAGTAAAGAATTTAACAGGTAAGAGGTAAAGTGATGATTCAAAGTTTAAAGAAAATAGCTCTGCTGCTTGTTATCCTTATCAAAGCAGTTTCCCACAGCAGTTATTCAAGGGAGCTATTATCAAGAAATACATGTGCTAGAGCTCAAACTTGTTGAAGAAAGGAGAGCATTGGGAGAAATTTGTAGTAATATACAAATTTATAACTAGGAATTTTTGTTCCTATAGCAAAAGGCAGGAAAGGCCTAGAATTGATGGGAGAATAAAGGAGAGAAAATAGAATTCCTAGGAAACAGACATAATTCTAGAACAGATGAATTTATCCTGTGGATCATCTGGTAGCATATTCTATTGATTTGCAAAATTATGTAATAGCTAGGTTGTACATTACCAGCTCCAACATTATGTACATAGTCACAAGCCCACTCATCATGGATGACATAAACTCATCTATATTCTGATGTCTGTATATGGCCCCAGGGTATAGGAATTTATGACAGTAATACCTCTAAATACTAACTGGATATCCACACTCTCTTCCATTTTAGTACTCCAATCCTGTCCACATTGGTTTAGTCCAAGCCTCTTTTCCATCACTGGAAAAAAAATTTTTAAATTGCTCAAACTTAATATAATTAAATGTTTGAAAATTAAACAACTTTATTACTTCTCATTCATCAAAATAGCAAAAATAATTAAAAACAACAAAATTAAATGCTAGCAAGATCCTGGAAAAGTAGGTACACTAATTCTTCACTTGTGGAATTGCAAACTAGGGAAATCTTTAAGATAAAAATCTGACAAAATGCAATAAAAGTTACAAAGATATACATATTATATTATTTCATTGTTATGAGTTTACTCCAAAAGTCTTAAATAAATGTTATGATTTGAAATTTTTTCATAACTATTATTCATCATTGCACAAGAAATTCCCCCAAGAAGGGAAAGCTTAATTAAATGCTAGTATGTTAATTTAATGAAATATTATACTTAAATTATAACATATAACAAATATGGGGATTCTAAAGAAACCCAGAAATATCTTTATGAAAGTGGAAGAAGGAAAAGGAGAAAGAGAAAAAAGCACATAATGATGATTACCACATAAGAGAAAAATTAGAGATTGAATCAACAAATACAAAATATGTATAAAAACCTAAAGAGAACACCTGTATCAAATGTGTTGAAAATAATTTGAGTAACAGAGCATGTTTAACTAGTGCCAATAGTTAATATTAAGCTTATAATAAAAATATTTTAAAATAAGAATGTCTCATTTTGTGAGGAAATTGAGCAACTACAGAAGAAAAGGATGACAGAAATATCAGCCGAGGCAAGAATAGAATCAGAATTGTCATTGGAGTGTACCACAAGCTACCTAGGTAGGAAAAGGAAATAGATGATGATCCAACAGATAAAATGCTTTGCTTATTATGTAATTGTGATATGAAATTCTGGTTAAACAGATAACATCATTGTCTCTTTCTGAATAAAAAATACAGGTATTAAGTGTAAGCTTCTCTTAATGATAAATTCCATAGTTCCATTGGAGGAACCAACAGGGAAAGATTTCTTTTTTTTTTCTTTAACTTTTTTTCTCTTCACTTCCCCTCCCGCTGAAAAAATATAACAAATATGGGCAGTTAGGCAAAACAAACTGACACCTTATTATTTTATATCTCTTTCTACATTTTGAGTCCAAAATATCTCTGTTTTTTAGAATCATGTCTAGTCGTTGCATTGACCAGAGATCCTAAATCTTTCAAGATTGTGTATGAGTCAAGATAACATAAGATTTAGCAGCTTCTACATTAAAGAACTGGAGAACTTGAAATATGATGTTCTGGAGACCAATGAAGCTAGGATTATAACCAAGAATCACCTACCAAACAGAATATAATCCTCCAGGGGAAAAGGTAGTTATTCAGTGAAATAGAGGATTTTCAAGCATTTGTGATGAAAAGACTAGAACTAAATAGAAAATTTGATTTTCAAATATAGGACTTAGGAGAAATATAAGGAGGTAATCAGGAAAGTGATATAAGGGTCTTAATAATGTAATATTCCTACATGGAAGAATGATACTTGTAACTTATTAGAACTTTCTCATTATTATGACAGTTAGAAGGAGTATATATAGACAAAGGATACAGAGGTGAGTTGAATATGAAGGGATAATATCCAAAAATATATAAGTAGTGAGAGAGGAATGTACTTGGAAAAAAGGAAAGGAAGAAGTGGAATGGTTTAAGTTATTTGCCATAAAAGAGGAAAGAAAAATCTTTTACTGTGGAAGGGCAGAGGGGGAGGACAGGATTAAGTGAGTTAACCTTACTCTCATCAGAAATGACTCAAAGAAGAAATGACATACATACAATATAGGTATAGAAATCTATCTTACCCTTCAGGAAAGTAAGAGGGGGAAGGAAAGTGGTAAGGCTGATAAAATAGAATAAATGGAGGGAAATATAGTTATCAATAGTAATTATAAAAAGAATTTTGAAGCAAGTTTCTCTGTTAAGGTCTCATTTTTCAAACATATAGGGAACTGAGTCAAATTTATAAAAAAAAATAATAATAAGAGCCACGCTCCAATTGATAAATGATCAATAAATATGGACAAAGCTCTAAGGGCTTTAAAATCATGTGTATCCTTTGCCCTAACAATACTACTGCTAGGCATAAATCCCAAAAGAGATTTTTTTTAAAAGGACCTATATGTACAATAATATTAATAGGGAAAAAAATAGAAACTTAAGGGAATGCCCAACAATTGGGAAATAGATAAATAAATTATGACAGGTTATTATGGTGAAATATTATTATTCTATGGGAAATGATATGGAGTACTCTCAGAAAAACCCAGAAAGTCTTTCTTGAAGTCAAGCAAAGGGAATATACTATGTACAAAGTAATAGCAATGTTCTGGCATGATCAACTGTGAATGACTTTGCTATTTTCACCAACACAATGATCCATGACTACTGTAAAGGATTTAGGATGAAAAATCCTATGGATACCCAGAGAAATAATTGATTAGCAACATATCTGCAATTTACAGTTTTAGAAATCTGCATGAGCCACTGAAAAATTAAGTGATATCCACTGAATGGCATAGCATCTGAATATTTAAAGGAAGATAAATGAATTAAAAAGACAAATAGGTAAATAATAGTTATTTGGGACTCCAACATAACCCTTTCAGACCTAAGTAAATGTTGTTTTGAATAGAATTTTAGAAAAAATAGATGATAGTTTTATGATTACTGAATGAAAATCATAGGAATACATACATATATATTCAAAAATTAACGATGAATTAGGGCATAATAAATTGATAAATTTTAAAATGAGAACTGTTAAATAAATATATATATACTATATATATAGCATATAGATAGATAGATAGATAGATAGATAGATAGATAGATAGATATCTATATCTGTTTCTCCTGATGGTACCACTTCCTTTGTCACAGGTCTCTCCCCACTGCCATATTTAGGCACTTCCTGTACCCAACTCCACTAAACAAACTCTCTCCCTTTAAATTTCACAAAATCTAAATTTATCGTTTAATATAGATCCAGGGGCTATTATCTAAGAATGCCCCCAGGACATTCATTTTCTATTCTCATTAGTGATACTTTTTACTTTCCCAAGGACTGCCTTCCTTTCCACCCTTGCCCTTCCCATTACTTCCCTTTCCTATCTCCACCATTTGGTAAACTGAATTCATACAGGACAAGTGTTCACCATGTGGTCAAAAAAAACAAATAAAAAAACTCTTAAGGTTTCTCAAGAACTCTGGAACTGATTATATGACATGGGAGACATTGTCACAGGACTGCCCTGCATTGCATTCCCTCATCAGAAAAGATGCTGTGCTCTTTGACCCAAGTGGAATCAGCTCAGAAAAAAAATGCAAGTTATGCAAAGTTAGAGAAGCCACCCCAAATGTTCATAGGAACTATCTGTGTCTGACCTGTGGCAGAGTGTTCCGAGCTCTTATTTATCTGATCAGCAACAGTCAGATACATAGTTTTGTCTTTTTGGTCTTCTTCCACAATAATGGACGAAAACCAACTAACCAATAAACTTTACTCTCAAATCCCCTTATCCCTTGTCCTATCATTATTTACACTTTTCCAAACCCCAAACCTGGATTACTTCCATATTCTTATACCTTTTGTACTTGCTACTTAATAAAGCTCTAGGAAATCATGAAACCATGCTGACTCACTATATTATAAATTTAGGTCATCTAATTTCAACTGAGCTTCCAGTACACCTAATTATTTCTCTATTATATTTTCTACAGAAACTATTTCAAAACTTCTTGTCTTCTCAAAACTCTCATGAGACTGTTTCTTCCTTTCTGCCTACTGCACACCAATTTGTAGTCAAGAACTTGTCCTCTTACTTCAACAACAATAAATGAGACCATTTTCTAGGATATCCCCTCTACCTTTTCCCTTCTTCTCACCTGACATAATTCATATTTCTCCCTCCACTATTTCTATCTCCTTCCAATTTCAGATGAAGAAGTAACCTTTCTACTTGCCAAGGCAAATCCCTCTCTTTGTATTCTTGATCTTATCCTTTTTGTTTTTCTATAGTAAATTACTCTATCATCCTCATTCTCTCACTAAACTAATCTTTAATCTCCTCCTGTATACTGGATGTTTCCCTATTTTATGTAGATATTACCATGTTTTCCTCACCTTTGAAAGTAAATTTTATTTCACATTTCCCCAAGCAACAATAAAATCCAATGACTTCAGAGTAAGAGGTGGAAAGTAGAAATTCCAGTGTGGATAACAAGATATCTGGGATAAATGGTTGGCTGTAAAACATGATCTGGTCTAAGTGGTCTCAGAAGGCCTTGCTAGGTGGAATAAACTAATTAGTACAATAACTCACTAATCATTCAGCTGTACCCAGCATTTTAAAGCTATTTTAAAGAATTCAAAATTAAGAGGGTATATGTGGCAATGAAAGAGAGGATTTGACTATATAAATATGGGGTAAGAGGGATTCTATTTCAAGTATGGGGATAGATATGAATAATAAAAGGCACAGACTTAGGAAAAAGGCAGGATGAGAAGGAAAGATGACAAGTTTGACTAGAACACAGCTTACAACCAGATTTTCAACAGCTTTCCATAAACTTTATTCATTAGTCAACAGACTCAATAAAAATGTTTAGATACAAAACTAGCATTGTCATGACAATGCATTAGAAAAATAACATGGACATTATAGAAGCTAGATTGAAAAGGGGGATAGAAAAGGAAAGAAAACCACTTATGAGGTTATTACAGTACTTGTAACAAACTCTATTCAGGTTCAGAGGGCCAGTGGCTCAATAGCCAGCTGTGAGACCTCTAATACAACCACAGAAGACAAATTGTGAGCTCCTGAACCCTAGGATAACAGGTGGGACTAGGCCAGGCCAACACAGTGCAGCAAGAAAGCCTGCAACACAGCTGGCCCCAGCACAGTGGAAATTCAGTAAAAGTCCTCTGTCCACCTGCCAAAAAAACAAGTCTTGGGATAGAATCACCTATGTTTTAGGAGCAGAGCTCAACTTTTAAAAATGAACAAAAATGCAAAAAGAGTTCTGAACATATAAAACTACAATGATGACAGGGAAAATGAGAATACAAATCCAGAAGAAGACAGCAATGGCAAAATGCCTACATGTGAAGTCTTAAAGGGAAATATGAACTGTCTCAAGCTCAGAAGGCTCTCTTGGAAGAGCTCAAAAAAGATCTTAAAAGAAAGATAGAAGAAAAATGGTGAAAAGAAATGTTATGTAGAAGAATTATAAACGTTTTTTTGGGAAAAGCCAACAGCTTGAAAAAGGAAGCAGAGAAAATGACTGAAAAAAACTCCTTAAAAAATAAATTTGGTGACATGGGAGGAAAAAATATACTGAAGAAAATAATTCCTTAAAAAATAAATTTGACAAAATGGAAAAAGAAAAGAAATTCCTTAAAAGTACAATTGATCAAATGCAAAAGGAGGTAAAAATGCAAACCAAAGAAAATAATTCAATAAAAATTAGAATTGGACAAAATGAAGAGAATGATAGAATGAGTCAACAAAAACCCCAAAAGTATGAAAAATAGAAGAAAATATAAAATACTTATTGACAAGTGACCTAGAAAATTGATCCAGGAAAGATAATCTTAGAATTACTGGACTATCTGAAAGTCATGATAAAAAAAAAAAAAGCCTGGACAACATCTTTTCAAAAAATCATTAAGGAAAACTGCCCTGATATTCCAGAACCAGAAAGTAAAGTAGTCATTAAAAAAATTCACCATTCACCTTATGAAAGAGACCCTAAAAGTAAAATTCCAAGTAATATTATAAATAAATTCCAGGATTACACTTCAAGAAGCCAGAAAGTAACAATTCAAATATTGAGGAGCCATAATCATGATTACCCAGCATCTAGCAGCTTCCACATTAAAGGACCAGAAGCCCTAGAATGATATTCTGGAAGGCAAAAATCTTTGGACAACAACCAAGGATCAACTGATGAGGTTTAGTTCCCCTTGATTCCTGGTCAGGGAGCCAAATGATGAGGTTTGGTACAGGGCAGGGAGTTATGGGGACCCCATTCTGGCGGCGCAGGTTCTTTGTAAATGAATTTATGAACCTAAAAAGTTAAACTGGAAAAAGTTAATTATTAGCATTGGCAAGTCAGCCTTTGCTAGAAAGACTGAATTCCTTGCTGGCAAGGTTCTGACAGAGGGATATAAAATTTTTTGTTTGTTTGTTTTTTAATTACAGTTTTTATTTACCAGATATATGCACGGGTAATTTTTCAGCATTGACAATTGCCAAACCTTTTGTTCCAATTTTTCCCCTCCTTCCCCACCCCCACCCAGATGGCAGGTTGACCAATATATGTTAAATATGTTAAAGTATAAATTAAATACAATATATGTATACTTGTCCAAACAGTTGTTTTGCTGTACAAAAAGAATCAGACTTCAAAGTAGTGTACAATTAGCCTGTGAAGGAAATCAAAAATGCAGGTGGACAAAATTAGAGGGATTGGGAATTCTATGTAGTGATTCATAGTCATCTCCCAGAGTTCTTTCCCTGGGTGTAGCTGGTTCAGTTCATTACTGCTCTATTGGAACTGATTTGGTTCATCTCATTGTTGAAGATGGCCACGTCCATCAGAATTGATCATCATATAGTATTGTTGTTGAAATATACAACAATCTCCTGGTTCTGCTCATTTCACTCAGCATCAGTTCCTGTAACTCTCTCTAGGCCTTTCTGAAATCATCCTGTTGGTCATTTCTTACAGAACAATAATATTCCATAACATTCATATACCACAATTTATTCAGCCATTCTCCAATTGATGGGCATCCACTCAGTTTCCAATTTCTGGCCACTATAAAGAGGGCTGCCACAAACATTCTTGCACATACATGTTCTTTTCCCTTCTTTAAGATCTCTTTGGGATATAAGCCCAGTAATAATACTGCTGGGTCAAAGGGTATGCACAGTTTGATAACTTTTTGAGCATAGTTCCAAATTATTCTCCAGAATGGCTGGATATAGTCACAATTCCACCAACAATGTATCAGTGTCCCAGTTTTCCCACATCCCCTCCAACATTATGCATTATCTTTCCCTGTCATTCTAGCCAATCTGACGTGTGTAGTGGTGTCTCAGAGTCGTCTTAATTTGCATTTCTCTGATCTATAGTGATTTGGAGCTCTTTTCATATGGCTAGAAATAGTTTTAATTTCTTCATCTGAGAATTGTCTGTTCATATCCTTTGGCCATTTATCAATTGGAGAAGGGATATAAAGTTTTTTAGCAGAAAAATCCTATCCTAGCCGAGAAATCCCAGCAGGAAGGTAAAGAGGGCCTAGTCCTGTTAGGGAAATAGGTGAGAAAGATAAAGAGGGAGTAATGCTGAAAGAGAATGTCTTTCATTGGGCAGAGAGTCCCTTGCAGGTAGCTATATCTAGGGAGGTCCCTTGGTCTGGCATGATTCCTGCTTTGAGATCCTTTACAGGGAGTTGGTTTGAAGGAAACTTGTTATATGGGCAATTCTTGGAGGGGGTTGGGAGCAGTTTATGTTGAAATCAAAACAGACTATCTTGGAATTGAATGAGAAGTCCTAGACTAATTTTCAACTCAAAAGAGAACATAATTAGTAGTGAGTGTTATCTTTGGGAGTGGTGCTGTTCTCTCAGGATAAGAGAATGAAGCTACTTATCCTGTTTCCCTCAGGTGGGTCTTTTACAGGTAAGAATTCTAGGAGACTATCTCCTCAAAGGAGTTTCAGAGAGAGAGAGTTTTGGGGTTCCCCCTTCAGTTTCAGGGTTCTAACATTACAACTACCTAGCAAAATTAAGCATTATCTTTCAAGGGAAAAGATGGAAATTCAATAAGGGAATTTCAATCATTTCTGAAGAAAAGACCAGAGCTGTTCAGAAAATTTGATCTCCAAATAGAAGACTGAAGAAAGGCATAAGAAGGTAAACAGAGAAGGAAAAAACCACCTTGGTTTTTAAAGGTTAAAATGTTTACATTCCTATATGAGAAGATGATACTTGTAACTCCTGAGAATTGTATCTTTGTCAGGATAGTTAGAAGGGATATTCATAGTCAGAGAGTATAGGTATAAGTTGGCTTTAAAGTGATAATATGAAAAAAAAATAGGGGTGGAAAAAGGACTTTACTAGGAAAAGAGGAAAGATGAGGGAAAATGGCACAAATTATGACATATGAAGAGGCATAAAAGACCTATTATAAAGGGAAAGAAGAGAGAGGAATCAACTTTAATCTCAACTGATTTTGCTCAAATAGGGAATAACATACATACTTAGAGTTTGGTATAGAGATTTGTCTCACCCTATAGGGAAGTAGGAGGGGAAAGGGGGAGGCTAATAAATAGGAGGGCAGAACTAAAATGGGAAAATGATAAGAAAGGGGCAATAAAAGAGGGATTAGAGGACATGGGGGGAGGGTCAAAAGCAAAACATTGGTGGGGAGGAAAAAGATCAAAGAGAGATAAAAGTATGAACTGGGGAAAATAGGATGATAAAAAAACAGAGTAACTTTAATTGTGAATGTGAATGGGATGAATTCTCCCCAAAAATGGAAGTGGATAGCAGAATGGATTAAAATCCAGAATACTACAATATATTGTTTCTAAGAAACACATTTGAAACAGAGAGATACATACATAGCAAAGATAAAAGGCTGGAGAAAAATCTATTATGCTTTAGTTGAAGTAAAAAAGCAAGGGTAGTGATCCTGTTCTGAGACCAAGCAAAAGTAAAAATAGATCTAATTAATAGAGATAAGGAAGGAAACTGCATCTTATATAGATAATGAAGTAATATCAATACTAAATACTAAATCAATACTAAAATAATATCAGTACTAAACGTATATGTACCAACTTGTGTAGCATCCAAATTCTTAGATGAGAAGTTGTTAGTTGCAAGAAGAAAAAGATAGCAAAACTATACTAATAAGAGATATCAGCATCTCTCTGTCTCTTTCTTTTTCTCTCTCTATCTCTGTCTCTGTTTCTCTCTCTCTCTCTCTCTCTCTCTCTCTCTCTCTCTCTCTCTCTCTCTCTCTCACACACACACACACACACACACACACACACACAGTGTAAACACAGAACTAGATGAATCTAACCATAAAATAAACAAGAAAGAAACTAAGGAGGTGAATAGAATTTTAGGAAAGTTAGGTAAGATAAATCGTTGGAGAAAATTGAATGGAGATGAAAGAAACTATACCTTTTCCTCAGTGGTACATGGCACCTACACAAAAATTGATCATATATTAGAGCATTAAAAACCTCATAATCAAATGCAGAAAGGCAGAAATATTAAAAGCATCCTTTTCAGATCATGATACAATAAAAATGCATGTAATAAAGGGCTATGGAAAAAGAGAACAAAAATTAATTGAAAACTAATCTAATCCTAAAGAATGAGTGACTCAAACAACAAATCATAGAAACAATAATTTCATCTAAGAAAATGATGATAATGAGACAACATAACAAAACTTATGGGATGCAGCCAAAGCAGTTATTAGGGGAAATTTTATATCTCTAAATCTCTAAATTCTTACATGAATAAAATAAAGAGGAGATCAATACATTGGGCATGCATCTAGAAGCTAGGAAAATAACAAATTAAAATTTCCCAATTAAATCCTAAATTTAAAAATTCTGAAAATCAAAGGAGAGATTAATAAAATTGAAACTAAGAAAATTATTGAACTAATTTATAAAACCAAAAGTTAGTTTTATGAAAAAAACCAGCAAAAGAGATAAACTTTTAGTTGATTTGATTACAGAAAGGAAATAACTGGTATCAAAAATAAACAGTGAACTTACCAGTAAATAAGAAGAAATTAAAACAATAAGAGCATTTTGCCCAATTGTAGACCAATAAATCTGACAATCTAAGTGAAATGGATGAATATTTACAAAAATATAAATTGCCCAGCTTAACAGAAGAGCAAATAAAGTCCCATTTTTGAAAAAGAAATTGAATAAGCCATCAATGAACTCCCTAAGAAAAAATCTCCAGGGTCAGATGGATTTACAAATGAATTCTACTAAACATTTAAAGAACAATTAATACCAATACCAAAGAACTATTTGGAAAAATAGGGAAAGAAGGAGTCCTACCAATTCCTTTTAGAATACAGCAAAAACTTACCTAAATCAGGAGGCACAAAAACAGGGGGAAAAAATTATAAACCAATTTTCCTAAAGAAAATTGATGTAAAAATGTTAGCAAAGAGATTATAGGAACTTATCACAAGGATAATACACTAAGGTCAAGAGGGATTTATACCAGTAATGCAGGGCTGGTTCAATATCAGGAAAACTATCAGCATAACTGGTTATATCAATAACAAAACTAATAGAAATCACATGATTATCTCAATGGATGCAGAAAAAGCATTTGACAAAAAACAACACCCATCCCAATTAAAAACACTAGAGAGCATAGGAATAAGTGGAATTTTTCTAAAATGAAAATATGTAATTATATGTAATGGAGATAAGCTGGAAGACTTCCCAATAAGATCAGGGATGAAACAAAGATGCCCATTAGTAGCACTATTATTCAATATTATATGAGAAATGTATATTGTTTCTAGTCATTTTTTAGTTGATTCTCTATGATTCTAATTACACTATCATATCATCTGCAAAAAGTGATAGTTTTGTTTTCTCAATATCTCCAATAATTTTTTCAATTTCTTTTTCTTCTCTTATTGCTAAAGCTAGCATTTCTCATGAAAACTTCAGCAAATTTTCAAGATATAAAATAAACCCACATCAATCATTGGCATTTTTGTATGTTCTCAACAAAGTCCAGCAGTAAGAAATAAAAAGAGAAATGCCATTTAAAATAACTGTAAATGATATAAAATATTTGTAAGATTACCTGCCAAGACAAAACCAAAACTATATGAACACAATTACAAAACACTTTTCACACAATGTTAGATGTAAACAATTGGAAGAATATCAGTTGTTCATGGATAGTCTGCACCAATATAATAAAAATAACAATTCTACCTAAATTAATTTACTTATTCAGTCCCAGATTAATTAAACTGCCAAAAAATACTATATTATAGAGCTAGAAAAAATAATAACAAAATTAATCTGGAAGAACAAAAGATCAAGAATATCAAGGATATCAATGGGAAAATACATAAAGGAAAGTGGTCTAGCCATGCCAGCTCAAAAGCTATATTATAAAGTGGCAGTCATCAAAACCATTTGGTTAAGAAACAGAGTAGTGGATCAGTGAAATAGATTAGATACACAAGACACAATAGTCAATGACTAGTAATCCAGTATTTGGTAAATCTGAACATTCTATCTTCTGGGATAAGAACTCACTATTTGACAAAAATTGCTGGGAAAGTAGAAAATAGTATAGTAGACTAGGCAGTTATCAACTCTGTATTGATACTCTGTATCAACATAAGGTTGAAATGATTTTCAAGATTTAGACATAAAGGGTGATACTGTAAGCAAATTAGGAGAGTAAGGAATGTCAGATTTTTGGAGAAGGGAGAAATTTATGACTAAAGAATGAGAGAACATTATGAAATACAAAATGGATAATTTTGCACAAACAAAATCAATGTAGTCAAGATTAGAAGGGAAGCAGAAAACTGGGGGGGAGGGGGCAGGGAGAGAGACATTTTACAGCCAGTATTTCTGATAAAAGCTTCATTTAAAAAATAGAGAACTGAGTTAAATTTATAAGAATACAATTCATTCCCCAACTGATAAATGACCAAAGGTTATATATAGACAATAGTTGATGAAGAAATTAAAGCCATGTCTAGTCATATGAAAAAAAAAAGGCTCTAAATCATACTGATCAGAGAAATTCAAATTAAAACAACTTTGCAATATCATTTCACACCTCTCAGATTGAGAAAGATTGACAAGAATTGTAATAATAAATGCTCTAGGGAATGTGGGGGAACTGGAACACTAATGCATTGTTGATGGAAGTGTGAAATGATTCAACCATTCTGAAGAGCAATTTGGAACTACCCAAAGGCCTACAAATCTGAATATATCCTTTGATCCAGTAGTCTCCATATTGGGTCTGTCCCAAAGAGATAATAAAAGAGGGAAAGGACCCACAAGTACAGAAATGTTTGTAGCAACCCTTTTTGTAGTAGCAAGAAACTGGAAATTGAGTGGATGCCCATCAATTGGAGAATGGCTGAATAACTTTGGTACATGAATGTAATGAAATAATACTATTCTATAAGAAGTGATGAGCAGGCTGATTTCAAAAAAAGCTTGGAAAGACTTACATGAGCTGATGCTGAATGAAGTGAGCAGACTTACATTATACACAGTAATAACAAGATTATGTGATAATCAATTAAGATGGTCTTGGCTCTGCTCAACAGTGTGGAAATTCAAGGCAATTCCAATGAATTGGGGTTGAAAAATGTCATATTCATCTAGAGAGAGAAGTGTAGAGACTGAATATGGATTGAAGTATAGTAGTTTCATCTGTGTTTGTTTATTTGTTTCTCATTTTTTTTCTTTTTGGTTTGATTACTCTTGCATGACATGACAAATATTGAAATATTTTTGAAAGAATTGCACATATTAAACCTTTATCAAGTTGCTTGTTTTCTTGGGGAAAAGGGGAGGTAAGAGAGGAAGGGAGAAAAATTTGGAACACTAAGTCTTATAAAACTATCTTTACATGTATTTGGAGAAATAAAATACTATTGCAACAACAAAAACAGCAACAACAAAAAAAGCAAACTAATACCTGTAATAAGAAAAGATGAGGGTAACAAGTAAGAGAGTTACAGGGATTAGTCTAGCAAAATGCATATAATAGTTTCCAAGTTAAGCTGATTTTCATCCATAATTCAGAAGGGGTTGAAATTATATATCACTGCAAAATTGGCAGTAAAAGAAATGTAAATGACTATTAACAGAATTAGGAAAAAGGGATGATAGGAAGGAAAGATGATGAATGACTAATTTGATTAGTACACAAATTTCACATATACTTGTCAAACTTCAGAGAATGTGAACACACCATCTTTAATATACTTTTCAAAGCCTGAAACATTTCAAAAGTAATTGGTAAAATGGCCAAAGGATGTAGATATGATCTATGTAATTTCTAATTCCCATTTAAGGGAATATTCAGTGTAACAAAGCTTACCAGCTTAATCAGGCACTCAATCAAAGAATTAATAAACATCTTTTAGAACAGTTAAAATATTAAGTGGAAGAAGTAACATTGTTTGGAAAAGTGGAAGAAAGTTCAAGCTGAAATGGAAGAAAAGAGGACAGCTCATTTATCACTGGATATACACTATAACACTTCCAATGCTCAAATGACACTTCCACAGGCCCTAGAGTTGGAAGCCTAGTTGAATTACAATGTCCGGGGTGGACTAGATAGAGTCTGAGGAAACAAAAAGGCAGCAAGGCTTTATCAACAAATCCAATTGCTCTAATCTCAGTCCTGTTTGCAAAAAGGTTACCAGTTTTGTATGTCAAGAGAATGTTGTAGTTACAATTTATTTAAATTTTTGCAAAGTATTTGACAAAGTCTTGTCATTCTTCGACATTCATTTCTATAAGACTTTTGTGTTCCAATTTTTTTCACCTTCCTTCTCTTCCTTACTCTTTCCCTAAGAAAGCAAGCAGTCTGATATAGGTTAAATATGTGCAGTCCTTTTAAACATATTTCCATAAGCCATGTCATTATTCCTGGAACATTTGTGGGCAAGAAGATATTATGATAAGATACCTTCAAAAATAATTTAATGGTCAGGTCCAAAGAGTATTTGTCAATGACTGGATGTTAAATTAGATGATGCCCTGGCAACTGATTTTGGCCCTATGATTTTTAGCATTTTGTCAGCATTTTGTATAAAGACTTATAGGGCAAATTCATCATTAGAAAATACAAAGCTAAGAGGTGATAGCTAACACATTGGATGATCCTTGAAGGCTTGAGCATTTGGAAGGTTTTTCCACATGAAATCTAACAGAGGTAAATTTAAAGCCTTACACTTGAGTTTTAAAAATCAACTTTATAAATACAAGATAGGTAAGTATAGTGAAATAGGAGTGAATGTGAAAAAATCAGTGTATCTTAGTAGACTACAAGTTCAATATGATTTAGCAGTATGAAGTACCAGTTTAAAAAAGTAATGCAATCTTTTGGCTCATTGAAGAAAGACATAACTTCTGGTAATAGAAGATGATAGTAGCTATGTAACTGTACTCTGTCTTGGTTAGAATATATCTATATACTATAGTTAATTTTAAGTGCTATGTTTTAGGAAAGAAACTAAAAAACTGGAGAGTATTCAGAAAAGAACAACCAGGATGAAGAAGAATTTTGAATCAGTCTTGTTATATGAGAATTAATTGAAGGAACTGTGCATGTTTAGGCTGGTGATGAGAAAGGGAAGTGGGGAAGAAGTTTCATAACTTTATAACTGTAGAAGCAGTTAGGTGGTGCAGTGCATAAAGAACAAGACCCAGAGTCATTAAAAACCCGAGTTTAGATCTGGCCTCAGACACTTACTAACTACATGATCTTAAACAAGTATTTTAACCTCTGTTTCAGTTTTGTCATGTGAAAAATGGTACATTGTTAGGAGGATCAAATGAGATAATAATTATAAAGTGTTTAGCATAGTGTTTGGTACATAATGCTATATAAATATTATCAATTATTATATGTCAGGTCTAGATCTTCTTTTGATCATACATATCTTTCTTTCTTTCTTCTTTTTTTTTTTTTTTTTGAGGCAATTGGGGTTAAGCAACTTGTGCAGAATCCCACAGTCAGTAATGAGTATTAAGCAGCTGAGGCTGAATTTGAATTCAGGTCCTTCTGACTTCAGGGCCAATGCTCTATTAACTGCGCCATTTACCTTCCCTTATCATGCATGTTATGGATGATGGCTTCTATTTCACTTTTTAATTTATTTGGCCATTACAAGCAATATGTTTTATTCTAGGCTTTTAGGATTTAGAGCTAGAAGACTTTAGGGATTATCAGATTCAGCTCTTCATGTTGCAAATTGGAAAACTGAGATCAAGAAAGATCAAGTGATCTTCCAGATAGTGGAACTGGGATTCAAACCTAAATTCTCTGTTTCCAAATCCATTGACTGAACCACTAATTTATATGAATTTTTTCTCATCTTTAAAAAGATCTTTTTTAATGGTCTACACATATATGTAAGGTAGCTTTAAGGAAAATATGAGATGAACTAGTCAAGCCTATAAAAATAATTTTATGAATTTTTGTTTCTATTGTTACAATTCTAATACAGACTCATCATCAACACTTTTGTAATATTTAGATACTTTGTCATTATTCCTGACCTCACTCTTTCCCTTCCAAAAGATCCTTCATAATTCTTCCAGATTGGACTGTGATGTAACTTCTCTACACAAGAAAATTTCCACTGGACTGCCATTACCCAATGACCCATTGAGAAATAATATTAAAGGCTTTACATAATTTACTATTACCTTCTCATCTCAAATATTACCCTCTGGCACTCTATAATCCAGCCAAACTAGGCTACTCTTTGTCCAATAAATGCACTGCATCCTTTAGTTCTTTGTGCCTTTGTTTTACCTTTCCCGATGCCTAGAGTATTGTCTCTCCCCCTCCTTACTTGTTAATTTGCTATCTGTTCTTTATTTTTTTTTTATTATAGCTTTTTATTGACAGAACAAAATCATGGGTAATTTTTACACCATTGTTCCTTGCACTCACTTCTGTTACAACTTTTCCCATCCCTCCCTCCACCCCCTCCCCTAGACGGCAGGTAGTCATATACATGTAAAACATGTTAAAGTATTTCCTAGATACAATATATGTGTGCAGATCCGTACAGTTCTCTTGTTGCACAAGAAAAATTGGATTCAGAAGGTAAAATTAACAGTTTACACTCATTTTCCAGTGTTCCTTTTCTGGATATAGCTGATTCTGTCCATCATTGATCAATTGGAATTGGATTAGCTCTTCTCTATGTTGAAGATATCCACTTCCATCAGCATACATCCTCATACAGTATCATTGTTGAAGTGTATAATAATCTTCTGGTTCTGCTCATTTCACTCAGCATCAGTTGATGTAAGTCTCTCCAAGCCTCTCTGTATTCCTCCTGCTGGTCATTTCTTACAGAACAATAATATTCCATAACCTTCATATACCATAATTTACCCAACCATTCTCCAATTGATGGACATCCATTCATCTTCCAGCTTCTAGCCACTATGAAAAGGGCTGCCACAAATATTTTGGCACATACAGGTCCCTTTCCCTTCTTTAGTATTTCCTTGGGATATGAGCCCAGTAGTAGCACTGCTGGGTCAAAGGGTATGCACATTTTGATAACTTTTTAGGCATAATTCCAGAATGGTTGGATTCTTTCACAACTCCACCAACAATGCATCAGTGTCCCAGTTTTCCCACAGCCCCTCCAACATTCATCGTTATTTGTTCCTGTCATCTTAGCCAATCTGACAGGTGTGTAATGATATCTCAGAGTTGTCTTAATTTGAATTTCTCTGATCAATAGTGATTTGGAACACTCTTTCATATGAGTGGAAATAGTTTTAATTTCATCATCTGAAAATTGTCTGTTCATATCCTTTGACCATTTATCAATTGGAGAATGGTTTGATTTCTTATAAATTAAAGTCAATTCTCTGTATATTTTGGAGATGAGGCCTTTATCAGAACCTTTAACTGTAAAAATGTTTTCCCAATTTGTTATTTTCCTTCTAATCTTGTTTGCATTAGTTTTGTTTGTGCAGAAACTTTTTAATGTGGTGTAATCAAAATGTTCTATTTTGTGATCAATAATGGTCTCTAGTTCTCCCTTGGACACAAACTCCTTCCTCCTCCACAAGTCTGAGATGGTAAACCATCCCATGTTCCTCCAATTTATTTATGATTTCATTCTTTATGCCTAAATCTTGGACCCATTTTGATCTTATCTTAGTATGTGGTTTTAAATGTGGGTCCATGCCTAGTTTCTGCCATACTAATTTCCAGTGCTATCTGTTCTTTAAAGCAAGACTCAAGTACCATTAGTTTCAGGAAGTCTTCTCTCAGATCAGTAATAACCTTCAAATCAATTTAAGAAGTATTTATTAAGTACTTTTTTTTTTTTTTTGATTATGATGGCACAGTTTATTGAAGGCTTTACAAGATAGAGATTTAAGGTTTGATCCTAAAAGTAATAAGGAAGAACTTGAGTTCATTTTTTTTTAATTTTTTATTTTATTTTATAATTATAACATTTTTTGACAGTACATATGCATGGGCAATTTTTTACAACATTATCCCTTGCACTTACTTCTATTCAGATTTTTTCCCTTCCTCCCCCAACCCCCTCCCCCAGATGGCAAGCAGTCTTATATATGTTAAATATATTACAGTATAATTTAGATACAATATATGTGTGTAGAACCGAATTTTTTGTTGCACATGAAGAATTGGATTCAGAAGGTAAAAATAACAGTTTACATTCATTTCCCAGTGTTCCTTTTCTGGATGTAGCTGGTTCTGTCCATCATTAATCAATTGGAATTGGATTAGCTCTTCTCTATGTTGAAGAAATCCACTTCCATCAGCATACATCCTCGTACAGTATCATTGTTGAAGTGTATAATGATCTTCTGGTTCTGCTCGTTTCACTCAGCATCAGTTGATGTAAGTCTCTCCAAGCCTCTCTGTATTTCTCCTGTTGGTCATTTCTTATAGAACAATAATATTCCATAACATTCATATACCATAGTTTACCCAACCATTCTCCAATTGATGGACATCCATTCATCTTCCAGCTTCTAGCCACTATGAAAAGGGCTGCCACAAACATTTTGGCACATACAGGACCCTTTCCCTTCTCTAGTAGTTCCTTGGGGTATAAGCCCAGTAGTAGTATGGCTGGGTCAAAGGGTATGCACATTTTGATAACTTTTTGGGCATAATTCCAGATTGCTCTCCAGAATGGTTGGATTCTTTCACAACTCCACCAACAATGCATCAGTGTCCCAGTTTTCCCACAGCCCCTCCAACATTCATCGTTATTTGTTCCTGTCATCTTAGCCAATCTGACAGGTGTGTAATGATACCTCAGAGTTGTCTTAATTTGCATTTCTCTGATCAATAGTGATTTGGAACACTCTTTCATATGAGTGGAAATAGTTTTAATTTCATCATCTGAAAATTGTCTGTTCATATCCTTTGACCATTTATCAATTGGAGAATGGCTTGATTTCTTATAAATTAAAGTCAATTCTCTGTATATTTTGGAGATGAGGCCTTTATCAGAACCTTTAACTGTAAAAATTTTTTCCCAATTTGTTACTTCCCTTCTAATCTTGTTTGCATTAGTTTTGTTTGTGCAGAAACTTTTTAATTTGGTGTAATCAAAATGTTCTATTTTGTGATCAATAATGGTCTCTAGTTCTCCCTTGGACACAAACTCCTTCCTCCTCCACAAGTCTGAGAGGTAAACCATCCCATGTTCCTCCACTTTATTTATGATTTCATTCTTTATGCCTAAATCTTGGACTCATTTTGATCTAATCTTAGTATGTGGTGTTAAATGTGGGTCCATGCCTAGTTTCTGCCATACTAATTTCCAGTTTTCCCAGCAGTTTTTGTCAAATAATGAATTCTTATCCCAAAATTTGGGATCTTTGGGTTTGTCAAAGATTAGATTGCTTTTTTATTCACTATCTTGTCCTGTGAACCTAACCTATGCCACTGATCAACTAGTCTATTTCTTAGCCAATACCAAATGGTTTTGGTGACTGTTGCTTTATAATATAGCTTTAAATCAGGTACACTTAGACCACCTTCCTCTGACTTTTTTTTCATTAGTTCCCTTGCAATTCTCGACCTTTTATTCTTCCATATGAATTTTGTTGTTATTTTTTCTAGGTCATTAAAATAGTTTCTTGGGAGTCTGATTGGTATAGCACTAAATAAATAGATTAGTTTGGGGAGTATTGTCATCTTTATTATATTCGCTCGGCCTATCCAAGAACATTGAATGTCTTTCCAATTATTTAAATCTGACTTTATTTTTGTGGCAAGTGTTTTGTAATTTTGCTCATATAATTCCTGACTCTCCTTTGGTAGATATATTCCCAAATATTTGATACTATCAACTGTTATTTTGAATGGAATTTCTCTTTGTATCTCTTGCTGTTGGATTGTGTTGGTAATGTATAAAAATCCTGAGGATTTATGTGGATTTATTTTGTATCCTGCGACTTTGCTAAAATTCTGAATTATTTCTAATAGCTTTTTAGCAGAGTCTTTGGGGTTCTCTAAGTATACCATCATGTCATCATTTATTAAGTACTTTTGAAGTACTGGGCCTTGTTGCAGGTATGAAGGATACAATATAAAGACAAAAATGACAATATTTCCTGAGTTCTTACAATCTAATTCCTCTTCTGAGCTCTTTTAGTACTTAATTTTGTTATTCTCTAATACTTTTATAATATAACATATCAAAAGCCTCTAATTTTGTTCTTATTGGATTTTCTTTAAAGCAACTCAGATCACAATTCAGTTCAATTCATAAACATTTATTAAATGTCTAATATGTGCCAGATCCTGTTCTAAATCTTGAGGGATACAAAAAGAGGTAAAAGACTCCCTTCCCTCAAGGAGTTTACAATTTAATGGGAGAGACAATGTGAACACAAATATATATGAAACAGTTATATATAAGATAAATAGGAAATAATAAAAAGAAGGAAAGAATTAGAATAAAGAGAGGTTAGAGAAGGCTTTCTGTAGAAGATAAGATTTTATTTGGGACTTAAAGGAAGCCAGGGCGATCAGGAGTTGGGGCAGAGGTGGGAGAGCATTCTAGGTATGGGGCACACTCAGAGAGAGAATATTTGAAACTGGATATTAGGTCTCAAAGATTCATTAATCTGTGGCCAACCTGGTGAGAAACCTCTCCAACATCAGTCATGCTGCTTCATAGACAATTTATCACCATTGTCAGGTCTATATTCACAACCTTCCCATTTTGGTAGGATCTGTCAGACTTTAAGATCTTGTAACTTAGCATTTCTTGTATAAATATGCAGATCAATGTGCTGGTCACTGGGATATAAAGTTTAATTAAGATTCAGCCCCTCTGCATTTAAAATCTATGGTCTCATCATAGATATGACACAATACACTCAGATAACTATAAGGAAGAATAATATTTTATTGTGTAATAACTGCTTGAAGACAGGGGCATGTTTTATCTAAATATGTTATCTCCCACAGTGCCTATCATTTTAAAAAAATTATTTATAAATTTTTTTGACATTATATATGCATGAGTAATTTTTTTTTAATAACATTATCCCTTGTATTCATTTTTCCAAATTATCTCCTCCCTCCCTCTACTCCCTCCCCTTGATGACAGGCAATCCCATATATTTTACATGTGTTACAATATAACCTAGATACAATATATGTGTGTAAATACCATTTTCTTGTTGCACATTAAGTATTAGGTTCCGAAGGTATTAGTAACCTGGGTAGATAGACAGTAGTGCTAACAATTTACATTTACTTCCCAGTGTTCCTTCTCTGGGTGTAGTTGTTTCTGTCCATCATTGATCAGCTGGAAGTGAGTTGGATCTTCTCCATGTTGAAGATATCCACTTCCATCAGAATACATCCTCATACAACATTGAAGTGTACAGCGATCTTCTGGTTCTATTCATTTCACTCAGCATCAGTTGATGTAAGTCTCTCCAAACCTCTCTGTATTCCTCCTGCTGGTCATTTCTTACAGAGCAATAATATTCCATAACCTTCATATACCATAATTTACCCAACCATTCTCCAATTGATGGACATCCATTCATTTTCCAATTTCTAGCCATTACAAAAAGGGCTACCACAAACATTTTGGCACATACAGGTCCCTTTCCCCTCTTTAGTGTTTCCTTGGGATATAAACCCAGTAGCAGCACTGCTGGATCAAAGGGTATGCACAGTTTGATAACTTTTTGGGCATAGTTCCAAATTGCTCTCCAGAATGGTTGGATTCTTTCACAACTCCACCAACAATGTATTAGTGTCCCAGTTTCCCCACATCCCCTCCAACATTCATCATTATTTGTTCCTGTCATCTTAGCCAATCTGACAGGTGTGTAGTGGTATCTCAGAGTGGTCTTAATTTGCATTTCTCTGATCAGTAGTGATTTGGAACACTCTTTCATATGAGTGGATATAATTTCAATATCATCATCTGAGAATTGTCTGTTCATATCCTTTGACCATTTATCAATTGGAGAATGGTTTGATTTCTTATAAATTAGGGTCAGTTCTCTATATATTTTGGAAATGAGATCTTTATCAGAACCTTTAACTGTAAAAATATTTTCCCAATTTGTTACTTCCCTTCTAATCTTGTTTGCATTAATATTGTTTGTACAGAAACTTTTTAGTTTGATGTAATCAAAATCTTCTATTTTGTGATCAATAATGATCTCTTCCTCTGGTCATAAATTCCTTCCTCCTCCACAGGTCTGAGAGGTAGACTATTCTCTGTTCCTCTAATCTATTTATGATCTCATTCTTTATGCCTAAATCATGGACCCATTTTGATCTTATCTTGGTATATGGTGTTAAGTGTGGATCCATATCTAATTTCTGCCATACTATTTTCCAGTTTTCCCAACAGTTTTTTCCAAATAATGAATTTTTATCCCTAATGTTGGTATCTTTGGGTTTGTCAGAGACTAGATTGCTATAGATGTACCCTTTTTTGTCCTTTGTATCTAATCTGTTCCACTGATCTACCGGTCTATTTCTTAGCCAATACCAAATGGTTTTGGTGACTGCTGCTATATAATATAGCTTTAGATCAGGTACACCTAGACCACCCTCATCCCACAGTGCCTATCATGCAGTATAAACTTAATAAATGTTTATCAGATCATATTTGAGGCAGTCTTGTCTTCTTAAATATATTTCATGTACCATGAGTCCAGGGCCAAGATATTTTGTTTTATTTTATTATTGAATCCTCTAAAATGTTTTGAACAATGTAGGCAAGACTGACTCAAAAAAGGGAAACTATAAGAGACAATATAAGTATCATAAACTAATACCAATAATAAATACTATAAGAGTTCAAAGATAAGAAAAGTTGAATCTATCTTGTATTATAATTGAAGGCTTCATGTTGAAGGGTAGCATATTAGATTTCAATTGCAAAAATAAATGGCATTAATAAAGGCAGAGAGATGGAAACACTCTTAGAGAAATAACAAGTTTAATCAAAGGCAGACATTATTTTATTTTTGTCTTTGTTTTCCAATACATGTACATTGCCTGATATACAGATGGCACCTAATAAATGCTTGGTTGTTTGATATGGCTTATTGAGAGAGAAATCTGCTACCATGTTGTGATGAGACTAAATTCAACAACTGAATTAAAATCTACAAATGATTATTAAATGCTAATAGCATGGAGAGTACAGTGGTAGGGACCCGGGAAAGATAAAAGGTTTAGTAAAACACATTTCCTATCTCCATGGACCTACAGTAAAAAGTGATACCTGTGGATTATAGATTTACTTATCTCTATAACATTTACTATGTATTCAGTGCTCTGTCCACTAAGTTATGCTGTCTCTAATAGTAAGTGACTAAGAGAGATGGAAATGTTGGAGAAGAGCAGCAAAAGTTTACTGGAGATAGAGGTATTTGACTTGAAATGTAAGGGTCTGGTAAGTGCTATTTAAAAAAAAAAAAAAAAAAAAAAAGGGAAAAGAAGCTTTCCAGACAAATATTATGAGTAAAGGCACAGAAGTAGGAAAGTAATGGGTATGTATGCACATAATATGTACTGCTGTAGAGATTAAGAACATAGAATTAGTATGTGAGGAGCCTAGTGAAGCATGGGAGAAGAATCAAATACAGTGCTAAAATAGGTACACATATGCATTGATTTTTATACATATACTGCATATACACTTACATATATTTATATAAATGTGTACATATGTGTATATGGGCTGTTCAAGGAAGATTAGTACTTCTGATATGAGGGCTTGTCCAGCCCTTTTCAGAACTGCTCATCCACATTTAGTGTCTGCATCTGACATCCAACTCTCATCTATGGTTCCAAGAAGCTCTAGCATACCCAATGGCTACACCCTAGTAAACCATCTCAGCAATTTAATTCTGTGTTCTCCCCTAAAAATGAATTACAGTGGCTGCCTAATGAATACTATCAGGATCAAATATACACTTACTTCCTTGACATTTAAAGCTCTTCATAATTTTTCCCTTCTCACTTTTTCATATACTCTGACCACACTGGCCCATTTACTATTTCTCCAAAGGAAAAAAAAAAATCTCCCAAATCCATTCTTTTCCACAAGCTGTACTCAGCCTAGAATTCTCTACCCCCTCATACCCATCTCATATCTTCCTTAGATTCCTTTAAGACTAATCTCAAATCCCACTCCTGGAGGCATTTCCCAGTCTTCTATCCGGTCTAGCCACTAGCTGCTAGTTCCTTAACTTTTCTACCACCTTCCAGCTATATTCTATTAGAATATAAGTTTCTTAAGGGCAAACAATGTTTTGGGCCTTTCTTTCCATCTTTATAATGCTAAGCACAGTTCCTAGAATATAAAATCTTTAACTATAAAAACTTAGATGCACTACTCTAAAAGAACAGCTTAGATTTATTGCTTTAAAACAACAAATAATTGCCAAATAATTTTCATGTATGGAATGTGATAATTGTGTCTTATTTTCATTCCTTAAACTATTTCCCCACTTCTTCCTAAGGATAAATTCATAAAGTATACTTATGGGCTTAGATAGCTTCATATCACCTGTCATCATAGACAACCCACATTCTCCTTATTGGTTAACCTTTGAAACTCACAAAACATTTTAGTTTCATACTGTCATTTCCCTCAAGCAGTTACTGTTTTCAAAGATCTGAGGGTTAGACCTGAAAGCATATATAGTAGACAACACCTTGCTCCCCCAAAATTGATGCTATGGAACTCTCTAAAAGTAGGGAGCACCTCTGTACTCATCATGATACAGATGGTACTTTTCCTACATAAAAAGGTAAAACTGGGGAGCCATTTATAGAGTTGCCATAGGATCTCAGTCACACAATATACTTTAATTTCCTTTGAACATTTAAATCTTATACAGGAATTTCCTTTTCCTCTCTTGAGTGCAGATATTTTGATTATTCCCATAATCATATATTTGGAGAGGCACTTACCAACAAATGAAATAATTGAAATAGCTAGGCAAAAATAATTAAATTTCCTAGTTCATTCTTGAATTCCTAAAGCTTATGGGACCTTCGACACAGTTAAGAAAGTTACACATAGAGGATTCTTGAATGCTAGGCTAAAGTAGATAGAATTATATGAGAGGTGATAAGAAACTACTGAAGGTTTTTGAAAAGTGTAATGAATGGCAAGAACAGTTGAAACATCAGTCCTGCCAGGGAATGGGGCACAGATCAAAGTAGGGGTTGTTCATTGTGTTATGAACTTCGTTTCCAATCTGATGAACCTTTCGGGAATCCTCAGAATGATATTTTCAGATGAGCAAACTGCACAGGATTACAAATTATATGAAACTATTTATAAATTATATGTGTGTATGCTTGTGTTCATATGTTTGTGTGTATACACATGACATGCATGCACACACACACACACACACACACAGGCAACTCATTTTCCAACCCCAGTTTAAAAACCTATGGTGTAAATGGAGAAAAGAAGAGGACCCAAAAGAGGGCTTTGGAAAACTCCTAAAATTAATATTTATGACATAGATGAGGAGAGAAAACTTGATTACTGGTCTTTCTAACTCCAGCCACAGCTAACTATGACACCAAGACACTTCTCATATATTTACATAATTAAGGGTTGGGTGAGAGAAACGAATTTATTTGCATTTGTTGGATTACAGGATACTTCTTCCCCCCCCCCCCACCGGGGTTAAGTGACTTGCCCAGGGTCACACAGCTAGGAAGTGTTGAGTGTCTGAGATTAGATTTGATCTCGGGTCCTCTTGAATTCAAGGCTGGTGCTCTATCCACTGCGCCACCTAGCTGCCCCTACAGGATACTTCTTGACTTCATTTTTCCATACCCAAAATTCTTTTCTCTTTTAATCACAATGAATTTAATGCCCCTTTCTTTGTTGTTGTTATCATGAGGTGCTTTCATGGTTGATTTGCTCTAGTTGATGTTTTACTTTTTATTTTTATTTTTTAACATTACTGGAATATGACACAGCTGACGCAAGATTGGTAAGATAATAGTCACACGGGAACCTGGGCACATGCAATTTCAGTTATTTTCACTTTAGAGCAGCAAGGATTTGGGACAAACAGTACCTTCCACTGCAGGGATACTTTCTCTACCGAAAGGTTCATTTGGCTTAGTCTTCCGGTGGTCTTGAAACAAAGTAACAATCTTTTGTTTTAAGAAATCAAAACATCGTCTTGCTTGTTTCCTGAGTTATGGCACGTGTAGGGTCAGATCCTGGGATGAGTGTTATGGAACCGCATCTTTCCGGGGGGTTCTTCTCCTGGGGATAATTAATCTCCACGTGCTCTTTGTCTCTCTGCTTTCCAAGAAAGCATCTCTTATTAAACTCATGGCCTGGAAACAGCAATGTTCTTGAAAGAATTAGGGCGCTAAGGCCGTCCATAGAGCAATCAGTCAAAGGGACCCTCTCCTCCTTTAGCAAGTCTCTGGGGCTGCGATTCAACTCCCTAGAGAACTGATCTACTGGGCTGTGGAAAGAGCCCGCAGGGGCCTCCCAGGTAGCCTCTAATCATCTGCCAGGAAAAAGCGGCCCTCCCTCCTGGCAAAGGCGGTCATACCGCTGACCCGCCCCACACCTTCCCAGCCACCGCGGGCCTCAGCCTAGGAAGGTATTTGAAGCGCTGTGTGATTGGCGCGCCCTCGCAACCCGCTGAGCTGCTATTGGTTGTCCCGCGCCTTTGTTTCCTTTTTTCCACTCCGCAGTCTGAACCCCTTTAGAGCAGCGGAAGTTTCACTGCTTGCAGGCTTAGCTCGCCTCTGGGTCGGGCTTTGGAAGGGATCTGCGGCTCGCTCCGGCCAGATTTTCTGGGCGCCTCCCAGTAGCGAGCTAACCAAGCCAAGTCAGCCTGTGCCGCCGCTTAGGTCCCATCTCTTCATTGCCTGGGCAAGAGGGAGGAAGACCCGAGCTCTAAGAGAATCATGGATCTGGAGAACAAAATGAAAAAGGTAAGAGAGGCAGGAAATGCATTCACCTGAGCTGGGCTGTGCCCTCGAGCATCGCCTTTCCGGGTTTCCCCCGACCCAGAGCTTTTGCCCAGTCTCTTGTCTTGGGATAAAACTGCAGTGGAAAAAGCGTGCCCTAGAAGCTCGAAGCCTAAAGGGACCCAGGTATCCCGCCTGAATGGGCTTCAGGTACCCCGCCTGCTGGGGCCGGAGGGAGTGGCTGACCTCTCCTTAACTTCCTTGAAACAAAAGGCGAGACTGGGAGGGAGGGAGGGAATAAAGAAACTTCTGGGTTCTGCCCAAGCACATTCCGGGTGCTCGCAAGTTGGACATCTGCTTTACTGGGGGAGCTAATTGGAAAGGGGGTTTAAGAGGAGACGCCCCGAGAACGGGGCACATTCTTTTCCTGTCTCAGGAAATCTGTCTTGAGCTTTCGTGGTTTTCAGGGCACTGGTCTGACTCTGACAAGCCTGCGGAAAAGACTCATTTTTAATTCTTGTAAAGCCGCACGCAGAATTCCGGGACGTGGGCAGTGATTTTCATGAAACCTGCTTCTTCCCCTTGCTCTGGTTAATTTTTTGAAAAGTGATGATAGCTGGACACCCACTGTTTAATTCTAAGTTTGATATGGGGTGTGTTATCTCCAAAAGAAACCATGTTTCCCTTGTTCTCCCCTCCACTTGATGACAGTATGCCTTAAACAGATTGTTAAGAGAATAGCTCTGGGCTAGTAACTTTTCCCCACCTTCAGTGGAGCAGGCTGTCAGTGATAGTCTTGAGGTATAATCTTTCCAGACATTCCTGCCAGTACAGTCACCTGAGAGAGGAAGGGAGCGGATGCAGCTGGTGAGTCACAAAAAGTGGCAGTTCCAGGTTAATCTCTCATTGCACTAGGTGGAAGATATCATCTCTGGGGATGTAAAAGTTCCTGCTTAGAAAGTAGGAGCATTTCTGGGCAGAAGAAAGAAGAAATTTTAAAGACTTTACTATTCTGCATATCTCTCAAATCTATCACATAGCAAGCAATATTGCTGTCTTTTATTTTTTAAAGAATGAAATTTCTTTTTCTAGCAGGATTCCAGTTTTTTTTTTTTTTTTAAGCTTAAGGAAGCCTTAGAGAAGAACAACTCAACGTTGCATAAACTTTTGCATTCTATGACTAAGCCACCACATAAATGGGAACATGAGAAACAGGAAGGCATATGAAAGACTTGGGGGGTGTCCTGAATGTGCTGATTTCTTCCAGTATGACTGTGTTTTCTAATATAGTTTTAAAATTGATTCTCATTGACAAATTTCTGTGCACCTTGGAAAATTTTGCATGTCATTGAAAATAACTTTCTAGTGATAAGGATATCCTCAAAACTTGTTTTTCACAGATAAAAGCCCATTTAAAAATTTAAAAAGATTTTTATTTAAATTTTTGAGTTCCAAATTCTATGCCTTTCTCCTTCCCTGCCATTCCCCCTCCCTGTAAAAATAAAGTAACAGTACAGGTTATATATGTGCAATTATGTAAAACATTTCCATATTAGTTATTTTGTACAAGAATGCTTGAATAAAGAAAAAAAATGAAAGAAAAAAGTGAAAAATAGAATGTGTCAGTCTATTCAATGTCAGTTCTTTCTCTGGAAGCAGATAGTATGCCTCATTATGCCAGCATTGTCTTGAATCATATTTCTGAGACTAGCTAAGTTATTCACAGTTCTTCATTGAACAATATTGCTATTATGTTAAAATGTTCTCTTGGTTCTGTTTACTTCACTTTGCATCAGTTCTTATAAGTCTTTTCAGGTTTTTATGAAATCATCCTGCTTGTCATTTCTTATAGCAAAATAATATTCTGTTCTAATCATGTACCACAGTTTATTTAGCCATTCTCCAATTTGGGCTACATTTTGTAGCCACCACAAAAAAAGCTACTCTGAATATTTTTGTACAATAGGTCCTTTTTTATTTTTCTTTTTTAGTTGTTTTGGATATAGACCTAGCAGAAGTTTTGCTGCATCAAGGGGGGTGCACAATTTTATAGTCCTTTGGGTGTAGTTCCAACTTGTTCTCCAGAATGGTTAGATTAGTTCACAATCCCCCCAACAGTGCATTAGTATCCGTCCCAGTTTTTCCACCTCCCCTCAGACATCCAACTTTTTTTGTCATTACCAGTCTTTTGGATGTGAAGTGGTACCTCCGTGTTGTTTTAATTTGAACTTCTCTGATCAATAACAATTTAGTCTTTTTTCTTATGATTGTAAATAGTTTTGACTTATTTATCTGAAAACTTCTTGTTCACATCCTTTAACCATTTATCAACTGGTTAACAAATTGTATTTTTATGAATTTGACTGTATTCACTATATATTTGAGAAATGAAGCCTTTATCAGAGACACTTGTTACAAATTCTCCCTCGTCTTCTGTTTTCTTTATAATTTGAGTTGCATTGGTTTTGTTTGTGCAAAACCAATTTAATTTTATTTAATCAAAACTAATCTACATGTTGAAATGCTCTCCAAAATCTTCTTTGATTCTAAATTCTTCCCTTTTTTATAAATCTGACATAAACAATTATGCATACTCTTAATTTGCTTATGGTATCACCATTTATGGGTAAATCATGAATCCATTTTGACCTTGTATTGGTATGCAGTGTGAGATGTTAGTTTGTACCTAGTTTTTGCCATATTTTCTAATTTTCCCAGTAGTTTTGTCAGATAATGAATTTTTGTTCCAAAAGCTTGGATCTTTGTGTTTATTATATATTAGATTATTATGATCATTTACTGCGATGTAATTTGTACCTGATTTACCACTCTGTTTCTTAACCCAGTACCAGAATTGGTTTGGTTATGATCATTTTTAAACTTAGTTTGAGATCTGGTATGGCTATACCACCTTCTTTTGCATCTTTTTCCATTGATTCCCTTTATATTCTTGACCTTTTGTTCTTCCAGTTGAATTTTAATTTTTTTTAACTCTATAAAATAATTTTTTGATAGTTTGATTAGTATGCTCTTAATTAAATAGATTAAGTTAGGTAGAATTGTCATTTTTATTATATTTGCTTGACCTATTCATGAGCAGTTAACATTATTCCAGTTTTTTAGATCTCCCTTTATCTATGTGAAAAGTATATTATAGTATTGTTAGTAGAGTTTCTGGGTTTGTCTTGGCAAGTAGAATCCCAAGTATATTATGTTGTCCACAGTTTTTTAAATGGAATTTCTCTTTCTAGTTCTTGCTGCTAGACTTTGTTGGTAATATATACAAATGCTGATGACTTACATGGGTTTATTTTGTATACTGCAATTTTGCTGAAGTTGTTAATTTCATGTATTTTAGTTGATGCTCTAAGATTTTTGAGTATAACATCATGTTATCTGCAAAGAGTAACTTTTGTTTCCTCATCTATTCTGATTCTTTTAATTTCTTTTTCTTCTTTTATTGCTATGACTAATATTTCCAGTATAATATTAAATAATAGAGGTGATAATGCTTTACCCTTGAGCTTATTAGGAAGGCTTCTAGTTTATCTCCACTACAGATAATGCTTGCTGATGGTTTTATCAATTGTAAAGTATGGGTTAGCTTCCTGGAGGGCCTCAGGATCAGCCAGAGTCAGGATAAATCAAAGTCCTTGATCTTTAGGGGGAGAAGTGAAGGAGGCAGGCAAGGTGCCACGTGGCTTGCCAAAGATATATTCTGTATTCTGGAGTCTAGAGCCTTGCTTCTCCTTGTCCTGCTGCCAAGTGACTCTGACATCTCTCCCTCTGGCCCTCTAATCCTTGCCTAGGATTATCTCACCACCAAACATTCAGCAAGCACCAATTATGATGAGAGCCATCATCCAAATATATGCTAATAGAGCCATTATCACACTTCCAATAGGTAGCCTTTAGTGCTCTCTTATCTGATTCTGAGTTTTAGCTTTCTACAATCAATATTACTTATCATTTTAAAATAAGCTCCATTATTCCTTTGCTCTTTAGTATTTTTTTCTTTTAATCAGAATGGATGCTGTATTTTGTAAAATGCTTTTTCTGCATCTATTGATACTCATATGATTTCTATTGGTTTTGTTATTGATATGATAAATTATGCTGGTAGTTTTCCTAATATTGAATCAACCTTACAATCCTTATATAAATCCCACTTGATCACAGTGTATGATCTTTGTGTAATCTCTTTGCTAACATTTTATTTAAAAATTTTGCATCAATATTCATTAGGTAGAGCACCAGCCCTGAAGTAAGGAGGAACTGAGTTCAAATCTGACCTCAGACACTTCTTAGCTGTGTGACTCTGGGCAAGTCACTTAATCCCAATTGTCTCAGTAATATATATCTATAGCTATATGTTTATTAGGGAAATTAAGATAATTTTTTTTCTCTGTTTGGCACTTCCAGATTTGAGTATCAGCATCATATTTGTCATAAAAGGAATTTAGTTGGATTCATTCTTTGCCTATTTTTCCAAATGGCTTATAAAGTTTTGGAATTAGTTGTTCTTTAAATCTCTGGTAGAATTTGCTTTTGAGTCCATCTGGCAATGGGGATTTTTTTCTTAGGACATTCATTGATGACTTGTTCAATTTCTTTTTCTAAAATTGGGTTATTGAATTAGCTTATTTCTTCTGTTAATCTGGATAATTTATATTTTTGCTGATATACATTTCATTTAGATTGCCAAATTTTGGGGCATATGATTACGCAGAGTAGCTCCTTGCAGTTGTCTTAATTTCCCCTTAGTGGTGAATTCATCCCTTTTATTTTTGATACTAGTAATTTGTTTTTTTCCCTTTCTTTTTAAAAATCAAATTAACCAATAGTTTATCTATTAATTTTCTCCCATAAAACTAGCTCTAGTTTTATTTACTAGTTCAATGGTTTTCTTATTTTCATTTTATTAATCTCTCCTTTGATTTTTAGGATTTCCAATTTGGTGTGTAATTGGGGCTTTTAAATGTATTTATTTATTTATTTTTTTGTTTTTGTTTTTGTTTTTTTACATGCCCAATGCATTGATCTGTTTTTTTCCTTTATATTTTATTGATGTAAGCAATTAGTAAAATAAAGTGCTTTGGTTTCATCTCATAGATTTTAGCATGTTGTCTCATTATTTTCATTTTCTTTAGTGAAATTATCTATTTCTATGATTTGTTCATGTAATTTTTATTGCATTATGATGTGAAAATAATGCATTTACTATTTCTGCTTTTCTGCATTTGGTTGTGAAATTTTTATGTACAAAACCATAGTCAGTTTCTGTGTAGATGCCATGTAAGAAAAAAGGTATATTCTTCATTATTCCCTTTCAATTTTAACTTTTACAGAGTTTTATTCATTTCAGTTTATTTCTTGTTTAGATTTTTTGATTAGATTTATCTAGTTCTGAGAATAAAGTTGAAGTTCCTCACTAGTATAGTTTTATTGTCTATTTCCTCTAGAAATTTTATTCATCTACTTCAAAAATTTAGATGCTACAGCATTTGGCACATTTATGTTTGGAACTGATGTGATTTCATCTATGATACCTTTCAGCAAGATATCTTTATCTCTTTTAATTATACCTACTTTTGCTTTTTGCTTTGTCTGAATTCAAGATTGCTACTCCTGCTTTCCTTGCTTCAGTTAAAAGCATAATAGATTCCACTTCTAGTCCCTAACTTTTATCCTATGTGTATTTGTCTGCTTCAGATGTGTTTTTTGTAAAAACAAAAACAAAACCATATTCTAGGATTCTAGTTTTAATTCATTCTGTTACTTTCATTTTATTGGTGAGTTCATCCCATTCACATTTACAGCTATGATAACTGTATTTCCCACCATGCTATTTTTGTTTACTTATCTCTTACTCTCCACCTTTTGCCTCCTCACAAAGATCACAATTTCTGATCGCTGCCTCTGCACCTCCCTTTTATCAATCCTTCTTCCTTCTGTTTTCCCCTTTTTACTTTCTTATAGGGTATGATAGATTTCTCTTTTTTTTAAATAATAGCTTTTTATTTTCAAAACATTTGCAAACCTCTCTTGCAAAACCTCATGTAACAAATTTTTCTCCCTCCCTTTCCTCGACTCTCTCCTCTAGATAGCAAGCAATCCAAGATATGTGCACTTCTTTTTTTCTTTTAATTTTTTTATTTGAAAAAAAAAAAAAACTGTAAAGAAAAAAAGACAACAGAAAAGAAATACCAAAAAAAAAAAAAAAAAAAAAAAAAAAAAAGAGAACATTATTATGTGTCCAGCAGAACATCAGGGAGGATTCAAAATATATGACAATAAATTACCAAATCAAGAAAGTATATATATTAGCAGAAGAAATTATATATTCATGAATGACTATTTTTTTCTTTACTTCCTTGTAAATTGTTCTTTGATTCTTTGCTGCTATATGCAGTTCTTTCACACATATTTCCACATTTATCATGCTGCACAAGAAAAATAGATTAAAAAGGGGGGAAAAAGGAGAAAAAAGCAAACAAACAACAAAAATGGTGAAAATACTATGTTGTGTTTTCCCACATTCATTCCACACAGTCCTTTCTCTGGGTGTAGTTGGCTCTTTCCTTAACAAGTCAATAGGAATTGACCTGAATCACCTCACCGCTGAAAAAGTCATGTTCAAATGATAGATATCTGTCCAGTTGAGTGTGTATTTTTATTGCCTCTTTGAGTCAGTTTTGATTAGAGTATGATTCAAACTTTGTCTACCAATCCTCTCCTCATCTTCTCCTCTAATATAATTGCTCTTTTATGCCTTTTTTATGAGGTATAATTTACCCCATTCAATCTTCCCCTTCCTTCCAGTGTAGTTTCTTTCTCATCCCCCCCCTTTTTTTTTTTTGTTTATAAGCCTATCAAAGTCACCTTATATTCACATCTTTTGTCTATTTCTTCTAATTGCTCTTATTACCATAACATTGCTGAATTTACCTTTTTACATTTCCCTTCATATTTGAAAATCAAATTTTTTATTCATTTCTGATCTTTTAAGCAGAAATACTTGAACATCCTTTATTTCATTAAATATCCATTTTCCCACTGAGAGATTATATTCAGTTTTGTAAGGTAGATGATTATTGGCTGGAATCCTAACTACTTTGCCTTCTGGTATGTCATATTTTAAGCATTCTGTTTCTTTAATGTGGAAGCTGCTAAACCCTGTGTAACTGACTATTTGAGTTATTTCTTTTGGTTGTTTATGATATTTTTTCCTTATTCTGTGAACTCTGGAATTTGGCTATGATGATGTGAGAATTTTTATTTGAGGATCTCTTTCAGGTGGTGATTGGTTGATTCTTTGATTTTGTTTTGCTTTTTGGTTCTATCAATTTTCTTTCATACTTTCTTGAAAGATGTTGTCTAGGCTTTATTATTATTATGATTTTCATCTAATTAATAATTCTTATATTATCTTTGTGATATCTTTTCTATTTTTCTATATCTGTATTTTTCCAATGAGAATTTTCACTTTTTGTTTTTTAAAACTTTAAAATTTTATTTTATCGTATCACAAAGTCATTATTTTTCATTTGTTCAATTAAGAAATAATTTTCTTCAGTGAGCTTTTCTTCTTTTCCATTTGGCCAACTCTATTTTTAGAGGCGTTATTTTCTTAGTAAATTTTTATGTTTCTTTTCCAATGCTGTTGACTTTTTTTTTTTTAATGATTCTCTTGCCTTACTGTCATTTCTTTTCACAATTTGTCTTCTACTTCTATAATTTGTTTTTTTAAATCCTTGTAAAGTTCTTCTAGAAATTCTTTTTGGGCCTGAAAGCAAATTACTTTTTTTTTTTTTTTTTTTGAGGCTTCACATGTAGACATTTTGACACTATTATCTTGTTCCAAGTTTATTTATGCCTTGAATCCTCCTTATCAGCATAGTAACTTTATATAGTCAAGCTCTATTTTTGTTTTTTTTAACTTATTTTCTCTGCCTTTTTTTGTGACTTGATATTTTGATGTGAGTTGGACTGTTGTCCTTGCTGTCCCAAGCTGGAGCTCTGCCTCTTACTGCTAGCTTTCCCTGGGCTTCAGGGTTTAGCTGCTTGCTTTCCCTAGAGAGTAACTGACTTCTACTGGGGGGTGGGGAATCCCCATTGACCTCCCCTGGGTGTGGGGTTTTAGCTGCTGGACTATTCTAGGGATGGGCCTTGCTGCTGGGTTACTATGGTTATAGAATCTTTCTGGTGGTTGGCCCTGGAGGTGGGATCTTGTTGCTGGGCTGTATGAGGGGTAGGACCCTGTTGCTGGGTTGCTATGGAAGTAAGGTCTCTTTGCTGGTAGGTACCAGGAGCAAGGTCTCACAATTGGCCAACTCTGGGACAGATTTCATTACTGGTTAGCAGTGGGATCAAAGTGGCTTATGTTGGCGTGAGGGTCTTTCTGGATCTTACAGACTACTCATTTGCCTAGGGTTCTGCTAGTTTGCAGGAGGGTGAGACCCTGCTGCAGACTTGGAGCATTACTGCAAGCACCCTCTCCCCCCCAAACCCTTCTCCTTTGCAGCTGCTGCTGCTGTTCTTGAATCTACCTCCCTTCCCACTGTAGTGAGTCAGAGCTTTCCTGTGAGGCTAGTAAGCTGCCTCCCTGCTTCTAGAACAATTCTGAGATGGTTTTCTAGCGGTTTGGAGGAGAATTTAGGAGAGCTTCAGAGCGTTTCTTCTTTTCTAATTCATTTTGGCACTGGAAATAAAAAAGCTCGTATTTTGAAGTTTACTCATTTCTGTGATCTTATTGTTGGCCAAATGTATTGATTGAAATTATATATAGATATATTTTTTAATAAAAGCAAATAAGTAAAACATGTTTTGAAAACATTTTAAATAACCAGGCATTTGGAAGACAAATATCCAGTTGTTAGTAAATAACTAAACCAGCCATGAAGAAATTGACTTTTATTTATAAATATCTGTGTAGCACAGTTTTTTGAACAAATATTCCCAATATGGACTCTGAAAAATACTATCATGACAAGATCAGTTTTTTTTTTCCCTCTCCAGCTTCCAACACTCAAAACTTACTTCTTTTTTTTTTTTTTTTTTTTTTTTTTTAAATACATTCTGGTCTTTATTTGAAAATCATATATTTCAGGAACAGTTCCTGAAATAGTCTATTTAAAATTCATTCCCAAATTTAAGTTTTCCTGATAGATTCAGAAATTTTAAGTAATAGATTTTTTTCATGCTACTTTCTTCTGTGGTTTTCATACCTAAACTCCCCTCCATTTTCTTAGTTTCCTAGACTTCCAACTGGGAAAATAGCCAAACCCACAATGTCCTGCATTTCCATTTGGAAACATAAACCCCATACTTCTCCAGAAAGTTTTTAAGGAAATGAAAAATAACTCACAGCTTGAAAACCTTGGCTTAGGAAAAGGGGCTTAGTAAATTCAACTTTAAATTTAAAAAGTGAACCTGTATTCCCTGGAGGAAGTTGGTTTTCAGCACTATCCCTGGCCAAACTTTTTTGTGACCATTAGTTAGTGTCTTTAGTTCATCTTATTTTTTGTAGCCCATCAATCTTGCTTATTTATTTAAATTCTAGCAGTTTTATGATTTTGAAGAAAATCAGCATTGAAATTGGCACATTATCAGAACAGTGCAGCTGTATCTTTTATGAACTAAACTTGATGTTCAATGTTAAGAAATTTTAGGCTTTTCTAGACCAATATAAGAGGACCAGCATTAATGATTCAATAAGGAATCTTGATCATATAATGGGAGAATCTACCTTATTTTTTTTCTCTATTTTATTTTATTTTTTTTTATTCAAATGAAAAGTTTAGCTAAGAACATCTAGTAGGGTATAATACCCATACTATAATATTCAGTATCACAGAGTTAGAAACTGAGTATTTACATGATTCTCTCATGCTTAGATAAGTCAGAAGCGTAGAAGAGTTTGCCAGTTTTAGGCCTCTATCCATCTGCTTTCTCCTTTTCCATCTAGACTGGCTTTCCATGTGGACATTTTTTTTTTTTTAAACATACTAAAGGAGGAGAAGGGATGCTCATTTGTTTACATAATTGGAATGATTATAGGTTGGTTGTTTTTTTACTCTCCTGTTTTGTTACTTGCAATTGCATTTTTTTAGTCCCTTTTTTGCTTTTTTTCCCCCTTAGAAATGGTATTCTAGAGAAAAACAATAAATAAATTCAAAAATTTTGTAAGCAAAAGTTCATCTGGGATATCTATCTTACTTGACATCTTTCATAGTGATTGCTTAAGGTGACACAAGTGGCAGCATCTATATTTGAACCAAAGTCCTCTTTCTTCAAATCCAGCATTTTATGTACCATGCTGTCGTACCACGAACACATTAAAATATTTATTTTTCTATGTGAATTTGGGGAGTTACTTATGTTCTTGTGATCTAAACCTCTTCTTATGTTAGGCCAGGGTAGAGGAGATATATCTTAAGTTATTTTTAGATCCCTTTCTAAGCACTAAAATCCTGCAAAGTAATTGAGAAACAGGGATGTAATCAAAACCTTTAATTCATCAGCCTTTCTTTTGGGAGAGGGGGGCATTAGTGCCAAGGCACAAATCCCAGGGGTTCCTGTTCCCCCTTTAGTCCATAATTTGCTAATAACAGAATCAAGAAGGGTTTTTTCTTTCAAACATGGACTGTCTTAGAAGAAGATTGCATCTTGTGATGTCTGAATACTGAAAGCATCCTAAGAATCTGGGGTTTTCTTGGCCACATTATGCATTATGATGTTCATCCCTCTTCAGCTCTATTTTCTCTGTCATCCTTCAAGACTGCTCATATCCCAACTTCTTAGTGACTTCAAGTATTAAATGAAGACATGACCATGACCTGTAAGGACCCTTTCCATTCTAAACTTAAAATCTTTGATCTTGAAGCAAAATGTACAAACTTTGAACGTTTATTTTTTTATAAAGCTTTTTATTTAGAAAATACATGCATAGTTTTCAATATTCACTCTTGCAAAACCTTGTGTTCCAATTTTTTTTTCTCCCTCCCCTCTTCCCAGATGGCAAGTAATCCAATATATGTTAAACATGTACAATTCTTCTGTACGTATTTCTACATTTGTCATGCTGCATAAAAAAATCAGATCAAAAAGGAAAAAAATGAGAAAGAAAACAAAATGCAAGCAAACAACAAAAAAGGTAAAAATACTATGTTGTGATCCACATTCAGTCCTCTTCTGGGGTCCAGCTTCTCTCTGGATGCAGATAACTTTTTCCATCACAAGGATACTGTAATTGACCTGAATCACTTCATTGTTGAAAAGAGCCAAGTCCATCAGAATTGATCATCCTATGATCTTGTTTTTGGCATGTGCAGTGATCTCTTGGTTCTACTCACTTCACTCAGCATCAGTTCATGTAAGTCTCTCCAGGCCTTTCTGAAATGCTGGTCATTTCTTACAGAGCAATAATATTCCATAACATTCATATATCATGTTATTCAACTGATGAGCATTCACTCAAATTTCCAGTTCCTTGCCACTACATAAAGGGCTTACACAAACATTTTTGCACATGTGGGTCCTTTTCCCTCCTTTATGATCTCTTTGGGATATAAGCCAATAAAGACACTGCTGGACCAAAGGGTATATACAGTTTGACAGCCCTTTGGAGGTATAGTTCTATATTGCTCTCCAGAATGGTTGCATCATGAAAATTTATTTTTTAAAAAGATTAGAATAACTTTCAGTTAGAATCTCTAGGACATAGAAGCTCAATAATTAGGGGTCTCTCACAAACAAGAATGGAAAGGAGTTACAGAATCAAGGCATTTGATTTTGAGTCCAGAGACCCAGACCTCACATCATATTGTAGTACAATTGGTTTAGAAGGTCCCCCCAAACTCAAATACTATGTAACAGTTGTCACCTGGAAAACCTCAAAAGGAAATCACCAATTTCAAGATTAAGATTCATTCAGAACTTGGTATACTGTCCCCTTATATGGAAATACATGAAGTCTTTATAATTTTGAATGGAAAGGAATTCCCAGTGTGGGAACTTCCTCCAATGTAGACACATATCTATGATTCTGTATACCTACACTGTTGCTTGAAATATGTAAAGCTAATTAAATTGGCCATGGTTACCCAGTTTGGTTCATGTAAGAAATAGGACCCCCAAGTCCATTACTCCTCTTTATACCAGGCTCTTTTTTTTTTTTTTAAACCTTGTCCTCTTACTGGATTTAAATATAGTTTCATTAAATTAATGGTTTCCTTCTTCCTTTTTATATAGTAAATTAAGGATACAGCATGACCAGATATGCAAAACTAAAATGCTAGGTCCATGTTTTTGCCTTGCAATTTTTGAAAATAGTACATATTTTGAAGGGCAGAATATTTTCCATCATGTCTGTCTTTTGTTAAATCAAATTTCATGTATTAAGATGAAAGGTTTGAAACCTTCTATAGATATAGTAAACCTTGGGAAATCAAATTTTAAACTTTATCACAGAGACAATTATACTTTTTGTTTCAGCTTTGCTTAAAAGTGGAAATATGATGTGAGGTCTGGGTCTTTGGATTCAAAATCAAATGCTTGAAGTGACAAATCATCAGAGATCTGAGAAATCAATTTTTTAAAAAATTAAAATGGGGGATGTTTTAGCTTTAACATGTTCCTTTCTTAACTAATGTATATTTCTACATAGGTTCAGAAATCAAGAAGACCTGAGTTCAAATCCAGCCTCAGATTACTTAGTGACTTTGGACAAGGCATTTAACCTTTTTCTGTCTTAAGTTTCTTCAATTGTAAAATGGGGATAATAAGAGCATTTACCATATAGAGTTGTTGTGAGGCTCAAATGAGATGCTATTTGTAAGTTACTTAGAAACATATATGCTTATTAAATTTTTTTTCCCTTTTTTATTCTTCTTTTAAAAAATTCTTAAGCAAAATTGAATCAACATTGTAAACTACAATGAGGAAATTCAAAAACAACTGAATACTGTAGCATTTTCATAGTGTGAGATGATTTAGAGTGGAAAGAAAGTAGAAAGATTTGGAGATAAATTGGAAGTTATCTTAAAAGTTATTTAATTTAATCTCATCATTGTATAGATTATATTCTGAAACTCAGAGGTTAGGTGACTTGCCTAGGGTTACACAGGTATAAAACGGCAGAGGAGAGATTTGAATCCAGTTCTTGTCTTCAAATCCAGCATTTTCCTCCCACTCCACTTTTCTGTTCACACTGGTTTACAACTTGTTTTGAAGATAAGCACACACACCCTTTCGGTATTCTGGAAATAAATATAGAAGTGCAATTTGGACAAGTCATAGCCTTTTAGGCTTTAATGTTTTGGAGAATTATGAATATAACAAATCCCATTTATCTTTATTTTTCCTCAAGCTTTCAGCAATGACATCTATATATAAACTAAAATGTTATAAAAATTATGGAGGAGATATTTTACTTATGTAATAACCAAATCACTAAGTAACTGATTTAATTTTCAAAACAGCAGTAAGAGTTGAGTATTTTATTTACAGAATTTCAGTTATAAAGGAGCTTCAGAAGTCATTTCACTAAACTGTTTACCCCTAAGCATTCACCAAAAGTTAGAAGAATGTCTCATTGATTGAAATTTAGTTGGGAAGTTTAAGCTATCAATTAACTCTTTTCATTGAGCCAGTAGTTCCCACTATTATACCGTATTTTCTTCATTTGTTACAACTCTCATCTCGAGCAATTCAGTTGATGATTGATGTCCTTGGCTCTTTGTATGGGCAGGGCATGACACTGTAGTTGGGATATCCTGGTAATCAAGAATTTGCTACTTAAAATAAAGTTGAAAATAAATGCGACTTCAACAAGACTGTCAAAATTTCAAATAACACAGAAACAAAAGGTCTCATCTACCAAACAAATACTATGTGTCAGATATTGTGCTGTCTAAAGTACAATCAAACCCCTAAAGTCTATCTCTTAGGAGCAAGGTTCAGTTTATCTGAAAGTGAATAATACATACAAAGAAGTCAACAGGCACTTTGGGGTTACATTTCCTGTCTGCAACTAAAATGTTTTTATTTGATTTCTGCTGTCATGGTAACTGAAAGTATGATAAATATCTGTCCTCTAAATCTTCAAAGCACATTATAACTTGGGTCATTTTTGGTTTAAGGAAGTAATGACTTGGATGGAGAATTATGTCATTTCTAAAGAGTAAATATATTCTTAATTTATGGAAAAGTAGAAAGTAATAGAGAAATAATCAAATATGGAAATGATGTGGTGTTTTTTTAATTGAGAATATTTTCCTTTAACAAAAATTTGGTCATTTCTCATTTTAATTTCATTCTTTGAGGGAACTTTCAAAAACAGGAGGGTTTTCTCAAAAACTTTTAGTAGGAATTAGATCCTGAAGAATTCAGGCTTTTTAACTATCCATCCTAAAATATTATGGCTTTTTCTAAGAATAAATACACTAGACCTTAAAGAAGTTTAATATTTTCACTTAAGCCATATCTACATGTAGTAAATTATAGGGAAGATATAATTAAGATCATTATGTAATTTATTTGGGCTGCAGTTTCTTCCTCTCTAAAATCAGTGTGAATATGCCATATTTGGCTGTGTATTGTATCTACAAAATCTTCACAAGCTATTTTATTTTCAAGCATTAAAAAAAAAATCTTCAATTTATGTCACTGTTTATATTTGTCCTTTCCTTCTCACTTTCTCACTGTCCTTTTCACTCCTCTATACCCCCATCTAAAAAGTAGTCTTTTGAGGGTAAATACAATTTTAGTTCTCTCTTTATATCCTTATTTATCAGGCCTTGTATATAGTCGGTACTTAATAAATGCTTGTTGAATGATTGACAGTTGAATTGATGTGATCATTTAATAGTCTAGAGAAAAGAGAAAAAGGACCACTAGATGCCTTTGCTTGTCCTCTGTCTCTAGGGGATTATTGAGAGAACATGAAAATGGATATAAATGCATCATGTAGTTAAGTGACTTTCCTAAGGCCACACAAAAGTGTTAAGTGGTAGATCTTCAGGCTTTTTACAAAAATTACTCTACCATTTCCTTTCATCATAGAGTCATTGTATTTAGAGCTGGCAAGGAATATAGAGAGTATTTAATTCAGCCACTTCAGAGGCCTTGCCTAAAGTCACACAAATATTAAATAATAGAACAGGCATCTGAATCTAGTTCTTCTGATTGAAATTCCATTATTCTTTCCATTATATCTTGTAAGTTGTTGATGGAAATTAACATTACTATCAATGTAGTGGCCATTTCCGAAGGCTAAGAAGCCATTTTGGAATTACCATTGTTTCAGTGTCTCATTTGGGTAGGAGAGAGAAGGAAAGAGCTGTGTGATTTCTTGAGAATAGGTGTAGTAATATTTTTTTTCCTCCCTGGTGTCCTTAGGATCCTGCTGCAATCAAATTTTCAGGGATCCTTCAAGAACTTATTAAGCATGTACTACTGTCAGGTACTGTGATAGACACTAAGGATCTTTGAGATGCCAGCATAAAAATAGTATACTTTTGGATTGTTAGAGCTGGAAGGAACTGTAAATATCATGAAATGTGGAGGCTGTTAATCTGCTTAGTTCACAAATACCTGTTCATGAGAAGATTTCAGGGGGATCCATGAAGTTGGATGGCAAAAAAAAAAAATACATCTTCATTTAAATATAATTGGTTTCTTTAGAAGTCCTGTGTATTCTGTTCTATGCATTTAAAATCATTCTGAGAAGGAATTTAGACTTTATCAGGCTGCCAAAGGGGTCCTTGACATATGCAAAAAATAAAAAATCCTTGATCAAATTCAGTCCCTTATTTAAAAAATTATTTATTTTTAATACACATTGCTTTATGAATTATTTTGGGAGAGAAAAATCAGAGCAAAAGAGAAAAAAACACTGGAGAGAAAAAAACAACTGAAAAAAGAAATTGAGGCATGTCTTGATTTCAATCTCCATAATTCTTTTTCTGGAAGCACATGGACTTTTCTGTCCAAAGTCTATTGGGGTTGCTTTGGATCACTGAACCACTAAGAACTGAATCTTTCATAGTTGATCATTGCACATTCTTGCTGTTATTGTGTATAACGTATTCCTGGTTCTGCTTATTTCCTTCAGTATCAGTTTATGTAAATCTTTCCAGGCCTTTCTATAATTAACTTGTTCATCATTTTTTATAGTACAATAATCCGTTATCTTCTTATACCACAACTTGTTCAGCTATTCCCCAATTGATGGGCATCTACAATTCTTTGCTATCACAAAAAGAGCTGCTAGAAATTTTTTTGCACATGTGTGTCCTTTCCCCTTTAAGATTTCCTTGGGATACAGACCCAGTAGTGGCATTGCTGGGTCAAAAGGGTATGCACAGTTTGATATGCCTTTGGGCATAGTTCCAGATTGCTCTCCAGAATGATTGGATCATTTTACAATTCCACCAACAATTTAGCCCTTTTTAGGTGCTGCTATTGCATCCCTAAGAGTCTGTGATTTGCCCAAATTGCACCTCTATGAATATATTTGTTTCCAGAATACTGAGTGTGCTTAACTTCAAAGCATACATATATGCTGTTAGATTCATAACACCATGAAATTCTGACCACAGTGAAAACTGATCAAAACTAATTTTTCAAAATATCCCATTTAAAATTTTTTTTTTTTTTGAGTTGTCAAAACAGCAAAGGCTGCTTGCACAGAAAACCTAGTGTAAACTCTGTTAAGGATATGCTTTAGTGAGTCAGTGCTTATGTGAGAAGGCCCTCCCCTAACTACCTCATAGGATTTTTGTAAGATTAAGGAATATGCATTCAGTGCATCAGTGTGGATATCTTGTCAGCAATGACTGGATTACCTAATTGAGCCAGGGGATGGGAGATAGAAAGCACTTGATTTCCCTATTTTGCTGTTGTTTTACACATAGTTGGGTGGCTAGTGAATGGAGTGTTGAACTTAGAATCAAGAAGCAAATTCAAATCCTTTCTCAGACATTTACTAGCATGGTGGTCCTCAGCAAGTTACTTAGCTTTAGTTTTTTTGGGCAATCATAATGGCATTTGCCTCACAAGGTTGTTGTGAGGATTGAGTTAGAAAGCATGGAAAGCACTTTTAATAAGCCATAAAAAACATGCCAGACATTATTAGCAATATTAATATAAAATGATCCAATCCTTTGTTTTTTTAAAATGAGCGTTGGGGAATATAAAACTATTCCAGAAATATGATAAAGGATGTAATTTAATTATCCTTTCATTCAGAGATTGTTTTGAAACCATATAGACTAGGTTTTGTGGGGGATTAGGAATAAAGTTAGGTTATTTCAGAAGAAAATGAGAAGGCCACTGTATGATATGATGGATAGAACACTGGATCTGATCGGGGAGACTTGGATTTGAATTATGCCTCAAGACACTTAACTAGTCTTCCTCTCCTCATTCATCAAATATGAAGATTAACCTAAATATCTGATTCACAGCACTTTTTGGAGGCTTACATGGATTAATAAAAAAAGTGCTTAGCCACCTTAAAAATCCATAGTGACGTAGCTATCTTTATTCAAAGAGAAAGATAAAGACATAAATTTTCATACAGTGAATAATCACTTTTCCCTCTACGTTAGGCACACATGTACTATTTGTTTGATGGGCCAAATTAAACTAAACTTGGACTCAAGCACTAGGTTCACATTTTTTTTCTCTGACTCTTACTACCTCTTAGACTAAGGGATTAAGTTATTTAACCCTTCTGATAATTGGTTTCCTAATGTGATAAATGAGAGGTTTGGACAACCCTACTTGAATAGCAGTTCTTTCTACAGCAATACACATGAAGCTATCTAACTCTTCAAGACCATCAGTGAGGAGAATTCAGTGCCTCCCAAGACAACCCATTTCATTCTTAGGAAGCTCTTGAGTGAGGAAATGTTTTACTTCTCTCATCAAGTCCAAATTTGCTGTTCCACAACTTTTGCCTACACTGCCTCTAGTTTTTCCTTCTGGGATTACTTACTCTTTCATGTGACAGGCACTGGTGCTCTGGGGTTGCAAAACAAGGCAACAAAACAGTATCTGTCCTCAAGTAACTCTCATTCTAACACTGACAGAGAGAGAAACATGGAAATAACCAAGAATATACAAGATAAATACAGAATAACTACAAGGTTATCTGAGAAGGAAAGGCTTCAACAGTTAGGAGGCACTAAATTCTCCTCCAGAAAATGGAATTTAAGTTGAGTCTTGAAGAAAGCTAGACTTTTGGAATAAACTGACAGTATTAAGGAAAGGATTGTCACATGGTGAGGAACAATTAGTAAGTAGGTATGACCAGCTAATATCATGTGGGGAGAGGATTAAAGTCTAAATAGTTTGAAGGGAGTGTAAAAAGGTTGGAAAGGTCCAGGTTCTTTACAACTTTAAATGCCAAACAGGACTTTTTTTTTTTTTATCAGATCCTGTAGCTAATAGGGAATCACTGGAGTTTATTAGGTTGGGAGAGATGGAGATGACATTTCCAGATTTACATTTTAGGAAAATCTCTCAGTTAGGAAAATGTACTGGAGAGGAATAGTGCCATGAAGCAAAGACACCAATTGAAATAGATGCCTTTCCTACTTTCTCTTTGGGTTATGTATGAGATCATATTTTTCAAGAAGAAAATTTTAATTATGAATAGGGGAAAAACTAGAATTTTTAGGTTAAGGGAAAACATCATTCGTTACAGTTATTTCCTCAGTGTGATTTATTCATTCTGTGTGTTTCCAAGAGATATCATGAGAGAAATATGTTGGGCATCTGTAGATTACAGTATTTTACCAATGATAACTTGTGTACAAGATGTAACTGGCCTAAAGAATAAGCTACTAAGTAGAATATCAGAAAAGAAAGTTGACTGTCAGTGTTAGGAGGAAGAGAGATGGATATTCTATGTTCTTCTATGAGATCCACAGAATTTCAAAATATTGAGAGAAATAGACCTTCTTGAGGTGGCTTTTGGGGAGCCAAGTGGACAAGAATCACATGGCACTAGAGAGATAGAATTGATGGTCTACTAACAATACCCCCATTAATGTAACTGCAAAACCAACCAAACATTAAATATTTGCAATAATAACACAAAAACATGTGGCAAATGAATATGAGCACCAATATTTTCATTTATTATAGTTCTTTGTATTTTTGAAACTCCTCCCAGGTCTGTAAAGGTACACTTTAAATATTACCAGGAAAGTGTCCTTTAAAAACTATGTTTAAAATGCATATCTTTCTATTTTTTTTAAGTGAGAGGAGGAGAATGGAAATATTTTGAAATGAAAAGGTAATTATCATAAATACTTTGAAGCAGCTAGGTGCCATAGTAAATAAAGATTGTAGGCGTAGCTTCAAGAAGACCTGAGTTCAAATCCTACCTTAAATTTACTTTGTGATCCAGAATAAGTCATTTGCTCTTTCTCATCTTCAGTAAAATGAGGAAGATGGACTTCTTCCCTTCCATTGTTTCTTCTAGCCATAAATCAGTGATCCTACAATCCCCCCCCACTTTTTTTGCCTTAGAAATTTCTCTCCAAGATTTATGAATAATGTGAAATGATTATAGTCAAAACTGTCAAATGGAGTCAGATCACTAACAATAGCTGCCTTTTTTTCCTGGTGTTTTTTGAGAACCTTTTCCACATGAACAACAGCTGTTACTGTTGATGAAATGTTTATGTTATATATTAAGTCATCAGTATACACTGCCACCACATGTTTTCTGTGATTTAGTTTAGTACGTAAGGTAAGAGGAACAGAGGGAACTTTCAGCCTTGTGTTTTCAGTTCCTGTGTTGGCCAAATACAATGCTTTCCTTGTACTTATCCAGAATATTCAGTTTTGTAAGGCTTTCATTAGTTTTCAATTGCCATCTGATTAAAGGCATGCAACACAGGCTCTTATTTTCCCTCAAAGTTTTCTGGAATACCAGTTTTCAATAGTAGCTTTTACAAAGTGCAGAATCAAATTCAGATTTCAAGAGTAAGGTTGGGAAACAAAGGAGGGGAGAAAAAATGTATTCCTTTTGTAATATAGAGAACATAGGTGCTGTGTGTATGAATCGTCTTTTCTTTTATATGTGTTTGGCTTCTTTCCCTTAAATGATCAAAGACTGGACATATGAAGTCCATTTATTGAAGAAATTTGTCCTGGGAAGGTGGGGAAGGATAAGAAGTTTATGTGAGAGTTTTAGGTTAGTCTTGAGTCATTTAACAGGGCACTAATTATCTCTTAACCAGTTTATAAACCATCTACTCTATATAGGCAAATCACAGCTGTGCTTGGCAGTATGGAGTAGGGAAGAAATGAGTTCAAAAGTGTTCTGTAATTGTGTACTAATCATCTGGGAGTCAAGTTTAGAGACTGTGGAACAGAACCATAGTTATACCCATCTTGAACTTCCAAGAGGGAGAGGGAGGGAGGGAGGGAGGGAGGGATCGAGAGGAGGGGGAGGGAGAGGGATTTAGTGTTTTTAGGGAGAGGGATTTAGTGTTTTTAATTGCTCTTGGGACTCTCATATTATACTAAGAGAACTACAACTGTACCAAACTTAGAGGAAGGAAATGTAGCTAAAGAACAGAAATTGGTAGAATTCCTTTTGGAATTGAGGCCCATACTCATGTTCAGTCATTCTAGCCAACCCTGATGCCTTTTCCTCTGAATAAAGGCACAAAATATAACTAGTCTATATAGGGCCCCAGAGACATGGAAAGGAACAGTGCTGGGAGAGCTTGTCTAAAGTGAGTCAATTAGAACACCAGTTTCTGGGGTTATATTTCTGTGGGTAGTTGGGAAAGCCACCTTTATAATAATTTTATTTTTTATTATGGAAGTTAACATACAAAAATAATAATTAATATGTCCAGTCTTAGGGTGCTTTAAAGTTTACAAAGAACTTGTATTTTATTTCCTTTCATTCTCACAACAACCCTATGTGGATAGCGTTATTATTTATCTCTTATGTATTCCCAAATAGAGACTGCAAGGATTTAAGTGTGTCTTGGCCAGGGCCACCCAGCCAGTAAGTGTGTGGGGAAGGTTTTAACTTGAGTCCCCTGACTCCAAGAATAGTGTGATATTTCAGTATACAAAGAAGAGGAAAAAAATAATGAATTGAGGAAGAAGGTGTTGGCAGAGCAATGTATGATCTCTGAAGTCTCTATACCCAGACCTTCTTTCTAGTATGAGTTAGCAGGAGGAAGGAGAAGAGAAATCCCCAGTGCTTCTCCAGGTTTTAGTTTTGGTAAAAGATCCCAGTTCAATGTGATTTCCTTAATTTGTAAGGCTGGAAAACTTACAAATATGGATTGTAAATAAAGCTTATAAAATGCTTTAGCCCAGAGTTAGTCTTTTGGTTGCCAAGCCAGGAGGATGGTCTCCCAGTAGAATTTGGTGCCAATCAATTCAGTTCTCAGTAGGTCTTTCCTGTTTCTACCCATTCATCCCCATTATACTCTCTCCAAAAATATTAATTCAGTATAGCTCTGTGGTACAGTAGATAAGTGTGCTGCTCCAGGAGTCAGGAAGACTCAGCTGTGTAGTTCAAATATGGCCTCAGACAGTGCAACTTTGGACAAGTCCATTACTCCTCTTTGCCTCAGTTTCCTTACCTGTAAAATGAAATGGAGAAGGAAATGGAAAATCACTCTAGTGTCTGCCATGAAAACCCCAAATGGGGTCACCACAGAAAGTAAGATAGAACTGAACCACAACAAAATATGCTGCTTATTGCATATAACAGAACAGGAGGGAAAAGCAAAATGAGTAAATCCACCATTGCAGCAATTTTTCTGAGTAGCCTCAATTTAGTCATTCACTGATAGCTTCTCTTTATAAGTGAAGTGGTGCATCAGGCTCCAGCAGTGAAAAGCTTAAAGTCAGTGTCTTGGAAATCTTTCATCTGCTTCTGCTTTGGTGTTCCTATTTCTGTCACTGCCTCTTAATATACTCACCTCTCTTTGGAGACCCAAATACTTCCACTATGGGGGAAATGGGGAGGAGAAAAGCATGTTCTCCAGTTTTGATCCTTTCCTAGCTTTGTCTCTTTTAGAAACTGGTGAGAAATACGATTCCCTGAGAACTTTAGGGACTTTGGTGCCTCTCCCAAGGCAGCTAGTTTGCGCCTTGCCACATTGACTGTTACAAGCAAAAGAGAATTAAATTGAATCTTGGGGGAAAATAAGTACTCTATCTAGTTTTTCAAAGATTTTTTTCTTCTAAGCCACCATGCAAATCTGAAATGTCTCTTGAGAATTGTTTCTTTTGTTGTATATATTTCATTCTGCCCTCCCAAAAGACAAAGAATGATGGGTCAAAATTGCCTTTTTTATTTTTATAAGATATGCAAAACCTTTAATTTTTCTTTACTTTCTCAGTGCAATAGGAAGGAGAAAAAGATAAGATAACTAACAATGAGTTTCTTCATCTCCTTCCTTTCTTTAAGACTGATTTCTAAGCTTTTTAGATTGCTTTATCCTTCCTGTTGTTGTTGCTATTTTTTTTAATGTTGCATAACTCTGATGTTCAACCCTAGGCAAAACTATGAATTAGATATTTTAAAGAATTCACATTAGTAAATATTAATGAAGTACAGAATGCTGTTGTAGGAACTGTGGAAGATAGAAACTAAAATTAAAATATAAGTTCCTGCCCCTCTTTTCTTTACCTTTTCTTTCCACCATGGAATTTGCAAGTTAGTAGGAAGATAGGACACAGATAATTAGTTAAGTGTGTGATGAAAATTGTCACAATATATGGGAGCTAAAGATCTGGCTTTTAAGTTAGGAGACCTAAGTTCAAATCCTCCCTTCTGACAAATATTTGCTGTTTTATCCAGAGAAGATCACTTAACTCTTAAGTGTCCCAGGCAACCTCCAAAAACCAATCTGTATAAGTTCCTCATTAATTGATTTAAAAGTTCTAAAAGACTTAAATTAATAAACCTAGCACATTTACTAATAAAAGGATGGGCATTTGGCTGTTTTTCTTAGATCCCAGGCCTTTGTGGTATTGGAGTCACAGTTTACATGTCCTTTAAAGAGTAGGGGTTCCCGAGAAATATCAGTCAACTCTGATTGGTTAACACAATAGGTGGTGAGCTATATCAAATGAAAGTCTTATGTTATGTGACTTGAGTCACTCACATCTTGGTTAAAAAGACATCAATTTCCATATCACCAGTATTTACAAGAGGGAGAATCAGTACATCCCTAGATCTGTCTGAGCAATCATGATCAACAGGAATACACTCCAAGGGCCCAGATTTAGAAATTCTGGTTAGATCTTGCCCTAGCTAAATCTTTAAAAGAGATTTCCCATGCTGGATTTTGGATGAGAGAATAGAAAAGTGGAAAACCTTGATCTTGAATTCAGTAATTAATTATATACAAAAAAGAGATAGTGATTTCTTACATAGCTGATCATTTTATCCATGAAACTGAAGGACCATTAAAAAAAAAGTGTGTAGAAGAGAAGCTCTGTCTTGGATTTCCTTTAGACAAAGTAATTGTTATTAATGTATTGTATTACTATCTTGGCTCTCTCAAACATTCATATCCAAGTTTTGTTTGAGGAATCTTGGAAGTTTTCCCAATTTTATAATCTGGTGGGGGTAGACAAAGCTTTTGTGGACCTTGGCTGTATATTTTACGTAAGAATTGAGCTACTGTGTAATGTAATTGTTACAAATTGCTTTCTTTTGTCGGGCCCCTTTAGTTTCTTGTTCACCACACTTAGTTTCCCAATGCTCTACAAATTCTTTCTCCTGGCAATGGGGAAGAAGTATTCCATGCCAGTTACAGACTGTCTCCTTGTGCTCTGGATTCTAACACTTCAAAGCCACCATTTCACCATGACATGGACATAGATAACATCCTAGTTACCCTTTCTTCTCCTCTATAATCTGTGAACTCTGAAGTCTAGACCCTCTGATTGATAGGTATTTGTGTTCAGTCATGATTGATTCTTTATGACCCCATTTGGGATTTTCTTGGCAAAGATACTGGAGTGATTTGCCATTTCCTTCTTCAACTCATTTTACAGATGAGGAACCTGAGGCAAATAGGGATAAATGCTAAAGTTACATAGCTATTAAGTGTTTGAAGCTGGATTTGAACTCAGATCTTTCCGACACCAGATTCAACACTCTATCCACTGTGCTACAGGTAGCTATCCGTTCTGTTAGGTGATTTGGCTTCTGTAATACTTCCTAACCTTCCCTATGCTATGTTCCTTCCCCTTTTCTTCTCACCTCATGAACCCATGAGTTCTTTGCTATTTAGAATGTAAACTTTGTGAAGGCAGGAACTGTCTTGATTGTTTGAATTTGTGTCCCTAGCACTTATCCCAGTTCCTGAGACATAGTATTTAATAAATATTCTTTTTCTACCTTATATCCCTCTCCTTATACCTCATCTTTTTCCCCCCCTTGTTTATTTACTTTATTCACTTAAAAAAATCCCAAACTTTCCACATTTCTTCTTCTATTTCCCTTCCTAGACATTCATACCTTTTTAGACTGCTATCACTCTACTAAAATTACTCTCTCCAAGATTACCAGTGACCTTGTAACCAAAACCAATCTCCTTTTCTCAGTCTTTATCCTCTTTTACTTCTCCTTTACATATGACACTGTTGTTGATCACAGCCTCCTCTTAGAGACTACCACTGTCTCTTTGTTTAACTTCTTGGCTAGAAACCTATTCAGATTCTCTTACTACATTTAACAGAGCCTTCTTAGTCTCCTTTGTTGCTTCCTGTTTCTGACCACATAAGGTGAGTGTTTTCCAAAATTCAGTCTTTGACCCTCTTCTCTGTTTGCACTTTCTACCCTGACATCCCTTTGTCTTTGCTAGCATTTCTCCTAAATTTTTACCCATAATATGGGTAAATAAGAAAACTTATTAGTTTCAGATTCATTTTTTTTATTGCCTGGAGAAACATTCTACCTGGATGTCAAACTCAACAAATTGATATTATTATCAGCTGTTCCATAAATCTGTTCTTCTAAGTATCCTATTTTGAAAAACCTGGGATTATTTTTTAGTGTCCTCCAAAATCTCCAATCACTTCCCAAGTTCTTTTGATTCTTTCTTCACATTTTCTTTCCCATCTGTCCAAGTCTTTCTGTTCTCTTTATCCCTATGATTACCTTTACCATTACTATTTGCCTATCCACATTTCAATAACTTATTAATGGGTCATATTCCACTTCCTTCTCACTCCAATTCATTCCTGGCCTAAACAGCTTAAGTGGTGGAATATATAGTGCTATACCTGAGTTTAAAACCTTAGTTCAAATTCTGCTTCTTAATAGTTTTGTGACTTTGGACAAGTATTTAGCTTCAGCCTCAGTTTCTTCATCTGTAAAAAAGAGATAATATTACCTCTTTCACAGGGTTGTTGTGAGGATCAGATAAGAGAATATATGTTAGAGAGGAGAAGGAATAAACATTTATTAAATGCCTGCCATTTGCAGGCACTGCACTAAGCTTTACAAATATTTGCTACGTTTCTGAATATCTCAATTGTAAAACACTTAGCAAATCCATAGCTATGATTGTTATTATACACGGATTTGGTTAAGTTCATCCATACCCTGCTCAAAAATCTTTGGTGGTTTCTTATAGCCTTTAGAATTAATTCAGCCTTCCATTGAAGAAAATTCATAATGTGGCATACATTTATCACACATAATTCCTCTCTTTCTTTACTATGAAAAATGCCTGTTACCAGATTATAAAGTACATTTGGATGGTTATCGTACAGAGCATGTCCATCAGTATGTAGTTTGGGGACACAGTACAAATGGATAAAAAGTTGGGTCTTGAGTTGAATTGAGGGAAGAAACAGGTTGGATTGACTCTTGGAAATCCCAGGAGAAAAGTAATGACCCAGGCTTCTGGAAACAAAGATCCATCTTTTTAATAACAGGATTCTAGTGGAGCTGCTATATGGTAAGAAATGGAAATAACACAATCTAGTAAGAACTGGAATGTGAATATCACCAGAGGCTAGTGTAGAGAAACCCATTGCCTGTTAGGAGGCAAAAACAACCAGTGAAGAACTTGAAAGAAGAACTTAAGTAGAAGTGATAAAAATGTATGATAGGAAGTGGCAAGTATTGGTCAAATAGTATAGGGTGATAGATGCATGGACAGAAAGAATGTACTTCTGTTATCCTCATTTTGTCAGGAAAGCATGCTTGTTTGGTGGATCCCTGGGTAAACTTAATGAAACAGGGGCATAAAGACAAAGGTTCTTAACCTGGAGTCTGAAATAAAAAAAAACAAAAACAAAAAAAAAACTGGATAATTAAAGCTTTTGTGAGAATCCAAATAATCAATAAACATGAATTAAGTGCCAGGTACAGTGCTAAGCCCTGGTGCTTTGCAAACCTTAAAACACTACTTATAAATACTAATTGTTGTTATTATTATTATATGTGTATATTATATGTACATATATCATTTGTATCCCTTTATTGATTTGCCAACAACAGGTCCTAGCCCAAATCCCACTTGGCCTTTGTTTGGGCCCTGATGGCTCTGAGTGAATGTAAATAGTAACTGTTTCTGATTTTGGCCAGAAACTCTGATGATCTTCCTCTTCCTGGTAGATTTTGTTGTTGTTTTGAGTAGGTAGAAGAGGCCATCTTCTGCCTGTTTGCTTACATAATCTTCATCATTGAATGGGTGTATTGCCTCAGTCCATCAGAGACTTGGGAAACATGGGACCATCTCAGTCATCTTAATCTATAGCATGTTTCTGGACCCAGAAGAGAAATGAGGCTGCAGACCATCCCCAGTTCTCTTTTACTTACATCTAAGTCACTTGCATGTCATGTCATCACCTCCTAATGTCATAGTGCTCTTGGAGAAGGAAAGACAAATAGCAAGTTTTGTGAGGATAAAAAGTAAATATATTGTCTAAGCCTTCTCCCCAGCCTTGCACATAAGAGATACTGAATAAATGTTTTTGCATTCAATAGGATCACCCCTGGAAGCTGGGGCCCCTTAGTAAAGGAACACATGCAAATGAAACATGTCTGGCCTGTGACTTAATTCCCTTTCCAGGAACTAGAAAAAATAGAATACAGATTTAAAGCCCATCAGAGCTAGACTTCAGAACTAGATGTGAGTAATTGTATACCAAGAGCCTTTGAGGGGAGCCAAACTTTTGTCAAGCCAAGTTGAAGGAGTATTACTGAAGAAATTATAACTTGCTAATTGTGACTTTTTAAATATCTGAATTTTTCTTTTCCAAGTGTAAAAACTTTGGAGTTAGTCCTTTTCTAAGGAGCAACCACTAGAGATATATTTTATTTATTATACTTTAGTGAGCATTGGCTTCCTCTTACAGAATTTGAGCAAAATTCATTTGGGACAAGATATTCTGACAGATAGTTTGTGGGTAGCTGGGAAAGTCCTGTGAAAATTGAATTTATCTTCTTAATCATCTCCTTGACTAAAATTAAAGTGGACTTTGAAAAGAAATATTTTATTATTGGCTTTTGAGTGGTCATCCTTATTCTTTTTAGACTTAAAAAGAGTAATGGCAATGTAAACTAGAAATTGCCAACTAATTTATATACCAATTAATTTGCTTCCTGAGAATACCAAAAATAGCCTTTTCTTCCTGACCAATGCCATCATCATATTTATAATAACAACTGAGGAAACTGTTGAAACTATAGCCTATTTTTATAGTATTCTATATGCTCTATGAGGAAATGGAGTTAAATCTGTATATTTTTAGTCTGAAAACTTTTATCACAAATAAATTTTTTTCTGGAAACTCCCTATGTGGGTATAAGTGGGTGTGTGGCTGACTCCTAAGCACAAAGGGCATAAAACGAAGGGGAGGAGCTAATTTGATTCTGAGCTCATATTTTCTGGCAAAGTTCTAACTTATGTTGTAGAATCATAGATTTAGAGTTAGAGCTGAAAGATCCTTAGAAATCATCCCTCTCAATTTATAATGATGAAATGTAGACCACACCAGTAAAATAGTTTGCCACAGGTCACAAAGGTAGTAATTCAATTCAGTGAACATTTATTAAGAACTTATGTAGAAAACATTAGACATTGGGAATAAAAATTTTTAAAAAACCAAAACCCAGTCCCTCCCTGCCTCAATAATAATAATGAGATAGCATTTATTTTGTGATTTAAGCTATGTAAACTCCTCTACAGGGCACTTAGTATATACTTAATAAAGATTTGTTTCTTTATGTTAATAATAATGAGGGAAAGAAGCATTTATTAAGTACTTTCTATGCCCCAGCCACTATGTGAAATGCTTTATAGATACTATCTTATTTAAATCTCACAACAACCTGGAAAGTAAGTGCTATTATTATTTTTATTTTACGCTTGAGGAAACTGAAGTGGAAGTAAAGTTAAGTGACTTGCTCAGGCTCACATAGCTAATATGGATTTTCCTAATTCTCAAGTCCAGCATCTATTCACTGTACCACCTCGCTGCTTGTAATAAAAGCTAGCATTTCTATATTTTACTCATAGTTTCTTATTTGATCCTAGAAGTAAACTTGTGAGGTAGCCCCCTTTTTATAGATAAAGAAACTGAGACTGGGCAAGAGGAAGCAGCTTGCCTATAGCTAAGTAAGTGTCTACATTAGGATTTGAACTCAGAACTTCTACATTCTAAATCTAGCACCTTATTACTGTATTCCTAGCTGTGCTTAAGGGATTTATATACCTCTTGAATCTTGGGAAGGTACTTAGCTTCTCTAAATTTTTTTTGTTTTTAAGCAAAAGTGTGTGTTGGCCCTGATTCAGAATGGTCTACAGAGATATTCAGTAGCTAAAATGTAATGAAAAGCCTCCTGTATCCTTTCCACAAATATAATGAAAATCTTTCCATAGTTTTTTAATAATAGCTTTTTATTTTAAAAAATACATGCAAAGATAGTTTTTATCATTCACTCTTGCAAAACCTTGTTCCAAATTCTTTTCCCTTCTCCCCCCCTCACCTAGACAGCATATAATCCAATATAAGTTAAACATAAGCAGTTTTTAATATTTCCACATTTATCATGATAAACAAGAAAATTCAGATATGTACGGTCACAAAATACTCAGCAAAGCTTGGACTGATGGTTCTTTCTGTGTTCAGGACTAGTAAACCCAAGTAGGTAAGAGCAAAGTTGAGGACAAAACAATATTCTACTATAATAAGTACATAAAACTTTTGGTTTAGTGATCCTTAAAGATTTTAAAAGTCGGGAAAGGCATTAGGTCATTGCCATTTTAAACTTACCACTGTCTTATCATAACTCAAATCTTTTCTGGCATCAAAACCCAAATACAAATCAGATTTGCCAAGAAAAATTTTTAGTAATTTAAATAAAGAACCACCATGTTTCAAGCCTTATGCCCAGATCTGTCTACCTCATAAATGGTATTCTCCAAATAAGGAAAAAAAATTTGACCACTGACTCTTAAAGTCCTCCTTTTGAGTGGTCTCTTTGATGGAAAGGTTCAGTCTTTTTCTATTTTATTTCCATAGTATGACAAAAAGGCACCAAAAAAACTCTTTCATTATGACTCTGCAGAGTTACCAAGCCCCATTTTTGAGGGCTCTTTAAGTGTCACTCAGTGACCTTGCAGTCACAAGTATTAGTGCAGCTGGTCTTCAGACAGAGCAGCTTTATACAATAAATAAATAATTCATATAGAAAGAAACTACTGACTTGGGATGAACATCTGTCTTTTTCATTTAAAGTTAGTCTTTTATAAGGATTTCCAGATGATGATAATCACTCATTCAATCATAGGTCAATGGCTTCTTAAGTTAAAAAAAATAATTGGAAGAGGGAATGGTACAGAATTTTTCCAAATGACATTTTGTTACAAAGACCTACCAAGAAAGTTGTTGATAAAAAAATGTTCTTAATTAATAATATTTCATAGTGACTTTTTAAGGCCTAAACTAATAATTTCTATTTAGAAAGACAGCATAAATCTAGCTCAGGGCTTTTTAATAGCTAAGATAAAATGATCATTTATTTCTTAGAAGTTTATTTATGCTACATTCTGAAAATTTCACTTTGGTGATACTTAGGTTCCTGTTTTCTGTATTAAGGATCCCTGGTTTTCCATGTCATATATGAGGAAGAACTGGATTCCATGGAAACATTTTGCATATGCTTTCAAATTAACCTCAAGCTTTTCTTCAAAATCCTGCTTCCTTCACAAGAATCAGAATTGCAAGTTACTCAAAGTGCATGGATGGGACTAAATAGTCTACAGCATACTACCTAATCACCTCTCCGTACTAAAAACTTTTTATTTATTCTAAATTTAAGAAATAAAACAAATTTCCATAATTTAGTAGATCTATTATGTAAAACTTTCTATTCCTTTTAAATATATAATAAAATTGTCATGTAACTTTCTTTTTTTTCCCTTCCCTCCTGAGAGATGGCTATCATCTGACACAAATGAGTGTAAAATCATTCTATACATACTTCTATTTATCATTTCTTTCTCTGGATTTGGATGACATCTTCCTTCTTTCATATGTTCTTTGTAGTTAATTCAGGTATTTATAATAGTTAAAATGACTTAATCAAAGTTCTTAAAGCACAGTATCTTTGTTACTGTCTACAACATTCCCCTTGTAGAAAATGGTATGATATATATATATATATATATATATATATGCCACATGGTGGCAGTTCCTATATTGTACCAGGACCCTTATAATGCCAGGAAACTTTTAAATCTCTTAAGAAGTTGAACATACTTCCAACCTCCTGCCAAAAAATTTTTAAGTCAAAGATCTGGAATAAAAAGACAGGAAGCAGCTTCTTATTATACACCTTTATTTTATAGAGAAGGAAAATTAGGTTTGAAAAAGAAATATGATTTGACCAATGTCACATAGGATGTAGTTGGGAACAAGAGCTAGGATATGGACTAAGGTTCCATGCATGATGGCCTTAAGTTTAGTGGGGAAAATTCAGTGCTTTTTTCATTATTTCATGCTGTGAAAAGGCATACATGGGTTGCTTTCCATATGAATGTAAGAAGTATACAATATTTGTGATGTCAGAAATATTAAAGTATGTATATAAAATGTGGTTCTATGGGTATTTGCATACCAATACCTTTTTTTTCCCCTCTAAAATACTAAATATTTTGGGGGGAGTATGAAAAGAGGCTTAATTTTTTCTTAGTCGAAAATTTTCCTGATTTACCTCTTTGCTGTGATATTTCCCAGTTGACCGCTTCTGGAAAAAGTTATATATGGAATTAATGTATTTTAAGACTTGTACTGTTCCATTTCATAATTAGTTTGGGAAATGCAAGTCTTAGTGAATTGTACCTGTAATGTAAAGGCTAGTGTAATTCTGAGTTATCTCTGAGAAGGGGAGGTACAATTTTGGATATCTGGATTGGGGACAGATGTGGAAATTTTGGGGGGCATAATGGCTTCAAGAAACAACTAGGGGGTGAAATGTGTAGAGCTCCTGGCCTAGTCAGAAAAACTTGAGTTTGAATCACTTCAAATACTTATTATCTGTTTCTTGATTTTGAGCAAGATATTTAAATCCCTCTTGGACCCAGTTTCCCAAATGAGATCACAGAGAGTTGGACATGACTGAAATAACTGAACAACAACTATATCCTAAGAGGACTCAAGAATTTGATTCAAAATTTCTGGAAGATACTGTGTATAATATAAAGTAACACAAACAGACAAACTTTTTAGTCTATATGAAGCAAAGAACCATTGTTATTCCTATCATGTGTGTCTTAGTCCTTAGCCAAAACTGCTTGAGTTATCTTGGGATGAAATTGATGTTCAAAGTACTTCCCCTGTCTTGGCTGCTTATTTGCTTCATAGCTGAGCGTTATATACAAAGAATACAAGGTTTTTTGGTGATTAGCTTTAGAATGAATATTAGAGGATATGGAAGATTCTGAAGGTATTTAGTTAATAAGTTGTTGCTTAAATAACCCAAGGTAGGTTTTTGTTAAGGGCAGGTAGATAATACTGTGGAGATAGTGCCACGCCCACAAACTGGAAGATTTATCTTTCTGAGTTTAAATACAATCTCAGACACTAACTGTAACCGGGGCAAGTCACTTAACCCTGTGTGCCTCAGTTTCCTTATCTGTAAAATGACTTAGAAAAGAAAAATGACAAACCATTTCAGTTTTGTTTTTTGTTTTTTCAAAAAAATCCCAAAGACAGAACTGAAACAAGCAAAGCTTTTTGTTGTTGTTGTTGTTGTTTTGGGGGGGGGGATTGGTGATCTATATTATATCTTCATTTATAAAATTATAAGTTTGGGATCACAGACTTAAAACTTGAAAGGACCACTGAGATCATTTTTGAAGTTGAGAAAACTGAAGTCAGAGCAGTCAAGTCACTTGCTTATGGTCATATAATTAATTAGGGACAGAGCCAGACTTTAGGATTAGGTTTTTTGAGACCAATGCAGCTCTTCACATCCACTGTATCATATTGTCTCCCCAGCTTTGGATAGGACTCTTTAAGAAGTGTTGGTATTAGTAGCTTATCTTAGGTCTGGAAAATAAATAACACCATCACTTTTTCATCTCTAGAAACTGATATATGGCCGGGGGATGTGGGAGGTGGGCAGGGTAGTTACAGAGTAAAATGATTTTCTAATTCTCAATGAGAATTTCTCTGTGGTTTCACAACTGGCAGGTTGTGTTTTGAAGTTTAGAAGATTTAGTCACCAGTGTTTATAAATAAATAAATAAAATACTCTGGTTTTCTTTGTAATGTATTTTTTGTATGTATTTAAGTCATATTCTTAAATCACTTGAACATAGTTTTAATCAAACTATGGAAAAGGGAAAATAAACTTCATAGGATTTAGAGATGAAAGGAACATGTGGTACCTAACTTTACAGGTAAAGAAGTTAATATCTTAGAAGTAAAATGAAATAAATGTTCGGGGTAACACAGAAATAAATAGCAAAGTTAGTATTTGAACACAGGGTGGGTACAGTGTTTGTATTTTGTTTTTCCTACTGCCGGTATGCAGGTATGCACTTCTTTCTCCACTTCATAGATTAGACCAGTTTTTAAGTCACAGTTCCTTTTTTTTTTTTTTTTTTTTTTTTTTAAGAGGGTCTGTCTACATGGTCATAGATTATGATTAAAATAGAAATGCAGATTAGACTTGGTAGCCCAGGCTTGCAATTTCAGCCACCCAAGAGGCTGAAACTAGTGGGTGTGTTGATCTTGGAGGTTCAGAGTTGGAGTGGGTTATGGCTATATAAGTACATCAGGGATTTACACTGAGTTCAGGAGAACTTTGAAACGGCTCAGGTTAGAAACTGAGTAAGTCAGAGTTCCCATGATAAGCCAAGATCAGATTGGAGATATTTAGTAAAGCCTTTGCACTTTGGATCAGAATGGAACACAAGGGTAGAGACTAAAAGAGAGACAGTCGGACAGAGAGAAAGACAGACAGAGAGACTGGGGAGGGGAAAGGATAAGAGGAAGAGAGGAGGGCATAGTTGTGGTATTCTACAGAATCAGCCACATGCTTTCAAAACCTAAGGTTTCATAAAACTAACTAAAATAGAAAACTAAAAATATTTTATAATACAGATAGTCTGTTTCGGAAGGTCAACCTCATTCCAGAATGATTAAAAAAGTATTAGTAATATTTACTTGTTTGCTATCATGTATGATCTTTTACTCTGGAAGGAGATTTAGATTTGAAAGCAGCATGAAACAGATTATGATCTCATTCTAAATTCTTTATAATATCTTCCAGACCCAAATAGTCTATAAATCAGACTAGGGCATATTTGAAATACCAGATGTTTCCTAACTCTTTTTGTTCTTTTAAAGTCACTGACAAGAACTCTCCATTTCCCCCGCAATCCATTCTCTACCCCCTTTCCTTGGTTATATGAAATGTTGCCAGTCTATCTAGTTACTTGGAAGTTTTGTGTTTAAAGAAATTTATTCCATTGCTGTTTTTGTCCTCTTAAGTATCAAAATGTTTTAAATGTAATATTAGGATTCTGGCAGTACAGCTTCATGCTTGGTATGACAATACCTGAATGTATTTTTAAAAAGCTACTTCTTTATGTGGGATTTGGTGTCCCTCCAGATAAATTTATTATTATTTTTAAATCTTTGAAAGGACCTGCTTGAAGTCTTAGACTTATAAGCAGAAAAGCTGCTACTCAAAAACTTCAAGACTCCCCCTACTCCCTCAAATTGGCTGGATATCTTCTGCTTCTTTTAATATTTTGTGGAGATTGGTGCAATATTTGGGCTACCCATTTTTTGGTCATTCATATCCATAATGCCATTTATAATATTTTATATTAATGATAACTTATGATCTATTTATATTTATCATGCATGTTTAAACAACAAGCATTTATCACGCTCTTATGATGTGCCAGAAGTTTGCTATGTGTTAGGAATACAAAAATATGTCTGTGTTCTAAAGAAGTTTATCTTATATAGGTAATGTCAGTTTTGTTGTTCATTTGTTTTCATTGTGTCTAACTCTTTGTGATACAGAGATTTTCTTGACAAAAATGCAGGAGTGGTTTGCTATTTTTTTCTCCAGCTCATTTTACAAATGAGTAAACCAAGGCAGCATTAAGTGACGAGCTCAAAGGACACAATGAAAATGAATGAACGACAAAATTGACATTTATTATAGAAGATAGGAAGTATCTGAAGCTGGATTTGGACTTATGGAGACATGTCTTCTATGCTTCTATAGCCACTGCACCACCTAGCTTTCCCTAGGGGAAGTAAACATGAGGTAATTTTGTGAGGGAAACAATTATAACTGAGCAGATGGGGAAAAGACTCATGTAGGACCTGATGGCATTTGAACTAAGGTTCAGATTTTAAAAGGTGGACTGTGATTCTTTCACAGCTTAAAATTTGTCATGATTTTATGCCATAAATTATTACAATAATATATTGGTGTTAAATGGGTTTTTATGATAGCAGAGAATAACTTGTCATCATCGGACATTCTTTTTGGTTTTGAAATTGTGACTCATCTTTAACTTTTCCTGTTTTAATTCTGAGTCACTGAATGATTTCAATCCAAAGTCATTGTCCCTCTAGCCAAGAATTGCACTCAATGGAGGCCTGTCCAATTACATGCATAATAGGCAATCTTTGTTCCTTATGTACTTTACTCCTCCACTGTGGATGTCTCTTTTTTTGACTGTCAGGAGGTTCCAGAACTTAGTGTAATCAAATCAGCATCAAAATCTACAAAAAAGAAGATATCTAGAACCTCACTGTCATTGTGAAACCCCTTTTCTGTTTGGACTTTATGTAAGATACCTGTCATGAAATCTATAGACCACCCTTGGTGAACATCACCCTCCCTGTTGTTAATCTTCATAACCAATCAGCTTACTGTTAAACAGAAGTAATGTTGGTGGTCCTATCTGTCATGAAAACTTGCATGGCTTTGTATACATGGGAGATAGATGAAAGTTGCATTGCAAGTTAAATACCGTCTGAAATAAAAGCACAGACATTATGAGTGTTGTATGAATATGAAAATGTGTTTCTTTTTTGTGAAGGAAATTGTTTTTCTAAATCCTGCTTATTCCCTTTTCAGATATAATGGGATTTGAAAATTGATTGGCATTCTGATGACTTTAATTATCTCCTCTTCCACCTACTTTAAAATCCATAAGCCATCTTTTAGTTTAAAAAAAAAAAACAAAAAACATTTTAGTAAAATTCTGAAAGTTGTAGGAAGTTGGCCAGATTAATGATTATGTTTGATCATGAAGCAAATTAATTTTTTTTCATAGCTGTGACTAGATTTTTTTACATAAGTCAAAAAACCTCAAAACACCTATGTGGATTGAGAATGAACAGTATTTAGTGTTGTAAGCAAATAAAGAGAGGAAGCATGGCATAGAAGACAGATTGTTGCTTGCCATGAAGATCTGGCTCAAGACCTACCCCAGACCCATACACTGGATGAGTCTCATAACCTCAAAATGTGAAAATAATCACAAGTTCAGTTCCCTTCAACTGAACTTTCACTCTCTCAAAAAAAGAAAAAAAGAAGACGGGGCAAATAAAAGTAGAAAACTAATCTAACATATACTAGCAGTCAGATAACCATAACCACATTGTCACTCAGATTCATTATAATATAGATCCTTGATCTAACCCCCAAATCGCTTTATCTCTGAATCTGAGATTTTTTGAGGTTTCCTTTTTGTTTTCCTTTTATTCTATCTCTCCCCTCCCCCCCCCCAAATAGTACACTAGGAATCCATGAATGGGACTTTTCAACTGATTCTGAGTTTCTGTTATCCACCCTAAAAGACCCCAGCTCTCCAGAATGTTTGACATAGAAGAACCTTTGGGACATGAAATTTTAAGTAACTTGGAGACTCTGTCTTGGGACTCTTTTCTTTCTTTTATTCTGTTCTGTTGACATATCAACAGCTCCTTTAGGACTCCTACATACCTCTCTCTCTTGAGCTCCAGTCCCATACTTGCTAGATATTTCCCTTTGGATGTTGAATAGATATCTCTCTCTCTTTTTGAGTTTGGGGTTAAGTAACTTGCCCAGAGCCACACAGCTAGGAAGTGTTAGGTGTCTGAGACCAGATTTGAACTCGGGTCCTCCTGAATTCAAGGCTGGTGCTCTATGCACTGCACCCCCTAGCTGCCCCCGACTAGATATCTCAAATTCAATATTTTTTTTTTTTAAAGAAACTAACATAAATTTACCTCTTGATATGTTTTGCATACTACTATTTTTTGAGTCACCCAAATAATCAACCTTGGAAATCATTGTTAACTCTTCATTTTCCCTGATTTCACTTCCCCCACCATATCCAGTCACTTGCCCAGTCTTGTTGAATCTCTTTTCAAATTAAGGCTTCTTTCTGTCCAGGCTCTCACCACTCTGCACATGACCTGTTACAGTATTCCAACTATATTTCCTGCTGCTAGTTTCTCCCTTCTCCAAGCTATCTTTCACAGAGCTGTCATATTGATATTCCTAAAACAAACCCAACCTTGTCTTGCTCCCATTCATTAAGCTTCAGTCCTTCTGAAAGGGTGGGTGAAACAAAAACTCTTTTTTTTGGCATTTGAATCCTTTTGCAATTTTTCAGCCTCTTTTCCCCTACTTACTTCACATTAGTCCCTCTCATGCACTCTGTATTTTAATCAGCTGGTCTTCCTTCTTTTCTCCATACATATTTCACCTCCCATCTTTGTACCTTTATGTCTTCCTCTTTGCCACATATTTAGAATTCTCTCCTTCTCCCATCTATCTCATAAAATTCCTAGTTTGCTTTAATGCTCAGCATAAATATCACCTCCTGAATGAAGTCTTTTCTAATTTTTGGATTCTCCACGCCAAATTATTTTGTGTATTTGCCTGTGTCTATGCTGTATTCCCACCAATATACTATAAACTTACTGAAGGCAGAGAATATTTCATTTTTGCCTTCATATACCTTATACAGAGTATGCCCTTAACAAATGTTTATTGAATTGAATTGACAGCACATTACAGAAGCAAGATATATTGACCAGGAAGATAGGACTGTGATCATGGATGGTAGCATGCTGTTTGCTCAGTCTCCTAATAAAGTGGAGAGGAGACTCTCCTTACCCATCTCTGAATTCTCCCTTCTTTTCTTTTTTAAATAAATTTTTTTTCCAAAAAATAAATATTTTTTTCTCTCTTCCAAGAAAAAGGAAAAAAAAAAAAAACTCTTGTAAGAAAGGTATAGCAAAGTCATATCTAGTCAGCCAAATCAGGTTCTTATATTGGGATGTTTTACAAATGTTATATTCTACACCCGACAACAATCCTTATCTAGAATTATTAATACTCATTGAATTGATTATAATTATTAAGTTTTTCAAAGTTGTTAATTTTTTGTAATGGTGTAGTAGATACTGTATAAATTGTCTTGATTCTGCTCACTTCACTCTATCAGTTCATCTAAGTCTTGCCAGGTTTCTCTAAAATCATCTCCTTTGTCATTTATTACAGCACAATGGTAGCCATCTACATGCTACATACTTTGTTGAGCAATTTCCTATTTGATGTCACTTTACTTTTTTCATTCTGACTTACCCCAACTCCATAGTACAGCAATTGGGAAGGAGATGGGTCTATTCTGTCTATATGAGAAAAGCACAGTAAGTTTTTTGGTCTTAAAATATAGAACCATATTGATTTGCATCAGGAAACAACTAAGGGATTATATCTCTTGTGGGGAAAGAGGAGGGGGTAGTGAAAGTGTCATTTTTGCTTTTTTTTTCCTAATAATTCTCTCTAAGTGGTCTCTTAAGGTTTCATTTTCCCTTTTCTATTCTCATTCACTCCTCCTTTCTGCCTGTTCAGATTTAACATATCTGCTTTAAAAGATGAGCTCATCTTTTTTTTTTTTTTTTTATAACAAGGAATAATCCTGGCAAAATGTTTTTGTTTTCTGTTGCCATTGAGAACTGAAGGGGCTAAATTGCATTTAGGATATAGGAAATTAAAATGTAGTAATTAACTTGGGTGGGCTAAAAGGTAGAAAGTTCAGACTTCATCCAGATCTTACCTAGTAATCCTAGGTGTCTCATCAGGCTTTGCTCTGTGTGTCTCTTCCTCTGGACTATTTCTTGGTGTTCTCATCAGCTCCCATAGGTTTAGCTTGTTAAAAAAAAAAAAAAAACAACTCTGACCATAATCTCTCAGAATTAGGCTGTATTTCTTTTTCTTTTTCTCAGGGGTTTATGGGTACCCTTGAAGGGTGGTGGTGGTTGTTGTTGGTGGTAGTGGAGAGCCAGGAGTTGGACCCCCCAAATTTAATGGGGTTATAGACTGGTGTGATGAGGTGTCTCAAAAGAATTTGCAGGTTTAGACCATCTCCAAATCAAGAGGCAAACATTTTATTATGCTGCTGATAGTGGGCTGATTTTCAGAGTGGATTTTTAGCAATTAACAAGGAAAAAGACTTGGAACTCTAAATTCTCTAGCAGAGCTCACAATCAGGGGAAAGACTCCATAAAGGCAAACTAACTTTTTAATGAGCTAATGATGCCATAAGGTGGGAAGTTCCTAAAAGAATTAACCTTTGGAATCCTTAACAAGTAGGCTAATCTCAGAGTGGGGAATTATGACATTGATGGTGGGCTAAACCTAAAGGAGTTAGCATTTTAAAAGGAGTAAGCATTGTTTTAGTAAACTTTAGTAAATGGAATAAACATCCTAAAAGGAATTAGCTATAATGAGAAAGATGCCATAAATCACGCATTTCTTAAGGGAACCTGAAAAGAAGTGGGACATTAGTAGTTTCTTATAAAAGAGAAAAAAATTACTTTGAGGGTTTATGTTATTCCTTAGCCTTCTACTTGGGTACAATAACTCTGGGTTTATGATAATTTTGTCAATATAAGTAATTTGACAAGGAACAAAAGTCCTACTTAAAGAGATGATCATATCCCTGTTTGCTTCAGTAATTCAGATCCTTTCCTGTCTGTGAGTCATCTCATTCCCTTATTTACCCTATCAGGGAGTGTCTTTTCTGTAATTTTTTCAGTTTGATCTCCCATTCTAGTGTGTTTTGCTCACACTTTGACCCCATTAACACTCCAGTTTTTTTGTTTTGTTTTGTTTCTTTTAGCAAATAATATTGTTTAACTTTTATAAGGAGATATTTATTTCACAGATTTAGCAAAAACCAAAGTATAAACAATTCCCTTTGAAACCTGGGGTAGGACTGGGGAGAAACTTGAGTTTTTACATAGAATTTTAGTTTCATAGAATTTAATGTTTACATAGGATTAACTCTAACTAATTCCCTTCTAAATATGGTTTAGCCACTAGATAACTGTGTTTTAACTAATGATACAATGGGTGTGTTTTGCTCTTTTGAGTTCATTGATGTTATGTCTTATTGATATTGACCTTTACCAAAAAGTGCAAAACAAGTAGAAATTGGTTATACGTTGAAGTTCATAGACATTTGTTTCTTATTATATGAATATAGGTAAAGGTTGTTTATGTCCATTTTATTAAGGTGAAGCAATGCATACAAAAATAAGTAAATATAAATATATTACAAACAAATATAAGTAATGGGAAAGGATTGGAGAAGGGCTAACAGCAGGGAAGAACCTCTAGATTTCTTGAAAGAAAAGGTATTTTCAGAATTGATACTTTTTTTTGAGTTAACTTTTTTCAGAATTAATAAGGGAGAGAAAAACAATATATTTTTCACCTACCAATTACCCTGTTGCCTTTAAGAATGGTGATTTGTTTGTAAAATGGTAGGTGGCACAGTGGTTAGAATGCTGTGCCTAGAATTAGACCTCATGCACATATTGAGTGAGTGATTCTGGGCAAGTCATTTAACCCTGTTTGCTTCAATTCCTCATCTGTTAAATAAATTGGAGAAGTAAACAGCAAAACCAATTCTATATCTTTGTCAAGAAAACAAACCCTAAACAGAGTCACAAAATGTCAGACATGACTGAAAAAAACTTGGAAATTCCTTCCCATTTTAGCTTTGACAGCCATTATTGCCAAGTATTAAAATAAACTTAAATTAGAGGTAGACCTATCAAAAAATGACAAAGAATTTTGTAAAATGAAGCATATTCAGTCAGATTATTCTAATTAGTGAAATTTATTTTAAAATACCTGCTTCATCTTTATCTCATCTTTTTAGATATTTTTGTTTGAAATATATAAATTAGTATATCATATATGTATGTGTTGTTTATATAAGTAACTATATATGCATTTGGGGAGGTCATGCTTAAAATTTTTTTACTAATATAAGTATGGGATCAAATAGTTTGAAGGGGACTCTTGAGAGTATTATACTTTTCCTTTTCCTTCTATTGACTTGTTAACAACAGGTCACTTGAAATTTCTTCTCTCATTTTTTTCTTTTCTTTTTTTTTGAGGAAAAGAACTTTTTTCAGCAGTCAAGATCTTTACATTCATTACCTCTTTTTGACAAAAGCTCTTAATATTTCTGTCAAATCCTACTTAACTCAGTCATTATTAAGAAAACAGATTTCATTTAATGTCAATTTTTATAAAACAAAGTTTACTGGTATTAGCAGTTAGCATAATTAATAGATTTGGGAATTTGCACTTATTAATTTAGTATTAATTTTTGGTTTTGATATAAATTGAGGATAAATGTCCAGGCACTGTACATAGTTAAGTAATATCACTGAAAAGTACATTGGCACAATTATTGGAAAAATAAGGAATTTTATCAGAATTTTAGTATAGGATTCTACATGATTGCACATTGGTACAGTATATGTACTGTAATTACAATCACATCATTTCTCATTAGCAGTAGCTAATTGAACTTTGTATCATCTACTCTTAATTACCAGGATTTAAAATTACAGTTGTTCATTTTGGGTACAATATGGCACAATAATTATTATAATAGACCAATGACAACCAATGCAAATTTTCACTAAAAAATAATATAAAAATAGGCTTAGAGGGTTTTTTTTTTATTAATAAATCAATACTTAAGAACTGTATTGGTAAGGGGAGACAATTGAAGAAAATGACTTAAATGACTTAAATCCAATGTTTGAATTAATAATAGTCTTTTAACAATGAAGCAACTTCAAAAAGGAGGAGGAAACATCTTGAAAGGAATTCTACCCCCCCCTTTTTTTTAAACAATATACATCACTATTTTAATTTTATTTAGTTTGGAAAGAATCCTGCTAATTGAGAAAGGACTGAAATAGAAAACAAGAAGCATTTAAATTTTGATCCACCTGATATGCCTCGTACTCTACTACACACACACATTCACACACACACACAGAATCTTTACATAAAATCTAATTATAAGAAAATTTGACCCCACTTACCTTATTATATTATTTTTTCTTTCTTTATATGTCTTTTATTTTAATTTGTGTATGTATTTGAGCAACAAAGTAATTTTGACTAATATAAATGAAAGCTGTATTTGGAGATATTTAAGATCATTTGAGGCTAGCTTGCACACAACTTAAAGGAACATTGGTCCACACACAAAATCATAGGCTAGGTATAAGTAAAATGATAAAAAAGACAGGAAGTTTGAACTCAAGAGAGTTCCATAATATTTATCTTTAGTTGTTGGAGAGTCATTGTGACATAGTAGACAGCCAAGGAAATCTGTGTTCAAGTCCTGTCACTGATATATAAACTAGCTGATTAACACTGGGCAAGTCACTTAGCTTTGTTTTATCAGTAACTCTCTTAGACTAAGGTGAGTTAGAGGGAGTTTGTTCATCTGAGAGTTACTTACAACCATGAGATAACAGGTTCAGTCTTATATTTCTGTCCTTTAGTCCTTTACCTTGAAGAAAGAATGAACTAAGGCTTTTGTTTAGGAAAGAATAACATGATTTCGTGTTTTGAAATTTTAAATGCTTAGCTGCTGAATCAAACAGGTTGATCATATATTCTGACTGGGAGACAGTAAAGTTTCTAATTATTTTCTTGCCCTACTTTTAGGAAAGTAAAAAATTTATGAGAAAGTAAGTGAAGAGGGGGAAAAAATGATCCTTTTTCCAAATGGATTTTAAAAATAGTTAATGAAAAGACATACACAATAGGCATTAATGTCTAGTATTGAGATATCAGTGATATCATCCTCTTCCAAGGGGAAAGGTTCCTGTAACAGTGTGTTAATAACCAAACCAGATCCAGAAGGAGAAAGAAAAAGCAAGGCGTGAGATGGATTATTCTGTTTCACCTGTGTCACGGGGGTTGCCTGGAATAAACCTGGGCAATCAGATTAGAGGATCATATTAAAATGGCTTTAACTTGTAAAAGACCATTCATAATTCAGGGACAGAAGATTTCCTTTCAGGTGTCATTTAGCCAAAGCAAATTAGTCAAACCTTATTAAATACCCCTTACCCTCTCAGGAATAGAGCTGATGGAGAAGATTTATTAAAGCTAATGTGAAAAAAAAAGCCTAAATAATCTAAAATAACAATAGCTAATTTTATATATCATTTAATTTGTGCCTGACATTGTATGTAGTAAGCATTTTACAATTACTATCTCATTTGATCCTCACAAATAACTCAGAGAAGTAGGTTCTATTATTATGTCCATTTTACAGATGAGAAAACTGAAGCAGAAGTAGTGATTTGCCTAGGATCATAGAGCTAATAAATCTGAGGCAAGATTTGAACTTGGGTCCTCTTGACTCCAGATTCAGCTAGCTGCCTGCCTCCCCCCCCCCCTCTCTCTATATATTTTTATTAAGAGAGAACAGAAATGAAGAATGCAGCTTCCACAGACTAGCTATTCATTTCATAGTGGAAACTAATACAGTTTTCACTTTACCTAAATTTACTTTATACAAGGTAAAGATTCCTGAAAGAAACTTATTCCAAAAACTACACTATGCTTTCTCTTTCTGCTCCTCTAATCCTGACTCTGAGGCAGCCTACTGTTACTCCCATCCCCCTCAAAATCCTAAAAAATAAAACAAAATGAAAACAGAACACACTGAACCGACCACCAATGTAGTGAATCAGGGCTTAGCTTGGTTCCAAGTGCCAAGAGACAAGACTTTTGCCCTGCTCTGCCCACTTGGTCTTCCAGTATGATGTTCCTTCTGCATATTCTCTCTCTGACCCCCACATGTCCTTAAACTGTTCTAGCTTTTCTCCTTCCCCATGGCTTGGGCAAATATGCATTCTATAAGGTCTCTGAAAGGTCCATTCACCTAAAGCAAGAACTGTCTGTGTTTTCTTAACCACATTCTTGCCCAGATAATTAGACTTTTTTTTTTTTTTTCTTTTGTACTCCGTTTAATGATCATGGAAAAGATATCCTCACTGTGACATGCCAGACTCACTAAGAGATGCTTAATTTCCTTTTTAAACATTAAAAATAAAAGTGATTAATTTACAATCAGATGAAATGTATAGCCTAAAAGCAAAATCCATCTACAGGTGTTAATCAGAAGTAGGGATTGGTTATAAATGAATGTAGTATCTAGTAACTTTTGTTTGAGAAAAGACAATTTAAATGTGACCTTAGCCTTGCATTTATCAAAGACTTATCTTTTTGTGATTGTCACCCAGTGGTATTGAGTACACATTGATAGGAATAACAACATAGAGAGATATGAAGGCTCCTGCTGAAAAGTCCTTTTTCTGGTTTAAAAAGCTATTTCAAGCTTTTTTTTTTTTCCCCCCAAACTTATCAAACTGATAAGTTACTGAGAGATTTAGAATCCTGAAGAATGCTGTGGCTGTCCTGGTATTCAGAGCTGTTTGTCTTTTTCTTATCTATAGTTAAGCAAAACAAGTTTCTTTAAAAAAAAAAATTGTGTTTTTAATGTTTTTAACATTTTTTTGTTTTTTAATTGTATTTTTATCTTTTTTTTTTTTCCCAAAACAAAATAGAACATTGTCATGTGCCCAGCAGAAGTAAAACAAGTTTCTAACATCTCCTAGGTTCCAGCTGTTTACCCCCTTCTATTAGATATGATTCAGGGACTCTAAAGCAGTGGTGTCCAACTTATGTAGAAGGAGGGGCTGCTAAACATAAGACTCACTGGGACCTCATATTGACTTAAAAGAACTCATATTAGTACCACATATTATGCTTTATTTATTTTAAAATTTTTTCACAATTATATTTTAATCTGATTTAATTCAGGATTTTATTTGTTTTATACTTCTGCTATAAATAGGATTATTCTTTAAGTTAAACTAAAATGCTTCTTTCTCTTTTTCTCTTTCTCTCTCTGTGTCTCATCATTTCAGTTTTGAAGTAATATATCAATCTGAGCGTTCTCAAGTCTCCTTTTCCCAAAGGATACATTTTTTTGTTTCATCTAACATATTTTAGTTTGGTACACTTAAAAAATAGGCCATATGTTTCTTAATACTTTTATCTCCAACCAACCTATGATTTGAACTTCCCATTTCCAAGGGAAGAATTTAAATAACTTTTTATTTCACATAGCAGAAGACAGTGGTCAAGCTGACCTCTTACTGCTAAGGGACTTTATAATATTTTCTTGCTTTAAGAAATATTAACTTTAATATTATGTCAGTTATTTTTGCATACCCCCACCACATCCTCAAACCTTATTTAAATCTTATGTTGTAACTAAAAAAACAAAAAACCCAAAACAATAATTGTGCAAATACAAAGGATATAATGACCCTATCTTACTCTGTATTCAACATTTTGTCCTTTTATAGTCTTCTTTCTCTGACAAAAAGAGGGAGATTGTTGCATTATCTTCTTGTTGTTAAAGATTGTTTATTAAAATTACTCATTTCCTTTTGGAATTTTTAAAATTCAAGTTACTGTAATCCTTGTATATATTTATCTTTTGGTTCTGATTACTCTGTTAGTTTGTGTAAATCTGGTTATTCTGAATTGCTTGTATCTATAATCTTTTACAATCCAATAATGTCACATTACTTTCATATAATCTTCTGAGCCTCAGGAATTAACAACAAAATGTGTTGTGAATCCCCAGGGTAATTTAATATACTACTCAAATTCTTTTTAAATTTATTCATCAATGTACAATAACTTGCTTACATTAACTAAAATGATAAACCCTCTCCCTCTTCCCCCCAAATTAAAACTTATATTATTTAATTACACTTATAAAATTTTACTGAATCGCGTTCCATTGAAGAATTTTTAGCATTACATCTTTGGAGCTTCAAGAACTAAATGGGAAATCACTGCTCTGGGTGGATCCATGAGTTTGTATGCCATAATTTAATCATTTCCTATACGTAAAGCACTCTTTTTGTTTCTAGTTGCTTGCCAGCACAAAAAGTGTTGTTATAATATTTTGGCACGTGTTAAAGTTTTCTTTATTGTAGCATTTTCTATATATGGGGTGTGTGTGTGTGTGTGTGTATGTGTGTATATACTATAGCACTTTAAGGTTTGCAGTATTCTGATTCTGTTTGTCAGATCTTATTTTAGTGTTTTTTTATGTGAAATTTATTCTGAAATAAATGATATTGATGGGTAGCCCCTTTAAGATTCCTTTCTGATTCTCAACCCCCATGACTGACCTTTGATTTACAAGACCTGGTCAAAAGCACCCTTTTGAATTCCAAAGAGAGATATTCAGATCTGAGTTAACTTGGGCTGTCCGAAGCCCCCATTCTAATGATCTGCTCAGGTTTCCCAACCCCCACCTGGCGGGTTCTGGCCCTCACTGGGTTCAGGGAGCAACCAACTTGGGACTGCACCCATAGGACCCTTTTACCAAATAAAAGAGCCAAGCTGGAATCAGCTCTTTGCAGAGGGTCTAAACATGCAAGCATCATGCTTTGCATTACAAGACTCTCTGTCCGCCACTTATGGTGTATTCTTTTCTCTACCTAATACCTTTTACTAACCAGACTTTAACTTTACTTCCAAACCCTACAATAAACCTTTTTATCAATCTAGGTTTTCGGGCCTGTAAATTCCTTTACAGGGGATTCTGCGCCACCATTAGAACTCATTTAACTTTGTATCCTTGCGCCTAATCCAGAGGGGTTGCAGGGGAGCTCTATTTGACTTCCTGTACCCTGAACCTGCCACTAGACCTCAATTAATCCTAATTTTATTTAGGTACCCCTTATCTAGATTTCACCAATATGAGTATTATTAATTTTTCTCTCCACTGGACTTGGGATATATCATCTACCAAGGTGTTGTCACAGTTTAATAGTATAGTATTCTCCTCTTCCTCTAGCTAAATAATTTTTAAAAACTACAAATAGAAAATTAGTGGTAGCAGACTTTTAAAAAAAATTTTAATTTCAAACTATTACATTAAAGGCACATTGTCTTGTTTTCTCTTGAACAGATGGGCTTAGGTCATGAGCAAGGATTTGGTGCCCCCTGCTTAAAATGCAAGGAAAAATGTGAAGGATTCGAGCTACACTTCTGGAGGTAATGCTTTTTAAAAATTAAATCCTGCATTATTAGCAAGTTCTTTCCATAGTAATAATTTCTTAGCTTTTTTTTTTTTTGTACAATGATTGCTAATGCAGATACATCATTCTTTATTTTAAAATGTAAATAAAATACAAATCTCTCCTTTCTTCCTGTCATAATTTTGTAATGATTTAATTTGACCACAAAACTATGTTTTAAAGGGCTTGATTTGTTCATTTTCCTTTAGGTCTAGAAAGTGGAATCTGATATTTTTGGAGTAGCAAATGAGTCTTTTATCAACCTGTTGGGATTACATCTTTACTTCAGTGTTTAAGATACAACAATGCCCCAACTAACATCTTTTATGCATTAACATCATCAGTATGTTGTAATAAAATAAAAATATAGCAAAAAATTGGGGAAATCCAATAGTAACCTTATTTGACTATGATATTATATGAGATGCAGACCAACTGATCAGCAATAATATCACTGGAAACTCTTAACAATTAGATCGTTCCTATAGTATATAATTGAAAAAATGATTGATTGAGTCAGGAGACCTGAGTTCAGAGTTCCAGTTCTGACAATCACTAGCTATGTGACTATAAGGCTGTTGTAAGGAAAATATTTTATAAAACATAAAGCCTATATAAAGGTAAGTTAATTATTGATTATTGTATTGAATAAATGCCTATGATGTGCCAGGTACAAAGTTAGACATTTGGAACACAAACAAAAATGAAAACTTGTCTTTGCTTTCAAGAGATTTACATTTTACTTGAGGCTGGAGTGTACCCAGTAAATATATACAAAGAAAATAAAAATAATTTTGATGGAAGGGAAGAGAAGAAAGAATATTTGAATTAGGGGTAATTAAGAAAGGTCTTATGCAGAAGCTGAAACCTATCATGAGAGGGACAAAGAGCAGCATTATGGAGGGGAGATCCTTTCTGGACATGATGGAAAGCTTTTCCAAAGGCATAGTTACTAAAGCTAAAATACCATATTCAGAGAACTGCAGATAATCCAATTTGTCTGGAATGTAGACAGAGTGATAGAAAGGGAATCTGGAAAGGTAGCCTGAAATCAGCTTATAGAAGATTTAAATACCATATGAAGGAATTTGTACTTTGTCTTGGAAGGAATAGTGAGCCACTGAAGCATCTAGAGCAAGCAGTAGCATGGGAGACCTGTATTTTAGAAAAAAATACTTTGTGCAAAGAAGAAAGTGGACATAAGGAGACCAATTAACAGGTTGTTGTGGCAGTTCACATGGAGGTGAAAATGGTTCTTACTAAAATGGTGACTTTCTGATGGAAAGATGGAGACATGATGTGGAATCAACATGATTTGGAAGCTGATTGGGTATATTGACATGAGGGAAGAGAATTGAGGTAGTGATTGATTCAGATCAACTTAATCTGGGCACCTGGACAGATAAGAAGAGGGTGGATGGTGATTTTAAGATGTCCATGGCACATTCAGTAGATGTCCAATAGGAAGTTCGAAAAAAAGTGGCGTTTAAGAAAATAATGGACTAGATAAGAGAATCATCTGCATTAAACACATATAAGGTAATAAGATGAGAGGGGGCTGAAAAAAGGAGTTGAAGAGGTCTGATCTGAGTTTTGGAGGTTAAATTTTAATTAGGGAAGGGTAGATATTTTATGATTCAGCAAAAGGAAACTGAGAGGAAAGAACTGGAGAGAAGAGGTTGAAGAATGTCCCAGGATCTAAAAGAAAGAAAATTCCAGGAGAGATGGGTGGTCTAAAACAGAATTTTATAATGTTTTAATCTATTTTGTTAAATTTTCCCCAATTATATTTTAAATATATAAATTTTGCCAATTATATTTTAATCTGGTTTGCGCTTCACCTGTGAGTACTATAAAAGCCACTGGACTTAGCAAATAATATATAGTTGATAACCTTGGAGAGAGTTTTGGAGCAGTGGTGGGGGCTAAAAGACAACTTGAAACAACCTTTAAAAGCAAGAGGGTAGGGGCGGTGAAGAAGTAGAATCTGTTAGTATAGACAGCAACACTTTTAAATTATAAAAGGGAGTAGAGATACAGGATAAGAATATGAAGGTTTGGCAGGGTCAGGGTAAGAGTTTTTATTTTTTTAAATTTTTTCCAGAATTTTAGAGACCTGAGATTGTAGGTAATAGGTAAGGAGCTAGAATAGTAGTGGTAGATAAGAAGAGAGTGCAAATGAACAAGCCAGAGAGAATAATAAAAACTACCAAGCTCTAGGAGAAGATGGAAAGGAAAATTTTGAGGAAACAAGAAGAAGGAACATCTCTTCTCAGATATTGCAGAAGAGAATAGGAAATAGCATAGTGGGGATTTGAGTTTTAGAATAAAGGACAGATAGCCTTACTTGTCTCAATGAAATAAAACACAAAGTATTACAATTAATCTGACTTTTTTGCCAATGAATATTTTCATAGGAACTGTTAATGATGCTGTAAGGCATTATTTAAAATTGTGGTAACACTGGTGGTAGAAAGTGATCTACTGTATAATAGTCAGTATTAATAAATATTAATTCAGGACCCTGAAGGTCTTTTAAAAAGCAGTAAATTTGACTGCTAAGAAAAAATATGAAATGTTCTAGCAACTTTTAAAAAGGAAGAAAACTTTATTATATAATATGCTGGCATAGATCACATTTATTTACATAATGGTTACAATAAAAAAGGAATATTTTCTTCTCAAATTTTTCTCAGTCACTTATAGTCATTTGACATTTTTAATTGGTTGTTATGAAAAATACAGTCATGTAAGAGCATAATACTTTTCAAATTTTAAGCTTCATAGCAGGAGATTAGAGATAGAAACAGAAGTCACCAAGCCTTCCTGTAAGGATCCCTTCAGGCTACATATTGAGTTAGTTCTAAAATGTAATACTATCTGTGTTGTGTTGTATTTTTATTTGTTTCCCAATTACTTTTTAATCTGATTTAAGCTGTACTAAGGAGTGTTGGCCATATGTCTGATCTCTCTGCCTCAGACTACTGTTCCTAAGAAGAAGCTTATTTTAGATAGAAAAAGAAACATATTATTAAAATGCTTGAATATTCTGTTTATATCATGAATATTATTTGAGAAGCATCACAGCCTTCCATATATTTTTTTGTAGCTGGCTATAAAATACCCATTTTCACCTATGCTGTTATGTGAGTATTAATGTTTATTTGTAAAGCAGACAGCCTTCCAAGGGACTTCCAATGCACCTTCAAAAGGACTTTATAAATTGTGCTTCCTTATGTTTCCTTCTCAAGGGGGTCATGTTTCTAGAATGCCTTCCAAAGATAAAATCTGTAAATATAAAGTTGGATGTTACAGAGTACTTCATTTCTTTAAAAGTTGATGAAACGTTCTTTGAGAGCTGATTTTTGCCTGCTTTGTGAGAGGCTATACTACCCTCTACTGGGCTAAAGTGTACTTGTCATTTCATAATCCTGTTCACAGTTACAGAGCTGGCCCAGACTAAGTCTATGAAAAAAAATGTCAGCTTTTTCTGAAAAGAAAAGATTGAAATTCCTGTTTTATTGATCTAATACTATGTCTGTGTATGTTTTTCCTGTTTGTTATATGTCTAATTTTTCATGTAAAAAGTTTTTAAACTATCTTGCTGCTGCGAAGAGATAGATGATTTGAATCTTACAAAACTTAGTTTAGATACTGAATTTAAACCAGACATAATATATTTTAAAATGAGACCTGTGTCATCTTATTAATACTTTTTTATTAGCTGAACTTGTTTGTATGTTGCTTAGCTATCTAGATAGTACAGAGTTGGGATTTTTATAAGCTATAATACAAATAAACATATATATCTATATATGTGTTTGTATATATTGTATATACATATATATGTTTAATATGTGTTTATATTTATATAAATATGTATATGCTGATAACAGAAAAGTAACTGAGTTAATTTTGCATTGACTTTGCCAGTAGAATTTAATATTAGAGACTTCAAAGACCTATGCTAGAAATCTTTTTTGGCTTATTCCACTACATCCTCCTCCTACCTTCCAGCTTCACAAACTCTGGCTAATCTTAAATGGAATGACTAATTTAGCCTAAATCTTCCCTGACACAGTTATGATTTTTCAAAGCTCAACAATGGCAGATCTTTGATATGTAAAAAGGATTGTTCATTTCCATTCTCCTATACAAAGACTAATGATTTCACCCAGATGTAACCTCAGAATTTATTAATAACCATAAAAGACAACGAGCCTAGACAAGCCCTCATATCTATCATGGTTTTTCCAAGGTCATTTGAGACAAGAATCCATCAATCTTCCTTCTGATATGCAGTAGATACAAGTTTCTCTCTTCGTTCTGGCCTTTATAGTCTGGGCTATAACAAAATATGTTACTTATCCATTTGGCTTTATTTCCACAGCTAGAGATGGAATTTGGGGCTCTTTCTTATGGTGACAGCCTCCCAGATATAGCCTTTCCTTTCTCTGTACCCTCCCTACATTTCACCCTGTGGGAGGAAAATTGTCACTTTCTACCCAATGTTGACATTTGTAGTGCTGTAAAAACTCTTGGGTATAAAAGTATGAGCTGTATACAACTGGGCATTTTGAGGCACCCAAAAGAAACATGAAACTCGAATTTGGCTGCTTCAATGATTTCTTATTTAGACATTCCATAGTTCTAGCCAGGCAGCCTAAAACAATCCATTCCCAGCTCACAGCCTTCTTGCCTTTGAGTGTATGGCAAGTCCATTTTCCCTTTTTAGTTGCAAGCTAGTTCTATCCTCAGGTAAAGTTGATTTTTCCCTAATTACAAAGCAACAGTAGCTCATATGTGCTCAGCCATCTTGGAATTTGTTAGTGATTTTTTTCATAATCTTAAATTACTTTTCAGAGCAACTATTAAGATTGAAGCAGCTAGGTAGCTCAGTGGATACTGTAATAGGCCTTGTGTCAAGAAGACCTGAACTCAAATCCGGCCCCAGACACTTGCTGCTTTGTTGTGTTGTGGAATGGCTCACAGCCTTATATATTTGTGTCAGTTCTCTGTAGCTATTTAAGACCCCCTTTTTTTTTTTTTTTGAGATAGTATTTGCAAAGGAAATTTGTCCCCAAAATTGACTAAAGCAGCATCAACAGGAGAAAGAGGATTGGATTCTGGAACAAGAATTTAAATTCTTCTACATTAACTACTTGTATGACTTAGTCAAATCTTAATATTTTGAGGGTTTTTTCTTTGCAGAATTAGGGAGTTATGTACTAGATGGGCTCTGCTGAGGTCTCTATCAGCTCTAGTTTTATGATATAATTGTTAACTTCTTTATACTATCTGAAATGATTTTATGTCTGAAACTTTAAGTAATTCAAATTGCTTATTTTGCCTTTTTTTCATCATTTCTGTGTGTTGCTTTCCCAACCATTGATTGTAAAAGTTGAGAAATTCTTCTCCAACCTTTGATTGTAAAAGTACTATTTTCTTTTTTTTTTCTCTTTTTAAAAGTTATATGACCTTTATCTTTAGATTAAGTATGTATTGTAGGAAATTGTGATGTACTGTATAAGTGCTACAAACCTTCCTAATAAAAAGTAGAGAGCTTGGAGTCAGGAAAATTTGACTTTTCTTTTGACCCTAATCTGCTGTGGATTTGGGCAAGTCACACAACCTCCCTAAGGCTTTTTTCCCTGCATCTGCAAAATTGGGATAAAAACACCTGTAATACTTATCACATAGGCAGTTCATAAGATTCAAAGGAGAGAATGCTCTCGGGCATTTTATAAATGTTAGTAGCAGTCATGGTGACTTCTTGTTTCTTTTAATATTTATTCTCTGCTCAGGATTGAATGTTAATCTAATTCTTGTACCATTTCTAAATATATGTTTGAATCATCAGTTTGCATAGAATTTACTTAATAGATTTCTTTGTTAACTGCTTTTCTGCCTTCCACCTGGATATCACCTCAGGTTTTTGTTTTGTTTTTTGCTTTAGCTTTTTGGTAAAGTTGAAGTTCAGAGCCACCACTCTTACAATTTAGATGTCACTTTTTACTCATTTATTATCCCTTAATACTTGAATTTAGTTAGTAACTTTTATATAGAAAAAAAAATTAGATATATAGAAGGCAACATCCTTATTTGATCACAGAAATGATACATGCAGGTACAAAGGTCATCAGACCCATGGGATTTCAACCAACCAGCAGGAAATAATATTTAGAGTACCATTTCCCAAATATATGTGAATAATACATGTATAATAACTATCATGTGATACTCTGAGCACTTTGATCTTATTCTTCCTGATGTACTACCATTCCAAGAGATAAGGAATAAAGCTCTGCTGTCCACAGGCAGGAAACTTCAAAGTTTAATAAGAAGATAATGAAACTGATTATTTGAACAATGTCTACCAAAACTTATATATATATATATATATATATATATATATACATATATATATATATATATATATATATATATATATATATATATATATATATACACTAGTGAGTTGTACTTTAGGAGTGCTACTTTGGCATACTACTAACATATTCTCCTTAATGGCACCATTTCTTTAAATAGTTGGGCTTCCCTTAATTGGCCACGTGTTAACCATTATCAAAAAGTTCTCATTATTTTATTTTGATCTTACTCATCATAAGTTCAATTTTAAAAATTTACTTTTGCCAAAGTTTATTTAAATGATCTGGCTATTTCTGAAGATTGAATTCACCTTCAAAGGAAAACTTGACATCAGTGAGGAAATTCAAAGTATGTGATATGACAAACCTGGATGCCAGGTTTTGACAGCCCTCTTATTTCCCCACAGAACAAGAGTGTGGTAAGTAGAGGAAAATTGAATCATCAGATCACAAAATTATAGTGGTAGAAAATCATGTAGAGATAATCTAGCTTAAGTTCCTCATTTTATAGATGAGGCAAAGTCAATTATTTGAGGTCCTCAAGCTAGGACTATATTACACATTTCCTGTTTTCTACTATTCTTCCCATTATACCAAACTTCTGCCATTAAGTTTCTTTGATTCTCTGTCTTTAGATCTGCTTAAGAATTCCCAGTGGTTTGGGATCTGTGGGTAGATTTTCAAGATCTATTGGGTAAATTTGTATTCTAAGCTGGGTACTACGGTTATGCATCCTTGGGGACGTTTTCAACCAAAATAATCACTGGAGAAGGATCTGCAACTGGAAATGGTAGCCCCTCCCTTGTGTCACTGCCTCCCCCTTCCTTGTTTCTCATCCTTCCATCTAATGATTTAAAGACTTTGGGGAAATAAAAAAGCAGGTCCTCCCTTAGGAAGCTGTGCAGTATGGTGGGAAATGTACCTGATCTGGGGAATACTGAAACTGATGTCTCTGAGGCTTCCAAGTCTTGTGATAATGAGCAAGTCATTTAATTCTCTACGTCTCAGTTTCCTCATCTGTAAAATCAGGATGAAAATATTACCTATATTAACAACTTCAGAGGATTGTTTGAAAGGCCAAATGAATTAATGCTTAGTTTTATTATATATTTTATTATTGTTGTTACCACCAGTACTATTACTTATAATCAAGAGATTTCATTGTATCCTATCCTTCCACTGATGTGGAGAATTACAAGGTAGCTTCCTAAAAGTTGGGGGCCTCTGATGGATATCTACTAACAAATTATTATTGAATTCTGAGCATTTACAAAATAAACACTATGTAAACCAAATAAACACTAAAGTAAAAAATTCTAAAGTTATATATTCTTATAAATGTCTAAGTATAGTCATCTCAACTATAATTAATGTGAAGTTCTTGGAATTATTAATGGAACAGTAAAGAGTTCCATATCATTAGAGGAAAAGTTTGGAATGTAAAATATACTTTGGTTCAAACTGGTTTTGATTGGTTTTCAGAAGACCAAAAAACTCCACATCCAAAAATAGATGAGCACATGTGTTTCTGTCAGGTTTAGTAGCAATAACAAAGATTTCTAGCCATATATGTATATGCTTATTACCAAAAACTGTCTCCTAACTATTTAAAATTATAGTTTGCAACCATGACCTGATTAGATTAAACCAATGTTAATGTTGATAACATTTCAAGGACCTCCTTTCTTTGAATTGAAGCTCCATTTACTTGTCTCGGAAAAGCTGTTGCAGAAGTTGTCTTTTTTGATACTAAGTATAAAACAGGAGAGGAGGAAGAATTACAACTAGGTGACAGAGTGCATCCAGAACTGGACAAAGTGAAGAAGAGTTGAGTTTGAATGCTCTTTCAGACGCTAATGATGTGACCCTGAATAAGCACGTAGCCTCTTTGTCTCTGTTTCCTTATCTATTAAATGATGATAATAATAATAATAATAGCATGTACATCATAAGATTGTTGTGAGGATCCAATGAGATACCAAATCTTAAAGTGTTATTTTTTTGTTATTTAATTTTGTCTGCCTTTCCCATTTGGGATTTTCTTGGAAAAGATACTGGATAGGTTTGCTATTTCTTTCATCAGCACATTTTATAAACGAAGGAACTGAGACTAATAGGATTAAATGACTTACCCCAGTTCACACAGCTAATAAATTATCTGAAGCTGGACTTGAATTTCAGATCTTCCTGACTGTAGACCATGATCTCTCTCCACTGTACCACCTAGCTATTATTTACATGTTAGCTATTACTACTACTATTACTGCTAGTATCGCTACCATCATCACAACCACTCCAGAGTAATACTTTATCACCCCTCTGATTTTAAACATTTATATAATATTCTATAAAGGTAATAGTCATTTACTCTAGATTTTAGTATTTTGTTACAGTACTTAATTAATCACCAGAGTGCTCTCTGAATGTGTGTATGTGTGTGTATTTGTTTTGCAAGGCAGTCTGGAATAGGAAATAGAGGGCAGGTCTTGAATTCAGGAAATCTTGGGTTCCTTTCCTTCCTCTCATACAAATAAGTTGTGGGATAATGTGCAAAGCTCTTAACCATTCAGTGGCCTGGCAGCTTTCTAAGACTATAAGCTAAAGATCAGTAAAAGAAGCAAACATTTATTAAGTTATGTCCTCAGGTACTAAAGATTCAAAAACAGAAGTGGTGCAGTCTCTACTCTCATGGAGCTTATATTACAAAGAGGGAAATATATGTACAATATAGATATCAATATAATTTTAATACATAAAATGTTCATTGCAAAGAAGGAGAATATGTGCATATGTAATTATTATATTTTCCATTAGCTATAGGGCAATGGATGAATATCTAGGTAGGTAAGGCAGGTTGAAAGAAAGAGAGAAAGAAAGAATCTTTGTAATTATTATATTTTCCATTAGCTATAGGGCAATGGATGAATATCTAGGTAGGTAAGGCAGGTTGAAAGAAAGAGAGAAAGAAAGAATCTTTGGAGGGAAAGATACTGGATACTGGATAGGTTTGCTATTTCTTTCATCAGCACATTTTATAAACAAAGGAACTGAGACTAATAGGATTAAATGACTTACCCCAGTTCACACAGCTAATAAATTATCTGAAGCTGGACTTGAATTTCAGATCTTCCTGACTGTAGACCGTGGACCAGGAAGGAACTCATTTGGAAGGTGGATTGATGCTAAGCTTTGAAGGAAATCAGGGAGAACATCCTAGGGGTGGAAGAATAGCCAGTACAAAATCATGGAAATGAAAAAGAGAATGAGTTCAAGAAATAGTCATTTCGTTTTTTTTTTTCCTTCTTAAATTATAGTTTTTATTTACCAGATATATGCATGGGTAATTTTACAACATTGACAATTGCCAAACCTTTTGTTCCAATTTTTCCCCTCCTTCTCTCTGCCACCCTCCCCCATGGCAGGTTGACCAATACATGGTAAATATGTTAAGTATAAATTAAATGCAATATATGCATACTTGTCCAAACAGTTGTTTTGCTGTACAAAAAGAATAGGACAATTAACCTGTGAAGGAAATAAAAAATGCAGGCGGAACAAAAATAGAGGGATTGGGAATTCTATGTAGGGATTCATAGTCATCTCCCAGAGTTCTTTTGCTGGGTGTAGCTGGTTCAGTTTATTACTGCTCTATTGGAACTGATTTGGTTCATCTCATTGTTGAAGAGGGCCATGTCCATCAGAATTGATCATCATATAGTATTGTTGTTGAAATATACAACAATTATCTCCTGGTCCTGCTGATTTCACTCAGCATCAGTTCATGTAAGTCTCTCCAGGCCTTTCTGAAATCATCCTGTTGGTCATTTCTTACAGAACAATAATATTCCATAATATTCATATATCACAACTTACCCAGCCATTCTCCAATTAATGGGCATCCACGTAGTTTCCAGTTTCTGGCCATTACAAAGAGGGCTGCCACAAACATTCTTGCACATACAAGTCCCTTTCCCTTCTTTAAGATCTCTTTGGGATATAAGCCCAGTAGTAGCACTGCTGGATCAAAGGGTATGCACAGATTTGATAACTTTTTGAGCATAGTTCCAAATTGCTCTCCAGAATGGCTGGATGTATTCACAATTCCACCAACAATGTATCAGTGGGCCTGTTTTCCCACATCCTCTCCAACATTCTGCATTATCTTTCCCTGCCATTCTAGCCAATCTGACAGGTGTGTAGTGGTATTTCAGAATTGTCTTAATTTGCATTTCTCTAATTAATAATGACTTGGAGCATCTTTTCATACAGCTAGAAATAGTTTCGATTTTTTCATCTGAGAATTGTCTGTTCATGTCCTTTGACCATTTATCAGTTGGAGAAAGTCATTTTCTTTTTTTAAAGATCTCAAAAAATATTTTCAAGTATAAGAATAGAGATTACAACTAGATCAGGACAAGATCTATGGATTTTCCTGGTGAAGACTTCCTGGGTGAAGAAATTCCCTCTGTGAATTCATTATGGACTTAGACTAAAGGAGAAATGTCTTATTCCTTACTATTTTGAGAGGTATAAAAATCCTTTGCTGCCTAAATCTGATTAAAATATAATTGGGAAATGTTTAATAAAATAAAACTAAAATATAATGAAAGACAATTTTTATTTGTGGTTTTTTAAGTCAATATGTTGCTGACAGGAATCCCTTTCTTGCTGAGTTTAAAATCAACGTAGAGGAGGCTTGGCCAATCACACAGCAAATGCCAGAGACAAGATTTGATCTTATTTCTCTGACTTTCGAGGCTACCTTTCTATCCAGTGTGTACAGCATTGTTTGTCATATATAAAGCCTTTCAGTGTTAATTTGAAAGGGTTAAAATTTAAAATAGAAGCCTCTATATCTCATATCTCAGATCTAAGTACTAGACTTTTCCCTTCTGTTGTTTACAGTATAAGATTGGAGCTAAAAAGGATTGATTCCAATTGTCCATCCAGCCAGTGCTGTTCTGTTTGTAATTACCTTCTACCATTGCACTGTAGGCAGTAAACTGCCACAATCTGAAAGGATCTACTATAACCAGACCCAAAATCTTAAGAGTGCACATTCAGCCAAGGTTATGCTACTTTCTCTTTCACACTGGGTTTAAGAAAGGAAAATATGACTATTGGCAGAACTTATAGATTAATTTGTATATGCTTGACAATATATTTTAAGTTACAGTTTTTTCCTAAACTTGGTGAACATATTCAATATGTGACTGACTGAGGGCAGAACTAGTGGAGATAGCTCTTGGCAAGGGAGTAGTGTTCTACCAGTCACTATTCTTAGAAAAGCAGATAGAAAGGTAGAGGAGATGAAATTTAATATTCTAATCATCCAGTATGACCCTAAACCTCCTAGGCTCCAAGTGAATTGTCCTCTTACTTTATTTCCTTCCATATAACTTTAGGCCAAGGTGCATTTTTGTGATTTCATTTCCGCTTTTGATACTCATTGTAATTAATCTTATCTCCTGGGAGCTAAAACTAGCCAGTATTTTTATTTGCTTCTTCAAGGTTGACTTTTACTAGTGGGCAGAAAGGTGTAACATATTCCTGTTTCACTGGGAAATATATAATGTGTCACAAAGAGGTATTTTACTTTTTGTTTTTTTAATAACTGCTTCATTACTTCATTTTTTTTTAGGTTCTTTAGACTGATTCTCACATCACAGAAAAATACTTGCCTTATGAGTCAAACTAGCTAAGTAGCTAGACTTGCCTTGAGGTTTTTCTGGCTACAGAGAACTTACTAGAGCTTGCAGATAGCTTTCTGGGGTCACCCCAGTGGGTAATATCTTAGGACAAAAATCCTTTATTTCCAATTTCCTTCCTTCCTCTCTCATATACATATTACATATGCCTAAATATATATTTTACAGAAACTATCTGATACTTGTTATATCTTGTTGATATCTTGTTATATTTGGGTATTCTATAAACAAGCAAGAATTATTTCATTTAGTAAAACTTCATTTTCATGCTTGACATCATTTCCAAAATTTTGCTTTTCATTCTTTATTATGTATATATAACCATACCTTAAGTAACAAAATAACTATTTCTGTGTTTTAATGGCATCCATGGGGATTTGGACACAACCTTACGATACCCTATCCTGATTCCTATTATAGGATCTCCTTTGGGGCAACACTTTTGTTGACTATGTCTACTTCTTAGATAAGAAGTCTCTTTGACAAAATATTACATATTTAAATTTTTGAAAAACTTAAAAGCCTGTTTGTTTTTATGCTTTCTCTTCAGAGAAACAGTTTTCTATCAGGTTCAACCAAAAATGTATTTAAACAGCATAAAAAATCCCTCCCTGAGCGTTTGTAAAGGACAGGAGAAAATGAATAGAAACCTCAGAAAGAGAACTTGCACTTTTTTCCACTAGATGGGAGTGTATGATAACAGCCATGAGCAAGAAATCTTTGAGAACCAAATTGGCTTGTGCTGACTGTTTGGAAGCTATTTGCAAAGTTTAAAATTCAAACCAATGTTGTGTGGATAATAAAAGTAATTTGTACTCTCCCTGGGGACTTGAAGTTCTGAATTAACTGTTTTACTATATTTGCCTTGCTTTAAGGCAACACTATATGCAAAAAGGCAAACTTATAAAATGAGAGAAGAATAATAGGAGAATAGAATCAGAAGGGCTGAAAGTAAGGCAACGGAACTCTCTGGGGTTTTTTTGTTTACATGAAAAAGGACTAATCATTCATGCCCTAGCTAAATTCATAAGATTGTCTATCATTAGAATCATATGAAATTATATCAAAGGCTGTTTTTCTCCCCTACTCACTACATAGACATTGTTTGTTATAGAACTACATAAAATAATTTGTGTAGCTTTCTAAAAATGTGATTTTACATGCACACTGGAAAATAGCATTTCCAGTAAGTTAAAATTGAAGAACAACTATATCAGTGACCCTAAGCTAAATTTGAAATGTTTAGCTCTATCATATTAATATTGTCACAGTTGTGAGGTCTGATCAAATCACTCTATTGAGAAAGCTTCAGTACTTCCCAACTGCTTCTAAGATAAAATGTAGATTCTTCTTTTTGACATTTTTAAAGCCCTTTAAAGTAAGGATTCTTTTTTTTTTTTTTTGATTTTTAAAATTAATTTTATAATTATAACATTTTTTGGCAGTACATATGCATAGGTACTTTTTTAACAACATTATCCCTTGTACTCCCTTCTGTTCCAAATTTTCCCCTCCTTCCCTCCACCCTCTCCTCTAGATGGTAGGCATTCCCATACATATTAAATATGTTACAGTATATCCTAGACACTATATATGTGCAGAACCGAGTTGTTGTTGTTCTTCCTAAAGTAAGGATTCTTAACTTGGAGGCCATGGACAGATTTTAGCAGATCCATGAACTTGGGTGGGAAAAAAATACATTTTTATTTTCACTGACCTTTCACTGAAAGTTAACACTTCCTTAAACTTTTTTTTTTTTTTTCTTCCCTGAGAAGGGGTCCACCTAGCAATTTTACCAGACTGCAGGGGGATGGGAAGGTCCATGACACAAAAAAGGTTAAGAACTCTGACTTTAAAGATTATTTTCTATCTTCCCAGACTTTTCACATTATTGTTTTTCAAACATACTGTATTCTATCTCTAGACTTAGAATTGGGACTCACTGAGAATATTTTGGACTTTATAGGTTAGGAAACTAAGGCCCAGACAGATGATATATGGTTGGTTTTGTTTCACATAGGAGCAAGGCGGTATCATGGAGGTTTGGTTCAAATCCTACCTCTGACAGTTTTTCCTTGTATGGCTGTTATGGGCCAGAACTGTGAATTTGAAACAAAGGATTCTTACAAGGTACTAATAAGTCAGTGGAATTGATAGAGACAGTAGTTATCTAATTTAGCATGGTTCAGTATGATTGTTTTAATCCTACAAGGAGATGTTATGGGCCAGAACTTGAAACAAGGTACTAAATGGAATTGAGGAGACAGTGGTTAAATCTAGTTTAATTTAATACTACAACAAATAATGATTTCCTAGTGATATAATGAATGGTGTTTACTCAGTGTAAGCAAGAAGCTCTCAGGGCCAAAAAGACAAGCGCACTAGAAGCTCTCGGAGGCTGAGACAGATTCATTCCTTTGTCCACCTTTGTGGTGGCTGCAGGCTGAAGGACAAACCTTTGGATTCAGAGACATTTGGAGAGATTTGGAAGGCAGAGAAGGAGGCAGGAGCTCAAGCTCTCAGAACCAAGGAGAGAGATAGGCCTCTAAGAAAACTAGCCAAGCCCCAAGTGAAGGAGATAGGACTTTGAAGGAGACAATAAAGGATTTGGACTTTAGCCCCTGGCTACTCTTGTGGTGATTACTGAACTGAAATGAAGGCTGCTCCCAGAGACCCCAAGAAAACCTCAACAGAGAACATTACATTTTAGAGAGAATATTACATGTGACCTTGGGTTTTAACATCCCTTGTCTCATTTTCTTTCCTAGTCATTCAGTAAATGTTTATTAAGTGCCTACTATATGCCAGGTATGGGCATAAGGCCAGGTAGTTCAGTGGATAGAGTGCCCAGCCTAGAGTCAGGAAGATTGATCTTCATGAGTTCAAATCTGGCTTCAGATACTTACTAGCTATATGACCCCAGACAAATCATTTAATCCTGTTTGCCTCAGTTTCCTCATCTGTAAAATAAGCTGGAAAAGGAAATGGCAAACCATTCTAGTATGTTTGCTAAGAAAGCCCCAGACGAGATCATGAAGTCAGATATGACTGAAAACTGAAATGACATATGTCAGACACTCTGCTAAGCACTAGGTATGGTTTGTAAATAGGGGAGGAACACGATCACACCTCTCTTTTAAGAAGATGATTTTACCAGCTTTGTGAAAGATGAATTAGAAAGAGGAAAGACAGGAAGTAGGGGAAACTAATTGGGAGACTATTATAGTTCTATAAGAAATGATGAGCAGGCTGATTTCAGAAAAGCCTGTGGAAAACTTACATGATGCTGAGGGAAGTGAATAGAACCAGGAGAATACCATTATATGGTCACAGCAAATGATGATCAACTATGATAGTAGACTTAACTCTTCTCAGCAGTACAGTAATCCAAGACAATTCCAATAGACTTGGGATGGAAAATGCCATCCCACATTCAAAAAAAGAACTAGAAGCGTACTATTTTCACCTTTAAAAAAAATTGTGTGGATTTTCTTTCTCATGGCTTCCCTTTTGTTCTGATTTTTTCTTCATATGACGACTAATGGAAATATGTTTAAAATGATTATACAGCATAACTTATATCAGATTGCTTGTTGTCTTGGAGAGGGGAAAAAGGGGAAGGACAGGAAAAATTTTGAACTCATAATCTTATAAAAAAAATGAATGGTGAAAATGATTTTTACATGTAATTGAAAAAATGAAATACTACTGAGAAAAAACAAAGGTATCAAACATTTTTTAAAAGAGGGAAAAATAGAGACTATTATAATAAACTTGATGGGAAGCAGTGAGAACCTGAACCTAAGGTAATTATCATGAAAATGATGAATGCAAGAGATTTGTGCAGGTAGAATCAACAAGAATTAGCAGTTCTTTAGACATGTAGTATGAAGTGGAATTGGGTTAATGGTGTCTGAGTTGCAAACTTCAAGGTTGTTTCTATAGCGGAAATAAAGAAGTTTGAAGGAAGAGCAGTTTTAGGAGAAAAGATAATGAGGTTTACTTAGGAAATTTGGTATCTTTTTTTTTTAAATGTAGAATCTTACTATTTTCATTGTAAAGGAGCGACTAAGAAGAAATGTCACTAGGAATCTGAGAATAGCCTTTATTGCTCCCCTCTGTAGTCCTTCTGCAATAGGCACTTTCCTGTTATTCTTTGCTGTCACTAGTTTTCATCAGGGACCCAAGAAGACTTTCATTTCTCTCCTACTTACTGGACCAGAAAGATACCTCCCTCTTTTAATGAGACAGTTGATATTTTAAAAGCTCTTCTAGGAAAATAAGCTCAGAAAAAAGGTCGTTTCTCAAATATACAAAGCTAGAGAAAAGATTATTTAGTTAACCCTGACTGATCCTGTATAGTCCCAATGTCGGAAAACCTCTTGTTGACCTTGACCTGTTTATATTTCCAAGTCAGTGGTCTTACCTTTCCTCCCTTAAATGAAACAAAGCTTCTTCATCACTTAGCATGGCAGTATAAGGAAGGTCCATTGTACACGATGCCTGATGGCAGTTCTGCTTTAAGCTTCTCCTTCTATACTACAGGGTAATATAAATATGCACCTCACAGTGTTATTTTGAGACTGAAATGACACAGAGCACAGCTAGTACATTGCATACCTATGAATGAGATCATCATGTAAAATGCTTTGCAATTTTAAATGATTATATAAGCCTGTGAGGTGGGCATGGTGGTTTGTTCAATGATTTTCTTCAGGTTGCATGATTTTTTGACTTCATAATGCGCTGAGTCCCAGATTCTACTTCTGGAGTAACTTCTGAGACTTTGCATAGCTGGAATAAATGATAGTCTATCTTTCACAGTTGGTTAACATTTTCCAATTTTCCAGGTCTTAAAAGTACACATCTCTCTATATTCTCAGATAGAACCACTGAGCACTAGTCTCATCTGGTATATCTGGTGTGTTGTATTCAATTCTGAATACCACATTTTCATAAGAACATTTTTCTTATTATTCAGAATAAGTAAACCCATATGGTGAAAGGATATTGAGGATGTCATATATGGATCTGTTGAAAGAATTGGATATACATAGGCTGAGGAAGAGAGGATGCAGTAAGGGCATCTTGATAGTTGCCTTCAAGTATTTGAAGGGCTACCATGGGATAAATTTGTTCTTAATATTTGGCATTTGGGGGCAGAAGCAGGAGCAATGGAAGTTTGAAAAACATCAATATAGGTTTCATATCAGAGTGAACTTTGTAAATAATTAGAGCTGTCCAAAAGTTAAATGGGCTACCTTGAGACAGATTTAAGTTTCTGCTTCATGGAGATCTTCAAGCAGAGGCTGAATGACCACTTGTTGGGTGTTATATAATAGGGATTCCTTTTGTTGTACCTGATAGCCATGGTATTCCTTTCCAGCTACCATACTCTGTGAGTCTTTTGTTGACTCATTCCAGGCTGCTCTTAGTCTTCTATAGCCTACCTTCTCAAATTATGTAGCCCTTCTTTTTTGGTAATCATTATTTAAATATGAATTGACAAATGGTTATTTTCACAAAAAAAAAAAAAGGTTATTTTAGTAAAAGGAAACTCAATGAAGAACTTTTTAGGCAAGTTGCAAAATGTTATTATGTATTATAAATTACAGAAGAGCTTTGAGGACTCTTGCTGTAATAGGAATATAATTTCTAGATTGCATCCAGTTGCTTGGATTTTTCCAGGGATAGGGATTTAGAAGTATTAAGGGGGCAAGTAGTAATTGACTTCAGTTGAATGTGATTTGTATGCAGAATGAATGGCCTAATTGTAAAGTTTATTTGTGTCTTTGAACTGAAGGCCTCAGGTACTAGAATAAATATAGGAAGAGAAGTACTATTGGAAAAGAGATGAGAATACAGGGGTTTTGGTATTAGGAAGACAAATCTTCTTTTTTGCCCTTTCTTGGTGGCAGCCAAATGTTAACCTGAAAATAGAGAAAGGAATTATAACTTTGGGTAGAATCATTTTTTGTTTGGGATGAGACGTGTTATCCAGAACATTTCACAAAGAGGATAGTGCTATTAATTGAATTAACAATGTGTTCTTTTTGCCTCCATTGTGAGTGTTTATATATATTTTTATTAGAAACTAAAACAAGGTTATCCCACAATAAGTAAATAAAATATTATTATTGCATGCTTTTCTCCAAAATGATAGGAAAATATGCCGCAACTGCAAATGTGGCCAAGAGGAGCACGATGTTTTCATGAGCAATGAGGAAGATAGGAAAGTGGGAAAACTTTTTGAAGATACTAAATATACTACCCTGATTGCAAAGCTGAAAACAGATGGAATTCCCATGTATAAACGTAATGTTATGATCTTGACCAATCCTGTCCCTGCTAAGAAGAATGTCTCCATCAACACGGTTACCTATGAATGGGCTCCCCCTGTCCAGAATCAAGCTTTGGTAAGTTTTTTTTTTTTGTTTGTTTTTGTTTTTTTAAAAGAAGTATGTGTGTTTTCAATGCTGTATGAAGAGGTATTCTGATGGAAGTGGATATCTTCAACATAAAGAAGATCCAACTCACTTCCAGTTGATCAATGATGGACAGAAACAACTACACCCAGAGAAGGAACACTGGGAAGTGAATGTAAATTGTTAGCACTACTGTCTATCTACCCAGGTTACTTACACCTTCGGAATCTAATACTTAATGTGCAGCAAGAAAATGGTATTTACACACATATATTGTATCTAGGTTATGCTGTAACACATGTAAAATGTATGGGATTGCCTGTCATCTAGAGGAGGAAATAAAGGGAGGGAGGGGATAATTTGGAAAAATGAATACAAGGGATAATGTTATAAAAAAATTACTCATGCATATATACTGTGGGAAAAAAATTCTAAATAAAAAAAAAGAAGTGTGTGTGTGTGTGTGTGTGTGTGTGTGTGTATGTGTATGCACATACAAGAAAGAGAATGTAATAGAAAGACAAAGATAAAGACACACACACACACACACACACACACACACACACACACACAGAAAAGATCTCTACATATGGCAATATAGAGGACCATGTTCGATCTGGGCTTTTTTTTATGGGTTGGGAATTTTTCTTTTTTGGCCTTTTTTGACAAAATTGTAATGAAATTGATGTTAATCACTGTTCTTATGTGCTTTTAACATCTTCATTCATGTTGTAATAGGTTACTACCTATTGTCCTCTGTTATAAAATAAAGTCCATTTTAGGGAGTTCACTTGTTGAACTCATAGTTTTTTCTGTGTTACAATTATGCCATGTATGAATATGTTAGGAAATATTTTGAGGATTTCTGAGTCTGTTTTTAATTCCTTGAAGAGGATATATTCCCTTTAAATAGCAAAAGGAGAGTTATATACATTATTAAGCTTGCAAATCTTGAAACTTTTCCATTTGTTAAAAGACCATAAAGGATGACTTCTGTAATAGTAAAGAATATAATTTATATCACTGATGCTGAGGAAAACATTCAGTGGAGCCCTTCTATTACTGTATAAGGCCAAAAAACTCTACTATGCAGAGTGTTGTTCCAGTTTTCTTAGAACTACAGCCAGATTGGACATCTGAAAAGTCTTTTAAGAGAGTTTCTTTGCTCAGAAATGTAGAACTGAGTGAAGGCAGCTTTGTGAAGACATGGTGAATTAATGTCGTTTGTGTGTATGTGACCAAGAAAATAAAATGTAAGAAAAAAGATACTCCCAGTTCTTTAATATATGTATTGCCTTATAAAAACTGTGTTGTACATATTATAAAGGAAAATGCTATATGGACTGTCCATAGTACAGAACTAGCTTCTGATGTGTGGGTGGTCAGAGCTGAACAGAGAAGGCTAAAGACAGGGATCAAACAAAAATGTCATTTTAGTGAGGCAAACAAGGACATGTGTGCTGGAACCCTCCCCTAGTTGGGGGGGAACCCAAGATCATTGAGGGGTTAACACAAATATTATTATTATGCCAAGCTCAGGACACATCTTGCTTGCTGAAACTTAGTTCTGGAAAACAGGGTATCTTCTATATCTTGAACAGGACTCATTATTTAAAAACTGATCAGGAAGTTGGAAAAAATTAGGCTGAATTCTGAAAAGAGGATCTATTTAGTTTAAAACTTTATAGAACTCAGTCTATAATAGTTAATACTGTTCTCAAAATTTCCTTTTAAAAAGACACCCCAGGATTTATTTATATTGCAAGCCTTTTTAGATAAAAATAAAAGCTTGCCTAAGTGAAATGGCAAATTTAGCTCTAACCTTTGTTTTAAAGTGTTGAATTCTATAATGGCGCTCTGGTTCTTTGTTTAACTCTAGGCTAGAAGATATATGCAGTTGCTTCCAAGGGACAAACAACCTGTGGCTGGCTCAGAAGGGGCCCAGTATCGGAAGAAGCAATTAGCTAAGCAACTCCCTGCTCATGATCAGGATCCTTCAAAATGTCACGAATTGACTCCCAATGAGGTGAAGCAGATGGAACAATTTGTGAAGAAATACAAGAATGAGGCTCTCGGTGTTGGAGATGTCAAACTTCCGAGTGAGATGGATATCAAAGCTTTTGATAGAAGTACACTTGATGGAGGGCACAAGGGCACTACAGCTTCCGTGGGAGCAATGGAGGATAAATCAGCAGAGCAAAAAGAGAACTATGTAAGTAAGATTTGTCCTTGTTATTCTGAGGCCATGAGCCACATTTTCGTTTTTACTCAGTTTCCCTAGGATCACTAATTTTTCTACTCCTCATACTACTCCAGGAGAACAGGCAAGAGAAACCAAAATTTAACTCAAATCAACTAATTTAAGGAGAAGTAACGTTGAGATTATTGTTCAAAGATAGATTTTCATCTATGCACTTCCCCAAATGCACTGAAGAATTAAGATGTTAATGAATATGGACCTAACCTCTTAGTCTTTTTTTTTTAACATAATTTTTAGTTATAGAAATACGCAATTATAGAAAAAAATAGATATTATAATGATATAACAGATTATAATAAAAATTATAATGGTATTCATCTACCACTAGAATGTCTATATGGCAATTTGTCTATTGGTTCAATTGCTTTCTTAACTGTGAAAATTAAAAAAAAAAGATCATTTTCATTTATGCTTGTATTAAATATATGTTAATAAATAATATGTTTGTGTGATATATCCACACAGGCCACTAGAGGCAGCATGGTCTAGTACCTATAGAATTGGCCTTGAAATCAGAAAGAATGGAGTTCAAATACTGATACAGATTTTAAAGAGAACTGAATTTGCTTGGCAGTCCTGGAGAAGAAAAAGCTAAGAAATAATACCTGCCACTTAATTACTTGAGCAGTTTTTTTGTTTTTTTGCTGAATCAATTGGGGTTAAGTGACTTGCCCAGAGTCACACAGCTAGGAAGAGTTAAGTGTCTTAACACCAGATTTGAACTCGGGTCCTCCTGACTTAAAGACTGGTGCTCTATCCACCGCACCACCTAGTTGTCCTGTTTTTGTTTTTTCAAGGAGGATCTGTCCCATCTCTCTGTGTCTGTGCCTACAAATGACTAAATAAGAACTTAAGAGAATTTTGTAATGGGTGATAAGTTATAGACATGTCCAAGAAGATATTTATTTAAGAAAAAAAATTATATTACCCTTTTAAAAAAGTTTAATTGCTACTTCTTTCTTTTAAAAAATTGTTACTAGAACATTTGATATCTCTAAGTTTCTTCTAACTCAGGTTTGGGGGGAAGGCAGAAGTAATGCTGGTACGTTAGAATTATGAAATAGAGGTGTCAAATACAAATAGAAATAGGGCCAATCAATGTTCATAAAGCTCTTTACAGTTGCATATTGAGTTAGTTTTTAAAATGTAAAAATTTTTGTTTTATTGTATTTTTATTTATTTCTTTAACTATTTCCCAATCACATTTTAATCTGATGCTGCAGTATTCAGAAGTGTTATAGGTTGCATCAGGCTATGTGTTTGACACCTTTGGGAGAGTGGGTAGAATTTTAGGCCTAGTGTCCAAAAAATCCGAAGTTGAATTCTCCCTACCTCACCCAAGTAATAATTTAACTTCTTTGGGCCTCAATTTTTCTCTTTCTCTAAAGTGAAAGTTTGGTACTTCATGAGCTCTAAAATCTTTTCTAGTTTTAAAACTGTAATCCTAGGATAATTAGTATTTCTTCCTGCAATTTGATTCAATTTAATAACTCAGTTTTTCAAAAACAACTATTAAGTATGATTCATTTCCTTTATCTGAAAAAAAAAACAAAGGATTAGGGTGAGGGGGGCAATTCCTGAATCATTGTTCATGTTTACTTGAATTGATCTTAAAAAAGTAAAATATGAAAAATAGTTTATGGTAAAATTCTCTTAACATGCTCCTAATAATGTGGAGAACCTTGAAAGTATTGACAAATCCTCCAGAAAACAAGTGTTATTTATTTTACTTCATAACAATGACCTCTTAATTTCATGTGACTTCTCTTTGAAAGGATTCAGGGTATTTTCAGAAATGCCATCTGATTTTTTTCCTCACAAAATTGCAATCATAAAGAAATGCCCTTTGTATCTGGTGAAATAAAAGCATGTAGATGGTAAATTTTTTTGGTAGTATTTGGTAGAAAACCAGCAGAAGAACCAGAAATATAATCCTAACTTTTAACTTTGACTTCTTTCTAGCTAGCAATAATTTGAATCTATAATGACTTTTTAGTATATTAATGTGACTTTTGATACCTAGGTGATACAGTAGATAAATTCCTAGTCCTGGAGTAAAATTTGGCCTCAGACTCTTACTAGTAATACATTTATTAAGCACCTTTTGTATGCCAAGGTACTATGTTAAGCTCCAAGTATACAAGAAAAGTCAAGTATACCAACTTGCAAATAACTGCAAACAAGCTATATACAGGAACAATTGGAAGTAATAGAGGAAAGGCAATAGAATTAAAAGGATTAGAAAAGGCTATCTGAAAAAGAGAGATTTTAGTTGGGACTTGAAGGAAAGCAAAAAATCCAGGAGGCTGAGGTGAAGAAGGGAGTGGCCTTGAGAGTTCTGTGTATGGGGGTGGGGTGGGATAAGGAACAGCCAATGAAAATGCCTGATTCAAGAGTTTTTTGAGGAAGAGCAAAGAGAGCCAGTATTATTGACTCACAAAGTTTGGAGGTGGATGGCTAAGATTTGGGTGAGGGTTTGGGGGGGGATGTTTTAAAGGGCTTTGAACAAGTACTTTAAGTTGGATAAAATTCACATAAAATATATTCTAAAAGTACTCTTCAATACTTTTATGTTTTAAGTTTTTTGTGACTGACAAAATATAGTATTACTTCAAATCTCAGGATCTGGAGGACAAGGATAGAATGTGAATGATGGGTGAGGGGAGAGAAAATAGAGAGCACAAGCTCTCTGACTTTCTAAATAGTTTTCACACTACTGTTTTCACAGAATGTTAAGCGCTTTAGGGCAATAGTGGACCCAAGAGATTATTTAATCTAGGATTTCATTCATTCATTCATTCATTTATTGGATATTATAGACTCCTTTGGTACTTTGGTGAAGCCTGTTGTCCCTTTCTCAGAAAAAAAAAATGTTTTACGCATAAAAGAAAATATTTAGGTGTTTAAAGGAAACCAATTACATCAAAATATAGTTATCTATCTATTTATTTTAAATTTCACAGACCCATATTTACTATCTAATTTAATCTAATCCATGTTTTACTACTGAGAAAACCAGAGTCCAAAGAATTGAAATGATGTATATAGATAATTAGTAGGATAGAACTTGGTGAGTCTCAATTTCTAACAATAGTTTTAGTTTTTTAGTTACATAATTTTAGATTTTGATAGGCGTATAGAGATAAAATCTAGATAACTCTCATTTTATAAATGATAAAACGGAAGGTTGGAATAAGTAAATAGGAAAAAAAAAAGGAAATAAGCAATTATTAATCTCCTTCTGTGTGATAAATACTGTGTCACTACATTACTCTAATTATCAAAACAATCCTTCCAGGCAGATGATATTATCCCTACTTTACTATTGAGTAAAATGAGGGTAGATAAAGGTTAAGAGATTGGTCCAGGATCATATAACATATAAGTATCTGAGGCTGGATTCAGACACTGTCCTTCCTGATTCTTGGCCAGCCTGCCACCAAACTGCTCCTAAAGTAACTCAAGGTAACTCATACTGTTAATTTAGAAGAATAAAGAGTAAAATTCAGATTTCCTCATAAGGGCACAGTGACTTTGAGTGCTGATTTGGATTCAGGGAGATGCTGAGTTTAACCTCTGCTTCAGATATTCAGATGTGTGATCTTGACAAATTACCTCTCAATGCCTCAGCTTCCTCATCTGTAAAATAGGGATAATAATATCACCTACCTTAAAGAGTTGTTATGAGGACTAAATGAAATAATATAATCAGGCTCTTTGCAAACCTTAAATTGCTACATAAATGTTAGCTGTTATTATTTCCACAATAAATGTACTAAATATAGAAAAATATGTGAGGCAAATAAGGTGTACATTTTTATTTTAAAATTCTACTAATAAAAGTGTATATATGTATATAGAAACACACAATTATCTTCTATGTAATAGTGTTTATTATATGTTTGTGTTTATGTATATAATCAACATAGCAATGTTAGGAATGGACAAACTTCCAAATAAGATATTGATAAATAGTATTTTAAAATTTTCAAAGAACTTTGCAAATATTCATTACTTTTATCCCTACAATTCACTTTACAGATGAGGAAACTGAGGCAGATCACTCTAAATCTGTGATCCTGTATCCTAAGAGAGGACACTTTTCTAATCTTTATTCCTTTTCTAATAAATGTTACAGCATATCTATACTGTGATTGTATGAATAATGACAGCGAAATGAAGTAGACAGATTAATTGTTAATCTTTTAGATTATGCTTTATTTGTAGATTTCTTGCCTACTTTTGCAGGTAACCAGAGTTATCTTTCCTGTCTTTTCTTTCACCATGAGTATGCTGGTACTTGGTTTTACCAAGTACTTTTCTTTTCCTATCTCCATCAGATCACCACTTGCCTCTGTTCAGTAACTAACTTTTCATTTGATGCTTTTAATTTCTTATTGTTATCTCTTTAAGTTGCCAGCAGATTATGTAACAACTTGATTATTTTTTTTTTAAATGAGACAAAAGCAAGCTCTGACTCAAAGACACTGTGCTTTTCAGTGTGGAAAAACAGAAGTAACTGATAGAAAAATTGTATACACAAGTCAAATCTCTTTATAATTTTATCATATTTCCAAATATAATAGGATGTGAATTATCTAAAGAAATCCTACATGAGTTCTTTTGTACAAATCAAAATTTTTTTATAAAATGACTAATTACTTCTTGATTATATAGGGCCAACCTGTGTAATGAAATTTCTCCTCCCAGTGAGGAAAATGCCTCCATCCATGCAAATAGACAGACTTCTAATTTTAGAGACACTGCCTGGAACACAGAGAGATTGGGTGATCCATTTATGGTCACACAGACAGCCATAAGTGTCCAGAGAAATATTTCTGGTCAAATTCTAATTCCAAGACTGCCTCTCTATTCACTAAAGCCATGTTGCCTCTCATTTGTGGAATGGATTCCCATTTGTCATACTTCACTTTCTTAAAGCTAAAGGAGGGAGAAGATTTCTGTTATCTAAACTTCTTTTGTGTCATGGTACCCTTTGGGCTGCTGAAGCCTATAGACTCCTCCTTAGAATAATGTTTTACAAATATGTAAAATAAAATGCATAGGATTGGGAAGAAAGTCATTTACATTCCTCCCTCCTATGTTAAGAATCTCTAATATAAATATGTGTTGTTGTTTTTTCCATAGCAGAGTGGTGATGTGTGGGATATAAATTAGATGGGATTGTGTAATTTTACAAATTCAAAGAACATTATTTTTCCTTCATGGATAACTCACTGCTCCATACTAGCTTTGATAGGTTAATATTTTTGGTAGATATATTAGTGGGAAGAAGAAATGGTCCAGTTGTTTGGACAGAGATGAGCAAGATATAGAATGTCAGGGATGTATATAATGCTTTGTCCTCATTGTATCAAGTGACAGCAGCCCTGAATGTATGTATGAATGAATGAAGGGAATTCCTAGTAAATCTGATGTATTTATTAGCATTGTCGTCGCATGACTTAATTTTCCACATTGTGTCCCTTTCAGTACTGCTATTGCTGCAAGCAGAGCATGAAAGAAGGTGATCCCGCAGTTTACGCTGAGAGAGCTGGGTATGACAAATTTTGGCACCCTGCCTGTTTCGTGTGCGGCACCTGCAATGAGCTCCTGGTGGACATGATCTATTTTTGGAAGAATGGGAAGCTGTATTGTGGCCGGCATTACTGTGACAGCGAGAAACCTCGGTGTGCAGGGTGTGATGAGGTAAGAGATTCCTGGACTGACTGCACACACACACTTACAAATGTCCACGGTAGTCCCAAGCTGGTCCTCCTCAGTGATATAACCATACAGAGAAGTGCGATATGTTCAAGTTAAAGTGTTTTATTCACCTATCCAAGAATTGGTATTTAATGACTAATAATTTCTTCTGAGTTCTTGTGTCACTTAGACACAGGAGAACTTATGATGGATGTTTAAGTGGAAAATATAAAGAAGGCTGCCTTGTATGTATTGAGATGACTGGGTCAGAACTTAGATATTCTTTTTCAAAGTATGAAACTTAAGATGCTACATTTGGGGAATTTGAGGGCCTAGGAGGGCAGGGAAAGCAAACTCGCAAGGAATTTCTGGTATGGTAGCTATCGCACACTGGCAATTCGTAATCTTGGAAAGTTGGTAACCAAGGACTCCCAAGAGTTTAATTAACTATGGTTGCTATGGTCACCCAATCAATATGTGTTAGGGAGGGTACTTGAATTGACTTTCAAACTTAACCCTTCTATGGTACCATCTCTCAAATTGATTGTATCTAAATGCTTTAAGGGGTCAATGAATTTAATTATATGTGCTTTGCCAAATGGGTTTTTGGAGTTAAATAGGATTAAAGGGAAAAAAATGACTTTTTTCTTTTTTGTTGTTGTTGTCATCTTTCTAGTTGATATTCAGCAATGAATATACCCAGGCAGAGAATCAGAGCTGGCATCTGAAACATTTCTGCTGCTTTGATTGTGACTGCGTTCTTGCTGGGGAAATCTATGTTATGGTCAATAACAAGCCCATATGCAAGCCTTGCTACGTGAGGAACCATGCTGTGGTAAGAGATCTTCTGGACACAGAATTACCCTAATATCCTGTAGCACAATAAAGTATTTACATACATCAGTAAACTTAGGAACAGAAAGCAAAAGGCTCTACTGAACCAGAAACATATGGCTTCTCTAGGAGGACTTTATATGAAGTGCTGTATCCAAGGAACTTAAACAGAAAAGGTTTGTTAAACAGGAACCACTGAAGAGTTCCTACAGTGCAGTCTTAGTAAGCTTGGTTTGAAAAATAGAATTCTACTCTTGAAACCCACTTATAACAACTAATTCATTCACATACATATGTCAGAACCTACTCTGGTGAATTGGAGACTAATTACTTTTATAGTAGTTATAAATGAATTTTTACCTCAACTATATCTGTACTTCCTGGGATGTTCATTTCTTTTTAAAATTAAGTATATTTTTTAATTAGCAAACTTTTTTCTTCTTTCTCTGACCTTCCACCAATTACCAAAAAAACTCTTTCATCATAAATATGAATAAACATGCAAAAGTAAATATGGACCTGTATCAAATCTTTGAGCCCAGTATCTCTTTAGTTAAGATCACCACCTGGAATATGAAAAATAAATTAGCTATATGCCAATTTTTTTGGTGAGAACATGAATTGCAAAATAATTTGAAGTGTGTATACTTCAAGTCTACCTTGAGAAACATAAATATTTAAGTACATTAATTCTATTATGATCTCTAAACCACTCATTTATAACTTCATAATTCATTATAAGGGCAATTTTTGGGTAAACTTCTAATGATAAATGGTACTAACTTGAGCTTGTTTCACATAGTGTGTCCATTTTCTGTGCATACTTGGACAAAGAACATAAAGCTCAGTTAGATAATCCAATCAATTGCATATAACTTAAGAGTTTAAGGTATCACAAATTCAGTCCCAGAGCAAAGAGAAGGAAATAGGCAATTTTTTTTTTCAGTATGAAAAGTGATTCTTGAGGTTCCATCAAGTTTCCTATTTCCTTATGTATATGTGGAGCAGCTAGGAGGTAAAAAGAAGAGAGCAATGAGCCAGAAATCAGGAACTCATTCATCTTCCTGAATTCAGATCTGACCCTTGAGACATACTTTACTAGTTCTGTGATCCTGGGCCAATCACTTAATTCTCTTTGCCTCAGTTGCCTTATTTTAAAATGAGCTGGAAAAGGAAATGGCAAACCCTCTGCAGTATCTTTGCCAAGAAAACTTCAAATGGAGTCACAAAGTTGGATATCATGATTAGAAAAATGACTGAACAACCAATGTACAAATGTATAATAATGAAATCAGAGGACACGAGAAGGGAAAAACTGAAGGTAGCAAAAAGTCAAGAAAAAGAGAAGCCCCGATAGAAAATAATTAGCTCCATATTCCTGATGGATTCTATAGTTTTCTTTGGATGCTACTAATGGTTCTTTGTGATGTTAGGACTTTTCTAAAAAAACAGTCCTCATAGTCCTAGTCCTCATTATTTGACCTCTCAGCTTTTGTTTGCTTTTTAAGCAACCCAAAAAGGATTCACATTTCATCAATCACATGAAGTCGTTCAACCATTAGAGTTCTTATTTTCGGCAACTTATTGCTTTTTATTGTAAACCAAAGGGATAACCAGGTGTTTTGTCTTGTTAATTATTATTAATTCTTTGTTAAAGAAAGCATTAAAAAAGCCAATATAAGTGTAATTTCTTAATTTAGACACTTGATGTTCACACTTTCTCAAAGAAGAAAAGATATTCAAAAGAACAATAGGAAATTCACTGACTAAATTATTAACAATAACTTGTGCTAATCATACCTGTTTGATCATTTTAAGAAATCTTTTATTCAATATAATAAAAATTTATTAAGCAATTACTATTTGCAAGGCTGTTTTAGGGACCCTTGAAAATAGAAGGGATTAGGCAGGCTTTCACATATTATAGTCCCCAGTAGAAATTATCTTCACTCACATAGTGGATTAAAAAGTAGGGTACAAAATCTTTTTGTGCTTTTTAAAAAAAATTATAAGATTATATAAACCTCTGAGCAAAACACAGCATTAAAAGCTCTTTGTCAATAAGATGCCTCACATGAAAATATTAAGATTATATGGGATTTCTTTTTTCTAATTGGTTTTCTAATTATCAATATCAAGTGAAAGATAAAAACAAACTTCAGAAGGATTCCTTTGAGGTGGCAAAATATCCCAGATGCTCCTGTTTGGTAGCAACATCATAGTAGTTGCATTAAGCTCCTAAATAATATGGGTCCTCTTCAATGAGATTTCTAGTCCTTTGAAGTCAGCCTTAAAATCCACACAAGAAAAAAAGAAGTGGATGAATAATATTTATCACCAAGACTGTAACATGTGGTTGTATGGGCTGCCTATCTCATATTAGTTCACAAGGAAATTTATCTTGGACAAGAGATGGACTGAACTTCATTACAAAATTAATGAGCAAGAGCCAGGCCTAGATAATTATACAATTTTTTTTGAGATCACATCCTATTTCTCAATCTGGAAGCATAGTGATGACCATTCACAACTGGATCCCAACACTGATTGGCGCAGAAGTTTTAACTTATTTTATTTTTCAGACCTGAACTGGTTCACTCTATCTCAGGTAAATCTAATTATCTTCCTTTCTCAGAGGCTTATTATATTTTTGCCAGACTTAGGAAACAAACGGTGAACTTTATGTGCATTACTGTAGCTCAGAGCTCTTGAACTCATGTAACCCATTGCACTCAGCCTTCCTCTGGAACAAGGATTATAGATATGGGCCATCATGCCCTGACTACACAGCATTTTCAGCAATAACTTCTCTTTGAGTTAAAAACTTTCTATCTTTTCAACACTGGTGTTTTCCTAATGATGAGGATACTAAAGACTTAGCAAAAACCTCAGAATCTTCTCATCAGGATTTAGTGAGCAACAGACATCCAATGGAGCTTCTGCTATGCATATATGAAAATCATACAAGAAACTTTAATAGATGATGCAATACTAGAAAGAACTATTAGAAATATGTAAGAAAAAAACCAGGGATACTTACTCACCAAAGATGTTTTCTACTGTCATGGAGAAAGGACCAGGACAGAGTCCAAGAAAAGGAAGGAAAGATTCCATAGAGATGGCAGAGTCCTCCAGATGTTCCTGATTTTGAATGACATTGAGCTGATTGCAACAAACCCCAGGACACTAAAGTACCTCCTAAACAAGATCCTTAATTACTCAAAGAAGTTTGACTTTAACTATCCATCCAGGAAAAACCCACACCGTTGAAGAACGCCTATTGTGTAGATGATGCTATTTATAAATAAACCATTAAAGTACTCTATAAGGACGTATGTCCTAGATAGATGTTGCCCATGGACAATGAAGAAATCCCAGAATTGAATAGGAAAAGGAAATGCTTGGGCTGAATTGCATTTGGGAATATATCTAGTGCATCAACAAGCCAAAATGCTCATCTTTTAACAATGAGTTCTTCCATGATGTTGTGTGTCTGCAAGTTAGAAGAAACCCAATGTCTGAAGAATTAAAGTTGAAAGTCACTGAAAGGGCACATTAGAGGCACATGGCAGGCATTTGCAGGATGAAACATTATAAAAATTGTATAGGACAAGCAGCTTAGAGGCTATAATCAGAAAGATACAAGATAAAGAAAAAAATAAGTGAGAGCAGGGAATACTTGAGGGACAGTCCACTTGCTCCATTAGTATCACAGTTGTATTAAGATATATGGACATATGACACACACTCATATGCCAAGGCTGTCAGGTGGACCCCTTTTGGAAGATTCATAAAAGTTGAGCAGACATAGAACTGCCACCAGCTCAGCAATCTTTCTTCCTTGGAGCATCCAGATGCATCATTCCATCCATATCTTGGTGACAGTTATTTCTCAGTTCCCAGCTCATGCTTCCTCTTTTTTCAAGGAGTTCAGTATCTTATTGATACAATTCCTTTTAATCCTAAGCTGTTCTCTTCATCTTACTCCTATACCACACTTGTTTCTCCCATTGTACCATTGCACCTAGTATCTGAGGGGAAAAGTAAGCATGCACTTGTAAAACCTGGCAGGAAAGCACACGAAGAAGGAAAACCCATATGTTGTTCTGGATAACTCACAAGTTTGGACTGTACTCTCTGAAGTCATTGATTTATTCAGGAACCCCTCCATCATGTGACCCATTTCTTTGTTAACTTCTGTTTCTTGGTCCTTACTGCTCTTCAGTTGGCAAATGCTTTTCTATATTGGAAACTTAGAATTTACAAGATCTCTTAATGTAAAAATCACCCTTAAAGTGGTATTTTGACAGTATTACTTCCTACTGCAAATAGTAATTCTCTTTAAATTGGAAAACTGAAAAAAACCCCTCAAACTAGCAATCTCCGAGCTCTACCCACCATCCCAGGCAGTCTCTTCACTCACCCAAGATACAGTATTTTCCAATCTGAACATAGCTCTTAAAAGACTTTAGGGTTAACTAACTTTGAGCAAGGGAAATCAGCCTACCCAGTTTTTTCTCTTATTCTGCAGAATCTATAGCAAAGCAGCTACAATACTAATATTTCCTGTCATTTTCTAACTAGGAGGAGCAGAGAAGGACCACAAGCTCTTTTAGGAGGTTTCACCTCTCCTAAAATGCTAGGTGATGCTAAAAAGGCATTAGTGACACCTGCATTCTTCAATCAGCCAATTATGAAATAACAGTCTAACCTTTTTGTTAGCCGCAGCTCCTGCCACTGGCTCTTAAAGCAATTTTGACAAGTTGTTTTTGCTCCCTTCTGTTTCCTTCCTTTTCTTTTAGGTTCTTCCAATTCTTCAACACCCTAGTCATAACCCCTGATTTCTATACTTCTCAGTCTCTCAAACTAGACCTTCCTGACTTTGAATGACTGACCTTAACAGCTTGCCATTTTCCCTGTGAAATTAGTAGTTTTTAAAATAATCATCTTGTCTCCAAATAAGTATGCAATTTATTATATATCATTGTATAACTTTTACAAAGCTAATTCATTGTCCTTTTAAGTGAAATCTTTGATCACCTTTAATATTTCCATTCAACATTGTCTATAAGAACTAAAGCTCTTAATAAGTATTCTTTATATAATAGGTGAGATCTGCCTAAATACAGCTCTAATGAAGCATGAAAACTTTTTTAGATTGTTATTATAGTTTACAATGAACTAGTATACATCTTAATTGTGTATAATAGAACCAAACCCATATTTTTTCTGAAACCATTCCCTTCAACATTAAGCACAATGGTATTCCATCATTATCATATTCCCCAGGTTGTTGAGCCATTCTCCAAGTGAAGGGATAGTCCCCTCAGTTTTCAATTCTTTATTGCCATAGAAAGAAAAATGGAATTTCAAGGACAGTATTTCTGCCCAGGCTTTTACAGTAAGGTCCTCTACCTTTGGGGGAGTATCTCCTGCATTTAAATAAGACAGATATTTAATGTATCTTTTCAAAAATTTGAGTCAAAAATGTTTGGTGAAGATTTTATTTGATTCTTTTTTTTTTTCTTCTTTGTTCAACAGATTTGCCAAGGGTGTCATAATGCAATTGATCCAGAAGTACAGCGAGTGACTTACAACAATTTTAACTGGCATGCTACCGAAGAGTGCTTTCTCTGTTCCTGTTGCAGCAAGTGTCTGATTGGTCAGAAGTTTATGCCAGTAGAAGCAATGCTTTTCTGTTCAGTAGAATGTAAAAAGATGATGATGTCTTAATGAGAAAGCACTAGATAATTCTGAGCCATTGCTGTCTTCCAAAGTGGTTTGCATTTCTACTGTAAAATGGAATTTGGGCATTTGCAAAAAATAAAAAAGAGGAAAAAAACCCTAGAATAAATTGAGAAATTTTTATTTGTTTCTCTTTCCCCTTTTTCTTTCTGCCTTTGCTTTCATCTTTTAGAATTTGTATTAAGTACATATTCAATTCTAAAATAGATGAAAATGGCATATTTGATTTGGGAAGGTCAAGTATTTCTTTATTTGTCTCTTCCCCCCCCCCCCTCACTTTTAAGAATGAAAGGAAGCAACTTTAAAATTAAGTAAAAAACATGTATGTATCCTCTCTCAGTCCCTTTTTATACAGCTTTCTGATGGTGTGTAATGATGAGCTTTTCTGATAATAGGAAGGAATTGAAAGATATACATAGTGCATCTCAGAAAAATTTGTAACTGTCATTTATTTCTAACCTCTGTATATTCACTGTCCGATGATGTAAGCAGATATGTATCATTTTCTTTTTTGTTTTGATCATTGTTTTCTACTTGGAACTCCTCAACTTCACATCCCTAGTCTCGTAGTAAGTTTTTCTAGTCAATGACCTGTCCTTGAGCTATAGATACCATTTGGGGGGGGTATTTTTGTACATAGTACAGAAATGCCTGCTTTACAATTTTTATTGGGCTTTTTTTTTTTAAAGATGATGTTTGAATTTTAGATACTCAGTTATAGCGTATGTTGTCGATTCTAAGAACATCTGTGTCTATATCTCAAGGTATATACTGTGGAGCCATAAGAACTTGTGAAATGTGTTAATTGCCATTGACAAATTTGGAATCTGATAAATCCTTGTATTTTTTTTTTCTAAATGATAACTGTTCTGTGATGATTTATAATAATGCTTATTGGTGTGCCTAATTTCTTTTTCCTCAGAAAATGTGTGTGTGTATTATAAACAATTATGTAGGATATTATTTACAAAAGCATCCAAATTATACATACCTTAGAGAGGTGTATTTGTGCATGTTATATCAAAATAAAATCTTTGATCACTTTAATGGTTGTATATTTTCATCTTTTTAGTAGAAAAATTAAATCCTATTGCAACTATGTTTTTTTACAGCAGGGGGCAGTATCTTCAAGGATTAAAGACAAAAAAATGAGTAAGCTATTGCTACTGCTTAAAGTCTGGGAATCCCTGAGCTTTTCAAAGTGAGAAACTTTGACATTAAGCTTAATATTTTATTTGCAAAAGAATAAAGGGTTTAGAGCATCAATGTTTGGTTGGTTAGGAATTGTAATTATCTTAAAGATGTAGTTAGTACTTAAATTTCCTATTCAGAGAGCACTGGATTTTAGAATTGGAAGTGAATTTAGTAAGATTCAGTGGTTTGCAAGCTTTCTATTCTAAGGACTCCTTTATAGGCTAAAAATTTATCAAGGTTCCCATAGAAGTTTTGTGTATGACAATAGCTAGAAATATACAGCATTAAGAATTAAAACATCTTTGTATTGTGAATAATGTGTGTGTCTTTGGACAAGGCACTGTCTCAAATCCCCAGGAAACTTTCCAGGACTATATATCTTAGACAAGTTACCGTAGATAGATAGATCAATGGTCTATCTGATTTAATACCTTCATCTGTAAGATGAGGAAACTGAGGCCCAGAAAAAATTAAATGAAAACCTAAGGATTCATAGATAGTTAAGTGGCAAAATGCTAAAATTCATTCCAAACCCAAGGAGATCTGTGGGTTCTGGGTTCCTGCCAGTCCCTACTAATTGCTACTTCTGTACAATAGTAACAACTTCACTTCTATATAAGACTTTTAAAATGGCTTTTCTATATATATATATATATATATATATATTTTTTTTTTTTTTTTTTTTTCTATTAGGTTCCAAGGCAAAGAAAAATAGAAAATCTGAAGGTCTGTTTTGACCTTTTTGCATGCAGAGCATTCCAGGATGTTAGAACTATAAAAGACTTAAGATCATTTAGTTGAACCCATCCCTGCCTTAATTTTAGAACATATGTCTATAATGCTGAAATAATTTTCTCACTTCAAAATTAATCACTTCTACTATAAAATAGGTTTTTATCCCCTACGTTTTTAGGGAAATATATCTAATACTCCATGTTCCTCTAGGAAAAAAACAGAATATGGACTTTATCACTCGTCTCAGACTATTTTTCTTCTGTTAACAGGAGCATCTATCTGTTCCTGTCTGAACACAGTGTTCTGTATCATGATATCATAAAATTAGTTTCCTAGAAGGGGGACCCTAAAGGCCATTTCATTCATTTAACTAAGAGTTGCTTTTTAATAACACAAGTCCTTTACTTGTGTAATGTTTTATTTTATTTTTACATTAGAGAAGATTTTACTGTTTTTAGGTAAATTTTAAAGGCTTGTATATGAAGATGATAAAAAATTATTTTTAATAGGTGAAATCATTAAAAAAGTAAAATATTTCTAGTTGTACAGCACTTTATCTTATAATGAACTTGATGTGTATTTTTTCATGTTATTTTTATAATCTTGAGAGATAAGTCTTAAAAGTTGAGGAAAGATTGGACATAGTCCTTGAATTTAAAAAAAAATTAATATAATGATTTTCCATTATAATTCTACATATTTTATGAATTCCAAATTTCAAGGATAGGTCCATCAATCTCACTAGGTTGCCAAAAAGGCTTATGACAGAAAAAAAGCAGAATTTCCATTCCACACCCTCCGACGACTGAAGGAGAAAAAGTAGTTCCAAAGTGTATGGAAATATTTTGTTACAATTGATGAGACTGATTTTATCATGGGATAACTTTTTCCTGTCTATCTAAAAGATCAGTAACTTGTCTGACTTATAGTCCTGGGAGAGTTTTCTGAAATGGTGTCTTGTCCAAAGACACATAGCTTATCTTTGTCAGAGATGGGACTTAAAACTCAGGTCTTTCTGGTTCTGAGACAGTCTGTGTACTGCTTGCTGATACTACTGAGATCACAGGAGGTTGGCCCATTTCCAAACTAGAAGCTGGGTCTGTTGTGTGCCTGGAGTAAATCTATATATTTGGCACAATAGGTTAACTAAGAGACAGCTAGGTGACACAGAAGATAGAGTGCTAGGCCTGAAGTCAGAAAGACTCATCTTCCGGAGTTCAAATCCGGTCTCAGACACTTAATAGCTGTGTGGCACAGGGCAAATCACTTAACCCTCTTTGCTTCAGGTCCTTATCTGTAAAATGAGCTGGAGAAGGAAATGGCAAACCACTCCAGTGTCTTTGGCAAGAAATACCAAATGGGGTCGTGAAGAGTCAGATAAGACTGAAACAAATGAATAACAAAAAGTTAACTGAAGGATCATGGGTGTATAACTAATATGTATTTTTTCCTAAAGGAGATTGCCTTAACCCCCAAAAAAAGTTTTAAAAAATTAATTTTGGGAAGGTTACAGTTTTTTAAAAAGTTAATATTATTTTTAATTTTAAAGACATTCATTATGATTCATTTTGGTTTGGGATTCATAAGTATAGATTTTAACTGCACAAAGAAAGAAAACTGTTGTTGTTGTTGAGTACTTGTTCAGTTGTATCTCTTTGTTGACCCCAATTGAGGTTTTCTTGGCAAAGACACGGGAGTGGTTTGTCCTTTCCCTCTCCAGTTCATTTTACAGATGAAGAACTGAGGAAAACAGGGTTAAGCGACTTGTTTTGTCACACAGTAAGTATCTAAGATCACATTTGAACTCAGGAAGATGAGCCTTCCTGATTTCAAGCCCAATGCTCTATCTACTGTCTTTTCTAGCTTCCTTGTTTGTTTTTTTTTTCCCTGTATTAAAATTTAATATTAATATATTTATCTGAAGGCATTTAAGGTCATAAGAATTAAGTGAAATAAATTATACAGCCACTATTGGCTCCATTTTACAGATGGGGAAATGGAGATTTAATGAGCCAGCTTCTCACAGTTAGATTTATCTGAGAATGAATTTGAATACAGGTCTTCCTGACTCAAAGCCCAGCAAGTGATCCATTGTGCCATCCACCTAAGCTAAACAAAACTTAAGTGAACTCATGTGAACTATGGTTGAATAATAAGACTTTTAAAAATAATTTAAAAATTGTTAAATTGTTAAATTATTTAAATTAAAATAATTTTAATAATTACTTTATTTTTCAAAATGCATGTAGTTTAACATGCAATCTTACAAAACCTTGTTTTGCAAATTTTCCTCCTTCCTTGCCCACCTTCTCCCTCCCCTAAACAGCAAATAATCCAATATAGTTTAAATGTGTGCAATTCTTCTAAACATTTCTACATTTTTGAATAAGACTTTCAGCTTCTAGTAGAACCTGTACAATCCAAAGATTCTCCAAACCTGAATCTAAATCTTAATTTTTATTCAGTCCAAGCCCTTGAGAAATGAAAGAATAATGGCATCATTGGAAAAATGCCTTTGGATTATTTTTGTCAGTGGTTAAAATTCCGGTGATTGATAATACCATGTAAAGTTGGCAAAGTTCAAAAATTCATCTGGGATTGAGGCACAAGACAAGACTGGCTGACTAGCTGGTAATAAGAGGGTTTTATTTAGCATATGAAATAATATGCTCTCCTAAACAAAGCTACCTGAAAGCAGCAAGCCTCTTATAACCTGTGCCCAGAATACTTTAGATTTTCTGATTCATAATAATATTAATTTGGTCAACAACTAGATTTATCAATGACAGTTGCATCAGGCAGTCCCAATCACTACACCTTTACCAAAATGAAGGGTTGTTAAGAAGGAAGGAGAGATATTTCCAGGTGATAGGAGCAAAAAAAGAATACCAGCATTGATTAAATCACCTTGGGAGTCTTCCAGTTACTCATACTGCTTCTGGTCCATATCCTTTAATAATCATCCTCCACATACTTGTCAAAATAATCTTTCTAAGTAATAGTCTTGACAATGTCACCACTCTAAAATTACTATTCCACTTCTTGATAGCTCAAATTATTACGAAGTGGAAACTTAAATTGAAATGAAGCTCTCTTCTCTGTCACTTTTCCACAGTGTTCCCACTTCTCTCCATTAAGGCATAGCAGAAAAAAGTTTGATCCCTTTTCAGTAAATCAGCCCTATAATGCTTGAAAATGGTATCTTCTACCCTTCTCTTCTCCAGTCTGACAGGATAGAGTACGGCATATCCCTGACACATACTTCACAATGCTGAGGTTTTATTACCTTTTTTGCCTGCATAACATTCCTGTGACTCATATTGGATTTCTTATCCACTGAAGCCTCCAGAGCCTTTTGTAAAAACTTGTAGCCAGTCATGCCCACCCTCAGCTTCTCTCTGTGCATTTATTATAGTAGACCTTTACATTTATCTTTTCAGATCCTGCCACTCACCATAGTAGCTACTTTTGCAGCTCCCCAGGCTTGTGTCACCAGTGAATTTGATAAGCATGCCATTTTTGCCTCCATTTAAGTTACTGATAAAACAGAATGGGGTCTTTGTGCTAACTTGGAGTGTCCCAAGATACTATGGTTGGCCCAGGGTGGGGGATAAGTTGTTTTTAAATAAATTATGAGGCAAAGGGGGGAATTTGTTCACTAACTGCTAGGGTGCAAAGCATGAGAATATTCAGGTAACGGCTAGTGAAAAGTTACCCTCACTAATAACAACCAAATATTTTCAAGTGTAAAGACAGACATATTTGGCTCGATTAGTGTGCATTCATTGAAATATTTCTTTAATACCCACTCTGTTTGAGGTTCTATATTAGGTATTGTGGACAGCTTTGTGACAGAGTAGACAGACAATACTCGGCCCAAAATCAGGGAGACTCATCTTCCCAAGTTCAAATATGACCTCAAACATGAGCTAAATGACTCTGGGCAAGTCACTTTGCTGGAAAAGGAAATAGCAAACTTCTCCCAGTATCGTTGCCAAGAAATCTACAAAAATGAAGTTATAAAGAGGAAGATATGCCTGAAACAACTCTAAACATCAACAAATTAGGCACTGAAGAATAAAGAGGAATAAGATCATGTTTTTAACATTATGGAGCTTCACCGTTACTAAAACAGATCAGAAGCTCATTGACCTAGAGCTAGAAAGAAACCTTAGGGCTATTTAGAAAGGCCTCATTTTGCAGAAGAGGAAACCCAGGGGCAGAGAGGTTGAAATAAATTTAAATTATACAAGGTCACACAAATACTGCCAAAGGCAGAATTGGAACCTAGGTCTTCTGACTTCTAAAGCTTTTTCTCACAGAACATTACTTTCCATAAAGCACACTAACAACCAGAATAAAAAGGTGCATTAAGAAAGCACACAATGTCATGTAGATTAGAAAACATTTCTTCTGGTTGGACAGAGCAGAGGACTTCAAGAAAAAGATCATATTTGAGCTGATCCTTGATATGTTGATATCGATAGTTGCACAGGATAATTGGACAGGCAGAACTGGACAGTGTGAGAGGGCAAGGATGGAGACCAGGAGCCCAGTACTGTGCTTACAGGACAGCATATGGTCTGGCTTAGCTAACAGATGCTCCCTGGAAAGTATAAGTTGGAAATGAGGATTGAGGACAAATCATGATCTTGGATGTCATAAAAGTGAATTGTGGTAGTTAATTGAGAAATAATCAAATATTTTTGAGCAGGGGTTGAGGAAAATATTTGACATGATCAGAACACTGCCTTTGGAAACTTTAACTGGAAGCAATATATATATTATATATATACTTGATAGATTGGAATGGATAATGACTGGAATGGGAGTGGCAGCTATTAGAATGATTGACAGATTTTTAGGGTACTTGGATTTCAAGTAGCATTGGAGAATTGATGGTTTTTTGCTAAAGAATCATAGTATAAAATCAATATTAAGTCTTTTAGATTTAGCAGCCCTGATATTTCAAGGGAAGTGTGGGGATTTTTTCTCCTTACATTGAACACAAGTTGCCAAGCACACACATCTCCCAGTGTGAATTTAGTGAAATGGTTCTGAAGTATTTCAAAGGGAGAATCTTTATTTTCTCACCCAGAAGGCATTTTCACTTCATCCAATTTGATCATGGTTACTAGGGAGAAAATCCCATGGATGAATAATGGCGTACCTTTTTCTTGATCCATCACCACATTTCAGTTTGTCTTTGGGACACTTAAGTACCAGAAAAAAATAAGTATGACTATAGCTATGTCTGTGTAAGAAAAATAACAGTGGGCTTAAAAATCAAGAGATATGGGTTCAAATTCCACCCTTACCACTGAACTGTGTGATCTTGTTCCCCTGTATTTGGTTAGCCTTCATTTCTTCATCTGTAATGTGAAGGGTTGGTGTATGTGGCTTCTAAGAGCCTTCTGGGCTCTAAATTGATGATTCTATAATTTTGCTTTGTGCTCACTGAGCATTTCCTTCCCCTTCTAGATTTTTCTGTTCACATTGACGTGTTAATGCACAATATTTAGACTTAAATGAGGTAATACAAATAGAGTACCTTATAAAAATGCCATGTAAATATCATTAAAATCATTATTATAATTATCATTATTAAACCTAGAGTACCTTTCTTCTATAGTATCTTTAATTTTTGGTGAGTATGTGTGGGAGGAGTTTTCCAAAAAAGTTGGAACACAATTTGGTTTTGACTAATATAATTTATTTAGTATATTCACAAGTGGTTATTTTATACATATATGTGAGTTCAAAATTACGTTTTTAAGCTTGTTTATATGTACCTCAATATAAAATTGAGAGCTCATGAAAATTGTGAAAAGTTGCCTAAATATATTTGCCAAATAATTTTTGTCATTAATGTGAAAAAAATGCCATCACCCTGGACAAATTATGTAAATTTTATAAATACCAGTATTCTCATATATAAGACAGGCATGATTAGACCCTTAAAGATACTCAGCAATATTCTATTAATATTTGTACTTGTATTTTGAACAATTTCCTTTAAAGATTATTTAGTGGATGCTGACATTTGCCAAGAGCTGCTATGGATTTTTTTCCATTGCTGCCCTTCTCCAGGGTGTCTAGACCTTTAGATAAAGAAAGGAAAATCATTCCTAATTACCTTTCCTGGAACCAGCAATTGTTGAATAAGGAAAACACAAGTTGATTTTTTAATATATATTTGAATAAGTGAGTAAATATGATGGTAAAGGAAGCACAAGCCCTAGGAATTAGGAGGTTTGGATGCTTGAGAAAAAATCTTTGAATTTTCTTGGGTTTCAGTTTCCTCTTCAGTAAAACAAAGAAAATGGAAGTGTTGATATTTCAGTTCTTTTTCAACTCTATTCTCATTAATGAAATAATTTTTAGATAGGTGAGGAACCAGAAAACAACTTAAGCTCAGTTACTAACATCTGTATGACTTTCAGCAAAAAATTTTAAGAATTTCTTCCTTTATAAAATGGGAATAGTAATACTAATACTACCTATCTATCTCACAGGGGTGATCAAATCTAAGAATTATGTAAAAGCTTTTCAAAGCTCAAAGTGTCATTGTTATTAACATTATAAAATCTTGGAATTATTTTTATCCTTTAATGGGCAATGACCAGAAAAGAGGAGCAGTATGGATGATTGCAAAGAGACTTTGTAGACTTTTCTTTGTTTTGTCTTTGATTTTTGCTATCCCAGCAGCTCAGTTCTTCAAATAAGCCTCCCATTTTTAATCTAGATCTAGCGTTCTGATTCAGGGAGCTCCCATGGAGCATGTGCTCTGGCTCTGGTGCTGGCTACAGGACATAGACTTTGAAATGCTGTGGCCACTCCTGGAGTCATGAAGACCCAAGTCAAAATTTTGATCTCAGGAATTTACTATGTCACTCTGGGCAAGTCACTTAACCTCTGTTTGTTTCATTTCCTCATTTGAAAAATGGGGACAATAATTCTACTACCTTCCAGGATTGTTGTAAGAATATTTTCAAAATGCTTCACACAATTCTGACATATAGTAAGGACTGTATAGATACTAGATGTCTGTCCTATTACAGCACAAAGGGATCTGGAAGGGAGAAGTGCTGCTAGAATATGGTTACAGAAAGAGATTTCTTATTCAAAAGCTCCATAATGAGTAAAATAGTAACATTATATAACAAGATAATGCTGAGGAAATCCAAGGATCAAAATTGAGCCAAGCATGGTAGAGTTTGAATGAGATTCTATGGAAGCAATGGTTTGGTGGGAGATTACATGATTAGAAAGAGGAAAAAGACAAGTAATTAAGGAAACAGATTGTAAATCTGAAATTCAAGCTTGATGTAGCCAGATGGAGCTCTTCAATTCTGTATTTCTGTAGGAATTCTCCTTCTAAAATTAGAGTGACCATTAAATTATTATGTTGCCATAACAATTTCATTCTCCAACAGCTGGAGGAAGTGATTTGGAGGAGATGCTGACCAGGTGTCATCTCATCCTTCTAGCCTTATTTCCTAGGATCATAGATTTAGAATCCATTTTAAAAATGTAAATAAAGGACCTTTGATATCCTCCAATAGGGTGCAACTAATTACCTTCTGAGGAAGCTCATTGCACTTTTAGATCAGTTCAGTTATTGGAAAATTTTTTCTTTTACATCAAATTTAAATCTACCTCCCTGTGATTTCCTTCCATTCTTCCAGCTGAATATTGGTGGTGGTGGTGGTGGTGGTGAGGATGATGAGGATAATTATAAAGGACATTCCTGTAGTGCTTTAAATTTTCAAAGTGTTTCCCATGTACTATGTCCTTGAAAAGAAGTTAGTACAGATGACCAATTTAGAGATGAAACTGAGAGTTTACTCGAATAGAGTCACATAGCTAACAATTGGCAGAGACAGGATTCCATCCTAGATCTGAGTCCAAGTCCATTCCAACATAGACCTCAACAGGGAGAATGAGAAGAATTCCTCTTCCGTCTTCAAATATGTTTTTTTGTTTGTTTGTTTGTTTTTTTGCATATGGCTGCCACATTCTCTTATCTTCTTCAGAATCAACTTCTCAAGCTCTTTTCATGTGACTTCTCCTTTCTCTATATAACACACCTCCTTTTTAGGTTGTCAACCCCACTTAGAATGTGAGCTTCTTGAGAGACTATATCACTTTTGTTTTTATAACCCTAGAATTTAGCACAGTTTTGAAACATAGTGCTTAATTTTTTTTTACTCAATTCAATTTTTATACATGATGACATTAAAGCCTTTCACTATCCTTGTCATTCCCCTTTGGGTTTTCTACAATTTATCCTACATATGATATTTAGAATATACTTCAGATGTGCACTATTTAACACTATTTAACATAACATTAAATACATAGACCTCCCTGGGGTCATAGTTGAATAAATACTTATTGACTAGTTTACAGCCACTGAGATCTGGTGGACACTTTAGAGTACAGGATCTTATATATACACAACTAGAAGTATCTGCAATCAATTACTAAGACACCAGATGCACAACCATCTCTTCACCAAGGCCACACATATTCCATTCATTTTTATACCTGTGTAGGAGTATTATGTGGGATTTTTATACCTGGAAAATGTTGTTTCAAGGACAAGTTTATTAATATTTAAAGCTTTAAAGTTGGATTCCCTGTGGGTAATGGAGTCTGGGCAGAGCAGCTACAGGACTGAAGGATTCCCTTCATTAAATCTAGACATTGCCATCATTTACTTTATTATTTTTAGTGCCATTCAGTTGGCATGATTCAGGAAGAGACTTACCACTGAACTGTGCTAATCTTCACTTACAATTGTGGCAGTATTAACAAGCTATACAATTACTCAGACTGGCATTAAAGGAGGAAAAAAGAAACAATTATACTACTACCTGATGTGTGTAAAGAAAAGCTAGTTAGATTGTGAGATTTTAACTGACTGGTATATTTATATGAAATATGACCTTATAACTACTTTTTATATATTTTAAGTCAATCCTGAACCTCACCATTTTCAATAATAATAGATCATGTGTTAACAATTTTGAAGTTTCCAAATGGGAAGTATTATATGGAGCATTACAAACTTCTCCATGACTTAATCGAGTTTCATGAATTCCTATGTTCAAAAAATGCATCACTTAGCAGCATAAACATGAATAAAAGTTCACACCCTAGGGTGTACTAGGACACACTGTAACATTCAGTCCATGTTCTATATATTTTTTGCCTTGGAGTGAAGCTCTGATGGAGAATATCTCTAAATTTAGTTATCCCATTCCTTGGGTGAGGTATTTAGGTGGTACAGAGAATAGAACACTGGGCTTGGAATCAGGAATATTCCTCTTCAGGAATTCAAATCTAGCTTACTTGTTGTGTTATTCCGAACAAATCATCTAAACCTGTTTGTCTCAGTTTCCACATCTTTAAAATGAGCTGTGAGAAGGAAATGGCAACTCACTCTAATATCTTTGCTAAGAAAACCCCAAATGTGGTCATAAAGAGTCAGAACTGAAAGGACTGAACAACAATTCCTTGGGTGACAGATGGATATTCCATCACCAAGTCTATCTGAAGCACTTCCATCCGATAAGTGCCTAAACTTCCATCTGATAAGAAGTGCCTAAACTTGATTGATAAAGCCTGATCCATAAAGCTGTATTGATAAAATGTGATGAAACCCTCAAAATTCTTCAAACTACCAAAATGCTGCAACAGGAATTTAGTTGTGTCAAGTATTAATATACTTTTTTTTTTCCTAAACAGAAGAGCAAATCAGAACCTATGTTTTGAAGACTCAGGTGTCTAGATTTTAAATTGAAAGCTCAATCTGCCATACCTTATAAGAAAATTCACTCTATTTTAAGAAAATTCTATGTGGAATTCTCCCTTATCTCCCTCTAATAATAGAGTATTAACAGTATTTTAAAGTTTTTAAAATAATTCATTTTGTCTTACAACAATCTTGGGAAAGGGATATACTTTTTTATTATAACTTTTTATATACAAGATATATGCATGGGTAATTTTTCAGCATTGACAATTGCCAAACGTTTTGTTCCAACTTTTCCCCCCTTCCCCCACCCCCTCCCCCAGATGGCAGGTTGATTAATACATGTTAAATAAGTTAAATACAATATATGTATACATGTCCATACAATTATTTTGCTGTACTTTGAAATAGTGCACAATTAAACAAGAAAATGGTATTTACACACATATATTGTATCTAGGTTATATTGTAACACATGTAAAATGTATGGGATTGCCTGTCATCGGGGGGAGGGAGTGGAGGGAGGAAGGGGATAATTTGGAAAAATGAATTAAAAAAAAAAGAAATAGTGCACAATTAGCCTGTGAAGGAAATAAAAAATGCAGGTGGACAAAAATAGAGGGATTGGGAATTCTATGTAGGGGTTCATAGTCATCTCCCAGAGTTCTTTCCCTGGGTGTAGCTGGTTCAGTTCATTACTGCTCTAGTGGAACTGATTTGTTTCATCTCATTGTTGAAGAGGGCCACATAAGGGATACTCTTATAATCTTCACTTTATACCTGAGAGGCTAAGTGACTTATCTACAGTCAAACCAATAGTAAGTATGTAAGGCTTTATTTGAACTCACTTGACTCTAAGTTCACTGCATTGTTCCTGAATCTCTTAGCTTCCTCTCAATACCTTCGACTCACTCATCCTAGTTCAACTCTAGAACTATATAGAACAAGCAAAAAAACCTCTCTCAATATCGGTCTTTCACATATTTGGAAACAGTGATCTTATTTTCTCTAACTCTCCACCAAAATAAATTTGCCAACAATTCCTGATCTGATTCAGTTTCAATCCTTTTTTTACCCTGATCATTCTCCCTGGACACGTTCTAGTTGGTCAATGTTCCAATGAAAATGTTTTCCCCAGAATGCAACAAAGCTCCTGATATGATCTGATCATTGAAGGGTGAAACAAGACTCTCCTTTCTTGGAGTGGAAACTTTAGAACTTCAGTGGACTCATGTCCTCACAGATGCAAATATTCCCAACCTTAGTACAGGTCACAAACCATCTATGTCTTCTCATATTTGTAATTCTTGACTATGTTGTCTCATAAATTCTTCAGAAAACATCTACCTAATATCCTAGGAAAATCCCTCTAATCTGTTTACATTTCATGGGTACCAGTCCAGCAGTTGGGCCCTCCAGCTGTTATCCCTGCTCAGTGCACAAATATCTTATCTTCTTTTATGAGCAAACTTTCTCAGATGATAACCCTTAAACCATTTCTTGTACAAAAGACCATTCTTGGGAATATGTCTCCTTCTACTCCCTATGTATCTCATCCGTAACTGTGATTCTTTGAATATGGTGGGGTTCTGTCATTTGTAGCCATACAACATCAATAGAATATTAGTGTTAAAAGATGGATATTTGTGTCAAGAGAGTAGCTGCGGACTGTTAAAGGCATTGAGCAATGTTTTCAAAGATATATGGTCCTCTTTCTTTGTCCTTTTCAATGCTAGGTGCAAATCATTTGCCCTTTGTTGTAACTCTTATACACACATTTACATATACATACATATATACACACAAAATATATCTATAAACAGATATCCATATATCCATATATCATATATTGTATGAATATATATTATATCCATAGTGTTATAGATCTATACACATAGATATCTGTATATGTATGAATAAACACACACACATATTGATAGACTCAATGGACTGCCCATTCCATTGCATGTCATAGTGTTGATCATGAATATTTTTCACCCATCTGCCATCGTTGTTTGTTCCTAAATGGGTTGCTACTCTATTCTCCTTTGAAAAATCATAGATCTCACTTAGAAAGTTATATAATATTCTGCAGTTTGATGCAAGTATCACAATGTTATCTAAAAGCAGGAACATCTGTTGAGTTGTCCCTTCCATTTAGAAGATGCACACACAGACACACACACATAGTCGTTGAAGAAAAATGTTTTGCCTGTGTTACATGAAATTGGTTTGCTTTTCTTCTTCTTTTCCTCCTTTGGGTAGGAGGATGGGAGGGAAAGTAAACAAATTTGTTAATTTTTTAAACAGAAAGTTGAGGGGGGGAAGGCTTTAAAGATATGAAAATAATATGCATTTTCAATGAGGTCACTATAATATTAACTTTAATTAGCTATCACTTTGTTACCACAGATATTTCCTGAAGTAGGAGTTATCTAAAAATGTAACAATAACAAAACATATCACTAAAACTTTTTTTTAAAGATACTTTACTAATTGTATGACCTTGGGCAAGCCATTTAATCTCTGTCTCAATTTCTTTATTTATAAAATAAAGATAATAGCACCTACCTCTCAGGTTTGTTGTGAGGATAAAATGAAGTAATATTTGTAAAGCACTTTGCAAACTCTAAAGCTTTATATAAATACTAATCCTGCCAAGAAATCAATCAATCAGTTAATAAGCTCCTATTAAATGTCTCTATGCCAGGTACTATGCTTATGCTAGAAATACAAATACAAAGAATGAAATAACAACAACAACAAAAAAAAGAAAATGAATTTAGTCTCTCGTGATTTATTCTTATTGATCTTATACTAGCCCATCATGATCAATGTGTATTAAGTATTCACGAACTGTCCACTTAATATAAAATGCACCTTTTATTTCCCCCAGTAATTAAAATCATACATCATTTTAAAGGATCTCTCCCACCTCAAAAATAGGCATATTTGTCTATCTCCATTTTTGTTGAAATTTTAAACAAATGGTATCTGCTATATATATGCTACACACATACACACACACACACACACATATCAACACTCCTGTAACTTAGAGCATTAGACTTTGAGGCTCTAAAATTATTAACCTATAGTCCTACATCTGGTAAATATTGGAGACAAGATTTGAACCCAGATCTGAATTCCAGAATTTAATTAGCATTCCATCTACTTTGCCACACTGCTTTTCCATCTAGTATATATATCAAAATGAAATTCACCAAGGTAGTGGTTACCTTTTTATATTTTCCATTTCATAAAAGTAAAGCAGAAAAATCGCCAAATTATTATTTTTCCCCTAAAAATAAATTTTAATTATCAGCCCAGTTTACCCTTACAATGTGTGTGCTGAATTTTAAAGAAAACTATAATAAATGATATTCAAAAGATCTGTATACTTGGGTTTGGGTCATGGATATTGGAGCAAAATGAAGTTTCATATTCATACAAAAATAGATGAATTTTCAGTTTCAGCTTCTCTGAGCTGGAAAATTAACTCACCACCACCAGAGATGCCAAGGAAAAACACCTTTTTGAAATTACTAAAGATTCATGGAGGAAAAAAAGGTCTTAGAAATGAATAAAAGCTATTGTTCATTCTTTGAGTCCTGTGAAATAGATGGCCTTTGTTCATTAATACTCATATATTTAACAAGGGAAAATGAAAGAGGGGAGGTGAACTGATGTAATACAAAGAAATGAGAACTCAAGGAGTTAGGTCTTTGCTCTCTGCCCTAATTAGCTATGTGACCTTGAGCAATAATAAAACATACATTTATATACCGCTTAGGCTCTATCAAATGCTAAAGTCAAGGCATAATCTTTTTGGGCCTCCATTATCTAGTCTGTAAAATGAGGATTCGAGATTACTGACATATAGATTGTTGAGATAACACCTTTTAAAAATTAGGTATTGATAGTTTATTTCTGATTGATTACATATGACAAAATTTAAAGTAGTCAGAAAACATGAAAATAAATGTACTTATCCAATGAATTAAAATTAAAATAAAAGCTTTGAATATCAATTCTTTAGCATATTTTTTTTTTTTTACAAATTAGGTGCCAGGAAAACATAACATCCCTTTTATCTGAATGCACAAAATTGATAAGGGTGAATTGCCCTGATGTTTATGATGTTTTTGAGTGATCATGGATGTCATTCCAAGAGGACCTATAGTTGCTAGAACTTGATGCTAAGAATACAATGTCATTCATAATAGCATCCAGAGGACCACTTCATGCAAAGAGTGTGATTCAGAAGCAAGCATTGCCACTGAGTATTCCTCTGAAGTTCACCTCATGATGTATCAGCATACCCAGTGCATGTTCTCTGCATATATAAACAAACACATTACATGAGTAATTCTGTATACACATAGATTGAGATACATATATATGTAGAATTTTAATTTTTACAAAGACAACTTTTCTCTTTTTTAATATAAAATTTATTTTTTAGGTTATACATGTACATTCATTTTTTTACATATTTCCATATGAATCATGTTGGGAGAAAAAAATCAGAGTAAAAGGGGAAATCCACGAGAAGAAAAATGAAAGAAAAAAAAGGTGAAAATAGTAATGCTACAGTCTGAATTCATAGTTTTCTCTCTGAATGACATTTTCCACCCAAAATTTATTGGAATTGTCTTGGATCACTAAATTGCTGAGGAGTCAAATCTGACATAGTTGAACAATATACAATCTTGTTATTGCTGTGTACCATGTTTTCTAGCTTCTGTTTGCTTTACTCAGCATCAGTTCATCTAAATCTTTCCAGACCTTTCTAAAATCAGCCTGTTTATAATTTTTCTAGAACAATAATATTACATTATTTTCATATACCATAACTTATTCCCCAATTAATGAGTATGCACTAATTTTCAATTCTTTGTCACCAAGCACAAGACATCTTGATAGCCCAACAGTGGCAAAACACTTAGCAAATATGTTTCCCTATTTGTACATAAGAGTAATTGTCATGGAATAGAGTTTTTAAACATGTTGCTGACTCTAAAATGAACAGAGATATGGTAAAAGTAGGCTGAATCATATTTCTGAAGATGTCTAGAAGGTAAAGAATATCATTTGGCAAGTATATGTAGAAGATGCGATCCCAAAGTTCCAGATCAAAAGGGATTACTGCACTAATTATTTTCCCAAAGTTTAAACATCCCCCAATGATTATTTATTTGGTTCTTTGCTCATGCAGCCATGTAGATGAATACTATCCATGACTGAGGTCTTATTGATCTAATTACACCTCACTGAGGACGAGACTGCTTGAAGTAAAAAATGAATTTCACCTCTTTTCCATGATTTGATTGGACCAGTGCCATTGGAGATTTGAAACTCACTAGAAGACTAGAATGTACATGCAAAAGAAAACAGTGATATATTCCATAGATAAGAGATTTAGAAAGACCTGAATACAAACAGGTACCAGAAATCAGAGACAAGAGAGTGGAATTGGGTCCTCTAGAGATTCATACAGCCACGGAAAATACAGTGACAAGGAAGCAGCAGAGGTTTTCTAGATCCAGTGGCTTCTGGGGAGGAGGGAACCACCTATACATGTATAGGTATGGCCCAGGAGATGACCACAGCCAGGAGCAGTCATGCAATGGCAAGGTTTATGAAGCTTAGTCTTTTGTAGGAGTACTGAGAGTTCCTGGACCCATTTTTCTGGAGAGAAAAGTAGCAAATTCTAGACAAAACTTCCTTTAGAGAAAGAACAGTAGCTCCTGGAGAGAAGAACAACCACCATGTGGCTAGAGAGCTGGAGGAGTGGCAAAGGACAGAATCATAATATAAAGGAGTGATCTTAGATCTGACTCTTCTAATACTATGAGGTATTCAGATGATACATTTCTTATGGGAAAGAAGTTGCTGCTTTGGCAACATCATACATGGTCTGAATAAGCCTCAACTCTGTGGAGGGATGGAGAAGGGAGGAAAATGGGCCTCCCTCAAGGGAAGAAATATAATCTAGATTATCATAAAACAGTTATCTATGTTGATACATTTGACAAGAAATCTCATAATTTTGATAAATGCACATGAGTCACTTTTATAGAAAAGAAATTTTTATTATAGTATTTTGCTCCACTAAGTCAACTGATTATTTCTATTTTATGTAATAAACCCAATGAGATCTTTTTTCTCTTTTTCAGACAATTATGTGACTCTAAAGATGTGGTCTGCTATGGCAATGCTTCTTAAACTGTGGGTCATGACCCCTTATAGGTTCACATAACAATGTGGAGGTCGTGAGTAAATGTTTTTTTGTATACCTACTTTAAATACCTACATACCTGGAATCATGAATGGAAAAAAGTTTAAGAAACCCTATTCTACAGAATGCTCTTTGCAAAAGGTCTACCTTTTCCTTTCTCAAATCTTCATTAAGGATTCAGTTAATGTCCATAGATAAAATTTTTTTATAAAAATACATACAGATCATGCAAAAATATGATATTTTAGATGAGAAAGTTGTTATTCTGGTCTATATATTTTTAACATTCTCTTAGTGTATTTGGTAATAACAATATCCAAGAATACTTCTTCCCCTCTCTGGTGGACCTTGAGAATCTATTCCTTAATACTTTTAATGCTTCCACCATAGTTCTTTCTCTGTAAAGACATAGTACAGCTGCTCTTCTCACTCTTTTCTACATTACTATTTTTCCTTCTGCCTGCAGCATGCATACAATACAGCACATTACAGACAATAATATTAATATCTAAATATAACTCTGTTGTCATTGATAGTTCCTAATTATTTGAAACAATATTTGATCTTAATTTTCCCTTTCCAAAGGAAAACTCGGTGACTGAATCTCCATCCAATTTGCAAGTACTATGTGGTATTCATACATATATATATATATATATATATATTTATAAAGGTAATTTTCTTCTGAATTCTTCCAGGAAAAATTCTTCCAAATATCTATGTATTTTGCCCTCTGCTGATGTATCTTCTCTTTTCTCTTTACATTATTTCCCTTGGGGGTCTTACCATGGATTCAATCGCCATCTTCTTGTAGATGCATAATCTTATCACCTCATGGCTAGATTATTGCAGTACCTATTAGCAGGTCTTTTCAACTCCAGAACATTCTAGGTCTGATCATGTTACCCTCCTTCCCAGTCCCCCTCAGTAAGCTCTAATGGCTTCCCATTGCCTCTAGGAGCAAATAAAAAATTTCTGTTTGGCATTCAAAGCCTTTCATAACCTAGTCCCTTTTACCTTTTCAGTTTTGTAACACTTTACAATGTAAATACTCTTTGGTCCAGTGACACTATCCTCCTGGCTGTTCCATGAACAAGAAACCCCATTTCTCAACTCTGGGCATTTTCTCTGGCTATCTCCTATGCATGGAATGTTTTCCCTTCTTCTCTCTGACTACTGACCTCCCTGGCTTCCTTTAAGTTACAACTAAAATCCAACCTTCTTAACCTCTCTTAATCTAGTGTTTTCTCCCTTTTCATTACTTCCTAGTTATCCTGTGTATAGCTTGCTTTGTATGTAATTGTTTGCATGTTGTCTCCCCCATTAGATTGTAAGCAACTTGAGGGCAAAAGACTCATCTCTTTTTATATTCTCACAGCATTTAGCATGGCTTGATACTCAGTAGAAGCTAACTAAATGTTTATTGAATTGAAGAGGACCCCCAAATCTATAGATCCTGGCTGTCTAATGGAATTGAATGGAAATGAGTGTTTAAGCTTTTTGGTCATTAAGAAGCAACCATGACCAAAGGTTTGAATTGGCCCAATCCAACTCAAAGCAGTATCACGTCGAGTTTTTAAAGACAAAACTCTTTTGTTTTTCAATGAACCACCCCATACTCTTTGCCGAATACAAGAAGAAATATCATGTGAAGGTGCCAAGGGAAACATACTTCCATTATGAAGTATTTCTAACAAATATTTGGGAATTTTAAAAGGAGGCAACTAGCTAAATATCCAAAGAATCTCCAGACCATCCAAAAATTCAGTGCCAGCCTTGTAACCGAAACATTGTTCGATGTTTTCCACAACAATTTCTCTGAAAAGCAGCACAGCTGTTGTAATGCCCATTTATCAATCTGCTAATAATACAAAGGAATCCTTGCTAGGGGAGGATTAATCTTTCAAACAGAATTCCATCTCTTTGGCTTTTAATGTATACTTTATTGTCATCTTTCTGGTGTTCCCATGCAAAATTTCAAAGGGCCAATAAGAGTTTTATGTTTATAAAGCTCTCTAATCATTCCACAAAGCTCAAGAAGTTTGGCAGAGCTTGGAAAAACTTAAAAGTGGCAATAAAAGGTTAGCAGCAGGAATTCAAAGAAACCTTGTATGGTAATACAATTTTATACTAGAACATTCTTTTCCACTCTAAGTCTACTGCCAATATCTGGGAACATATCCCTGCCATATAGCCGTGATGATGTTTCAAAATGCTAAAGGAACATGTGAATTATCATCAGAGAGACATTTTCAAGAGTTACTTATGCCCGAGCTTTGAAAACACACGACAAAGATGGGGAGAAAGGGATTTGCATTCTCTTGTGGCAGTTTTATGAAGTCCCCATCCTCCTAATCGTCCTGTTCCTAGCCCAATAAGCTCTAACTTGCCTTGGTGAACAATTCTAAAACATACACTTAAACTAACATGGAATGCACACTATGTTCCAGTGTGGTGCAAGTTCAGTCTGAGTCCATGCCCTCCCAGGCTCCGGTATCCCAAGAACTTTGATTTATGGCCAGCTTGTATGAGGGGTTTCCTAATGAATCATGTAGTGTGGGTGGAGACAGAGTGATGCACAAGTACCTTGGACGGGATTCTACTTAATTCACCTCACAAACTGTGTTGAAGGAATTTAAAGTGATAAACATAGGCTTAGGGTTTAGTTTCATATCTGACTTTTTTTTTGGCATTCTCAATAGGGAAGTTTTGTATCATAAAATATGAGAATAAAAGAACTGGAAATCTAGAACTGGAAAGAACCTTAGAGATCATCTAATCTGATTACCGGATTTTACAGAAGAGGAAACTGAGCTATAAACAAGATATGTGACTTCCTTCCATATTGCACAGGTAGTGAGTAGCAAATCTGGGATTCAAGTCCAGGTCTTCCAACTCTAAACTCATCATTTACTATAACACCTGACCTCCATTAGTTATGGAAAAGAAAAAAAAATCTTTTGCCATAAGGTTAGTGTGCAATGACCAGGAACGTACTGCTAACATCCAGACTCCTATTTTTCTGACTAGCAAGAGTTCTATTCTTTGACTTCCTCAGAAGACAATAATTAACATTTAAGATTTGCAGAGCACTTTAAATACATAGATCATAAGTCTCAAATTGGAAGGCACCTTCAAAACCATTAAATCAAACCCCCTCATTTTTAGTGATAAGAAAACTAGCCCCGAGAGGGTATTATCTGTGACAGGGACACAAAAATACTAATTGGTGGGAAGAATTAAATCCAGAGCTTCCTGACTCCAAATCCAGTAAACTGCCCACAATATAACATTGTCTCAGCAATCTTTGAGGCAGATGTTTGCAATTAATGAGGATTAAGGTTTAACTGTGTTGAAGGTACAGTGTAGCACCCCTCAGGAAACTCCTCTAGAGTGGGCATCCATCCTTCACCAGATAGCCATCTTAGGGTTGGCTCTTTTGCATATTGATCCCCCTAAAGGTTAGTTTATATTGGAGCATATTAAAATTAGCTCATCATACACTGGAACCACCTTCTTCTTCTAGGAGCACAGGATAGAGGAGGCAGCTGCAGCTGCCTGCTGATACATTGGGACAAGTTGGCCATTAGAGCCACAAAGCATAAGTAATCTGAACTTTATTTATATTGTTGTTGCTCAGTTATTTTTTCAGTTTGTATCTGATTCTTCATGACCTCATTTGGGATTTTCTTGACAAAGACACTGAGGTGGTTTGCCATTTCCTTCTCTAGCACATTTTACAAATGAGGAAACTGAGACAAACAGGGTAAAGTGACTTGTTCAAGATCACCCATCTAGTAAATGCCTGAGACCAGATTTGAACTCAAGAAGGTGAGTCTTTATGATTCCAGTCCTAGCACTCTATCCATTAAACTACTTAACTTCTTGGATATTAATATTATGCCTCAGCAAACTTTGCATAATAACTCCATGAGAGTGCTGTAGTTATTCCCAGACCTCAGAGAAACTAATTTTAAATAGGGAGACCACTAGCTTTAATATATATATATATATGTATATATATATATACATGCATATATATTAAATAAATGGAATAGCAGAAAGAGTTTCAAAGTAGAAAACACTGGTAGTTTGGGGGCACAGGAAAAAACTTGTAGAAGTTAGGATTTGAACCATATCTTAAAGGAAGCCAAGGAAACCAAGAGGAAGAAATGAGGGGAAAGAGTCTTCCAGGCATGAGGATCAGTCAAGGAAAAGCCATGGTGATGGAAGAGGGAGTATCAAGTGGGAACAACAACAATAGAAGCCATTTTAGGTGCATCAGTATATGGTAGAGGAGTAGGGGTAAGGGATAAACACATTGTAAATATAGAAAGAGACCAGGTTGTAAAAAAGCTTTAAAAGTCAAACAGATCAGAAAAATTTTAAAAATAAGATTAAATGACCTGCCCAGGGTCAAATAAGTAGTAAGGATTGCTACAATGTACCTGCTTTAGCTGCCTTTATGGCTGTTTAGAACAAATTCCCCATTCTACTTGGAGAAGTCTTCAAATGCTTTGGGTGGATCATTCCTTAGTCTGTTGGTTATCTTCAACTTGATTTAGCCTATATGCTCATACAGTTTACCAGGATGTTGCCATTAATATGTTATGTATGGCTTTTTGTAGCCACAGGTAGGAATTAAGTTAAGGTGGACACCAAAGATGAAAAAGCAGCCCTGAAAAGAGCTCAGTGAGCCCTCATACCAGAAGTACAAGTCCTCTCTGAACACTTGAAACACTCCCCAAAATAACAAATAATAATCTGCTATGAACTAATACTAATAGCTAACAAAATTAATATGTGGCATTCTGACATTTACCTTATGATTAATTTTTAATCAATTTCTCTCTTCATTAGAAAATATTAATATATATTTTCAAAGCACAAAATGAAAAACACTTAATAGTTGATAAATAAATGGATGACCCAAAAGGATGTGATGGAAAGAAGTCATAAAGTGAACATAACAAAAATCCTATTATTCCCTTGCTTCTTTAGCCTTAGCAATCTTGAGACAGATTCAATAAGTTGTCTCCTATGCTTAGATTAAAATCATACAAGACTCCTTGAAAAGTAGAGTAAGGATAACTTTGATGACCATTTGGTTATTATCAGCAAGTGAGTCAATATAGGAAAACCAGAACATGAAGACTGTCTATCGTCCAAATTATGATATATAAGTTGCATCAATGTTTCTGGTCCATCAGGGCATGTATCTTAAATGGATATTTTCTGTCTAACATTATTATTATTTTTATATCCCTCTTCACTACCTTATTATTCTTTTATATTAAATGCTACATGTACCACTATACAGACAGAAAAGGCAACCAATCTTCATAACTGAATCAAATATTAAGATGCAAACACATTTTTCTGTGAACTCATTAAAATATTTTTGATACATCTCCTATAGCAGGGAGTACTCTATGGCTAGTATGCATCTCATCCTTTTCCTCATAAAATGTATCTATATTTTGGAATCTTCCTTCCATGCAACTTAGATATTATTTATCCATCTATCATCTATCTATCTATCTATCTATCTATCTATCTATCTATCTATATCTATCTATCTATCATCTACATATGTGTGTATATTTATTATGACATGTCAAAACATTATTCATAAGATTTTGTGGATTAGTATTACATCTAGGAGATGATGGGTAATAGTTCAGTCTATAATAATGATTTGGTTCTAATAAAGTAACTATTGATAAAATTTTCCAGGATATTTTGAGATTCAAATTTGTAGAATGACTATTTGTCAGCATTTGACAGTTCCTATCATATTCCTGCATTGATCACTAAATCGTGACTCCTTGATAAACCCTTCCATAATTTCTGGTGGTAATGACCTGGTCCTAAATTATTATTTAAAAATCTTTCCTTTCCCACATCAAATCTACATGGCTCAGTCATTGATTATGCGTTTGTTTATTGGCATATGAGTTCATATTGATAATGACAATAGAGGCCTTTTTGATTTTACCCTTGAAACTTGGTCATTACACAGATTCCATCTACAGATACACCATTTTTGTTTATGTTTGATAAATCCAATGGTCTATAATCTATTACCTTTTACTTTTACACAGTTAAGTTATATAACTTTATTCCAAAAGTTTTTCTATGGGATTTTTGCCTGTTTAGTAAATATTCTAAGAAAGCTTATGAATCTTCTTCCTCCCTTTTAATGAGCTAGTCTTTCAATAACTAGCTTATGGTAATAGGCTTTGTGTTCTGTTATATATTGTGAAGATACTTTCCAAATTAGTTATGGTTAATTTTACAAATCAAAAAGTGTGTATTAAGTCCAGAATTATATTAATTGCCTTAAATATGTTCTTCTCATTCAGCTTTAATTTCAAGAGACCATTAAATCCTTTATCATACTGATCCATGTCCTTCTCTTTGATATCTTTGTATTCAATGTGTATTGACCAGAGAATTGTAGGTTATTTATACAGATTGCCTTCATCTAATATTCATGGGGACTACCAGATTCAAGTTCAAAACCTTCAACCTTTGTTTTTTGTTGGAATCTTTAAGGTATTCTTTAATAACTCCACTTTTCCTCTTAAGATTCTTACTATGGTGATGGTTACTACATGTGACGTTTTGTGCAAATGCGGAGTTATTTTTCTGTTTTCTGCCAAATACAATAGGAGAAATGATTTTTCACAGTTATAAGATTAATAGTTTTAAAATGTTTTATTTATTTTCTTAAATATTTCATAATTATATAAAAAATTAACAATCTTTTTCCATGAAAAAATATCGGCCTTCCAAATTTTCTCTCCCTGTTCTCCAGAATGATTTAAATAGTTCACAACTTTACTAGCAGAGCATTAGTGTTCCAATTTTTCTAAATTCTCTCTAATATTTGTCATTTTCCTTTTCTGTCATGTTAGCCAATCTGATAGGTATGAGGTAATGTCTCAGAACTGTTTTAAGTTGCATTTCTTTAATCAGTAGTGATTGGAAGCATTTTTTGCATGTACCTATTGAAAGCTTTGATTTGTTTTGTTCTGAAAATTGTCTGGTTATATCCTTTGATCACCTATCAATTGGGAAATAACATTTTTTATAAATTTGGTCTAATTTCCTATATATTTGAGAAGTGAGTTCTTTATTAGAGAAACTTTCTGCCACTCCCCCCATACAGTTTCCTGTTTTTCTTTTAATTTTGACTACATTAATTTTGTTTGTACAAAAGCTTTTAATTTCATGTAATCAAAATTATTGATTTTATTTCCCATGATACTTTCTATCTCTTGTTTGGTCATAAACTCTTCCCTCATCCATAAATTTGAAAGGTACATTTTTCTACGCTCTCCAAATTACTTGTCATATCACTTTTTATGTCTAAATCATTCATACATTTTGACCTTATCTTGGTATACAGTGTGAGATATTTGTCTGTCTCTAGTTTCTGTTAACCAGCTTTCCAGTTTTCTAGTAATTTCTGTTATATGTTGAATCTTTACCTCGATCTTATTGGAAAGGCTTCAAATTTATTCCCATTAGAAATAATGCTTGTTCTTGGTTTTTGATAGATATACTACTTATCATTTTAAGGAAGGCTTTATTTACTCCTATGCTTTCTAGAAATTTTCATAGGAATTGGTATATTATATTGTGAAATATTTTTTGTGCATCTATCAATATATTCATATGGCTTTGGTTTTTGTTATTTATTTGACCAATTATACTGATAATTATTCTAATGTTGAGTTGGTACTACATTTTTGGTACAAATTTTACCTGGTCATAGTGCATGATTATTGATAAATTGTTTTAATCTTCCTACTAGTATTTTTTTTAAAATTTTTACATCAATTTTTTTTAAAGAAAACTGGTCTCTAATTTTTGTTTTTGTTCTCCTTGATTTAGGTGTCAAAATTATCTTTGTATTAGAAAACGAATTTTGTAAGACTCCCTCTTCACTCCCCCTCCCTTTTAAAAAATAATTTATATAATATTGGGACTAATTTTTCCTTAAATGTTTCATAGAATTCACTTACAAATCCATATATTCCTGGAGATTTTTTCTTATGAAGTTTATTGAAGTTCAATTTCTTTTTCTGAGATAGGGTTATTTAAGTATTTCATTTTTTCTTCTGTTAATCTGAGAAATTTATATTTTTGTAAATATTGACCCATGTCATTTAGACTGTCAGTTTCACTGGCATATGATTGGGCAAAATAACTTCTAATAATTGATTTAATTCCATCAGCCTTGAGGTTACATTCACCCTTTTCATTTTTTACATTATTAACTTGTTTTTTCTTCTTTCTTTAAAAAATAAAATTAATCAATGGTTTATCAGTTTTATTGTTTTTCCTTTATATATACATATATGGGTATGTGTATTTATATACATACAAATATACACATATTATACACACACACATATATATAGTAAAAGTAAATGTGAGTGTGTGCAAATTATGTATGTGTGTGTATTTATTTATTTAATTTAGGATCTTTTCTTTTTTTTAATTCTTTTGACTTTGTTTTTATTTATTTATTTTTTTGATGTTTCATGGATTCATTAGTGTCAACTTGCCCAATTCTTTTTTATTTTATTTTATTTTTTTATTTTTTACTGAGGCTGGGGTTAAGTGACTTGCCCACGATCACACAGCTAGGAAGTGTTAAGTGTCTGAGACCAGATTTGAACTCGAGTCTTCCTGAATTCAAGGCTGGTGCTCTATCCACTGTGCCACCTAGCTGTCTCCCCAATTCTAACTTTTAACAATAGCTTCATTAAAAGCTCTTCAGTGAGCTTTTGATACTCTTTCCATTGTTTTGGAATGTTTGGAGTGGAATGTTAGGAAAGTTTGGTTGAGAGTTTTCACCACTTTGCCATCTCAGCTCCACCCCCAGGTATTATGTCCAGATGATAGTTTTTTTTTTTTTAAAAAGTAATCAGTTTTCATGCCTTTCCTTAAATTCATTCATTTTCAAAATCATTTGAGATCTCTATTCTGTTTTTGTAATATGCTGCTTTATTAGATATTATTTCTGCAGTTTCCACTGCATAAAGATTTTCATTAACCTCAGAATCTTCAGTCTTTTTCACTCCAGATTTTAATAATTTTTTGATTCATCTTTTTTGTCTATCTTAGACTTAGTGATCATGACTTTTCTTTTTAATGACCATCCTATATTGGTCAGCAATATATTTTTGTATGACTTAGAGTTGAAAATACAATTGGAAAAAAGCATATAGCTTATGTTTATCATCAATGAGATTTGTTTTCAGTTTTGTTAAGATATAGTACCAATACATGATGAAAATATTTGTGGTATTCATGTCTTTATTCCATTTCACCTGTGAATATTCATAGATGGCCTGATTTAGTGGTCAGTTAAATACTTATGAAAAGATTTCTAGCAGGTATAGTATTGATAATTGATAATTTTTGATATTCTTTGACCTTTTTTGTGGTAATAGAACATGAAGGAAAGCCATTCACTTTACTGTCCTCTGAGTCAAACTGATCATCATAAAGTATTCAAAAAGGGCCAGCTTACATCTCAGTGTAGCTTTATCTGTTTCTTAAATTCAGAGTAGTAATTTCTTCACACTGACCAGGGAATACCCAATCAGAGATATATAGAGCTTAACTGGCCAGAATTTCAGAATTTTTGTCAAGGCTTCCCCTTATTCTGGTAGTATCAGGGCATAAAATTACCATGAATTAAATGATCCTTGATAGTTTTCTCTCAATATTATAGGTAATAAATTAGGTTTTGAGGAAGCTGATTATGACCATAACTAGAAATTAGAGCTTTAACATTAGGCTGTACACTTAACTGATATTTTTATTTCCTCTTAAAAAAAGGAAGGGGCAAATTCTTTTCAGACCATGACTTTGTCTTCTCACTGGTCTGGCAAAAGTTCTTGGACTTTTCTCAGGCCTACACTCCTATTAGTCTCCCCAGGGATATAAGCCACCAAACTTTTGTTTACAACTGTTTGGAACCAGAGAAAAGGAAAAACTGATACAATTTAGTTCTGTCTTTGGAAATTTAGCATGAATTGTTAATAATCATAAGTGTCTCAATGATAGCTCAGAGTCCCCACTTTCAGGAAATCCCTAATCATTCTGTGATTTTTGGCATTTGGCAAATATTTGGCAAAATATTTCTATCCAGTTATTGTCATCTTCCTTTTATACTTTCCTTTCATAGAACTATATTTCTTTAGATTCCAGTCCCACTTAGTACCCCATAAACTAATATTTATACTTCATTTTAAATTTTAGAAAGTATTTTACATATTATATTCCATTTGAACCTTGCTAAAAATCATATGAGGTAGATTGTATTATTACCACCCATCCCTATTTTACTCAAGAAACTGAGCTTTGAGAAAAAGTAAGTGATTCAGCCATGTTCACACTAAATATATGGGGAAAGAGCCAAACACAGATCTTCTAAGTCCAACAGTATTCTTTAAATCACCCATTTGTATGAAATTTTTTTATTTTTTATTTTTATTTATTTATTTTTTTCCCTGAGGCTGGGGTTAAGTGACTTGGTCAGGGTTACATAGTGTTAAGTGTCTGAGACCAGATTTGAACTCAGTTCCTCCTGAATTCAGGGCTGGTGCTCTATCCACTGCACCACCTACCTGCCCCGATTTGAATGAAATAAAAAAACAAAAACAAACAAACAAAAAACCCTTTTTATTCTTAGATTGGACTTTCATTGATGTGGGGGACTTCCAAGTAGAAACAATCCCTCCATACACAACATGTTTTTTTTGCCTTGGGAGTCGATCGAGGTTAAGGGACTTGCCTCGGTTTACACAGCTGGTAAATTACTGAGGCTGAATTTGAACCTACATTCTGGGTTCTATTGATTCCAGGGCTGGTGCTCCATCCACTCCTTCACCTAACTGCCTCATAACTTGTCATTAGTTTATAGTCTTAGAAAACTGCCTAGGGCACTAAGAGATTATGTGATTTCCCTATGATCCCAAAGACAATATGTTAAAAAGGAAATAAAATGATTGGTCACTGGAACAGATTAGACACACATTATACAGAAGTAACCACAGTAACCTAATGTTTGACAAACTCTTCAAACCCAACTATTGGGGTAGGAATTTACTATTTGGGAACTGCTGGGAAAACTTAAAAGCAATCTGGCAGAAATGAGACATCTACCAGCATATCACAATAAATCAAAATAAGCTAAAAATTGTTTAGAAACAAAAAAATATATATCATAAGCAAATTAGGGAGACATGGAAGAAATTACCTGTCCTATGAAAAGAGGAATAGTTCATGACCAAACAAGATATGGAAAGGTTTTGGAATGTAAAATAATTTTTTTTATCACTTTAAATTAAGAAGTTTGTGCACAAACAAAATCAATGTAGCCAAAATTAGAAGTTGGACATTAGGACAAGTTTTTTAGGTTTTGATTCCCTCCACTCCTATCCTTTCCCACATAAGCTCTCAGCTCTGCCCTTTCTCTAATCTTCAGCCTCTCCCTCTTGACTGTTTCCATCTCTATTATTTACAAATATGCTCAAGTCCTTAAAAAAGAAACAACTTTGACCATCCTGCTAGATATTTCCTGATATTTCTCTATTTCTCAGTCAAATTCTTTGAAGAAATTGTCTCATTATTTTCATTTCCTCTTCTCTCACTTTCTTCAAAACCCTTGGAAACTTGGCTTCCAAATATATTAGTAATTTCTCAACTGAAAAATCTAATGGCTTTTTCTTTGATTCTTATTTTCCTTGACTTCTTGATATCACTATTGATTAATTTCTTCTCCCAAATACTCTGGCCTCTATGGTTTTATGAGGTGGCACAATGGGTAGAAAGCTGAGTCTAGAGTCAGGAAGACTTGAGTCCAAATCAGATGTTTATGGCATGAACCTGGACAATTCAATTAATTTTTGTCTGCCTCAGTTTTCCCAGCTGTCAAAGGGGGATAATAATAGGATTTTATTTCCTGGGCTGTAGTGAGGATCAAAAAAGATAATTTTTGTAAAATATGTCTTATATTGCCTAGCACATAGTAGGTATTTAACAAATGCTTGTTTCTTTCCTTTCTTTCTCTTTTGGTTTTCTTCCTACCTGCCTGAACATTGTTTCTTAAATTCTTTTACTGGATCATGGTCTAAGTTATGTCTCCTAATTATGGATATTCTACTTCCCATCTCCACACCTTTGCACTGGATGTCCTTCATTCTCTTCCTCAGCACTTCAGCTATTTGCAATCACTCAGTAGCTTCAAGCTTCAGCTTAAGTATCAGCTTTTCAATGAGGACTTTCCTGGCTAGTAACTCTGTGTCTCATATTTTCTGTTATCTTATTTGCATGTGTTTTGTGTGTGCCTACACAGATTAATGTATTCTCTTGCTCTTTGAAGTCAGAAAAAGTCTCGTTTTTGTCTTTATATTCTTAGATCATGATTTATACAAAATTGATATAATACAAATTATAATGTGATAAATGCACATACAGACTGAGGTCAGCTGAGGGAAGAAAGCTTTGTAAATCGATTTAACTGAGTTATATCTCATTAAATCTAATTTTTTGTCCAGGCTTAAATATTTATGACATTCTCTTAGACCTTTGTATTGCCATAAAGCAGCATTGATGTTTTTTATGCCAAATGTACAAACTGCAGGCAACAATATGCTACTAAAAACCCTCAATAATTGCCATCTTTGTAGAAACTTGTTGATTTTTGTCAAGGAACATCTTGCTCTTGGAAATATTTTTGACAGATGTTGAGTTGTTGGTACTTTTTTCAAGCTGCAGAAAAGTAAAAAATAAATCTTCCATGAATGCATCATTGTCAAAAAGTGCCAAAGGTTGCAATGATTGGTGGGTGTTGCTGAGTGCTAGTTGCCTTGGCATTCTGGAAGAAAAGAAGTAGAGCACAGTCTGACTCCACATCTTTTGTTTTCTTCATAGTCTATAACTTGAGTTGCAGAGTAACAGGGAATGGAAGACATGCTAGATGGCATTGGGAATCTGTGACATTCTTAGGGGAAAGTGTCCTTCTTCGGAAGGTATTCTCAGTCTTCTATTGGTATTGGAACAACTGCTAACGGAATTTTATTTATTCTAGTACCTACTCTCCAGTTATCTCCTCTACTCTTAGGTGTTCTTTTCTCCTCTTCTCTCCACTATTACCTTCTGGAATTATGAAACAGGATTAAATTAATCCTGCCACTTTTCCTGAATTTAGTGTATCTATCTTCCAGACCAAAATGCGCTTCCCTATTCTTGGTTTTTCTTTTTTGTATATCTCCTCCTTTAGAACACAAGTTTCTTAAGGGCAAGAACTGACTTTACTCTTGAATTTGTAGCTACATAAACCTAATACTTTTTCCATCCATTTATTTATCCATCCATCCATCCACCCATCCATCCATCCATCCATTCTAATGTCTTTCTGCTCAAATCCATTGTGTAACTTGGTTCCAGGTTATGGTAAAACACATACAGTTTTCAGACATAGATTATATCATAGCACTTCTCTGCTCAAATGCTTTCAATAGTTTCCCTAAATTTATAACAATGTTTCTTAACTGAGGGAGGGGTACATGAACTTTTAAAAAAATATTTTGATAACTGCACTTCAGTATAATTGGTTTCCTTTGTAACCTTATGTATTTTATTTTATTCATTTAAAACATTATTTTGGTAAGGGGTCCATAGATCCAAAGGGAATCATTATACAAAAATAAATGTTTAAAAACCCTTGATCTGAAGGATAAAGTTGGAAATCATTAACTTTTCTTGACTATTTATATACTGGACCTCAAACCACCTATATAACCTCCACTGTCCCATGTAATAAAAATAATAGATATTTACATATTTCATTAAAAGTCTGCAAAACATTTATATCAATTATTTTTGGTTCACAACCAATGCAATGTCTTACTGTACCATTTTATAAGCAAAGAAAAAGATACTCAGGGAGGTTTAGCGATTACTCATCACTAACTGGTCTAAGTAATTCTATGATACATATGGTACCTCACACATATGGTAATGATTATGGCCTGAACTAAAATCTATTCTGTGTGCCCTGACTGGAATATTCTCTTCCATTCCTGTCTTCCTATTCAAATTCTACCTATCCAGCAAAGCTCAGCTCAGAAAATTTTCCCTGACCATTATGATTGATAATGTGAGATATGAACTCAGTAATAGCCTGTACCACTCACTTGACATTTTAAGAATATAGAGGAAGTTACAGTAAAGCACAAAACCTGGAGTTTGGAAGAACGAGTTCAAATGTAATCTCAGACACTTATTAATTAAGTCACCTCACACATCTTTGCCTCAGTTTTCTTATATGTTAAATGGGAATAATAATAGGACCTTCCTCTCAGGATTATTGTAAGATTAAAAATGAAATAATATTTGAAAAGTGCTTTGCAAAGGCACTTCAATGCTTAATAAAATGCTAGCTACTGCTAAAGTGCTATATAATTGCTAACTGCTGCTAATAAGTTTTTTGGAATTAACAAATAGGTTAACTTATAAAACTTTATAAAATTGGTTGTTGAAAACTATCATTACATGTATTAGAAAAATAAAATAAAGATAAGGAAAAAAAAACCCAAAATAAGTTAACTTTACATGTGCTGTCTTTTGCCCTCAGTGAGATTGTAATTTCTATATTGCCCTAGCCCACTTTTCTGTATTGGCTATCTTTTTGAATACTAACTTTGTAATGAAAGACAAAACAAACTGTAAACAAAGACAAACAATTAAGTCAAACTAACAGAGTGAATATGTCTAATGTCAAGGAGTATTTGGAATCCCCTTGTTCCCTCACTTTTCTACTGAGGGAAGAGAGTTTTTTCACCACAACTTCTCTTGAACTGAGATTTTGGTATTTAATTGATTTTAGTGTTGCTTTAATTTACATTCCTGGAGTCAGTATGTGTGTATTGCTTTCTTGATTTTTTTCCTTTTTTTGCTCTGTATTAGAGCATAATTCTTGCTGTGTTTCTCATAATTTCTTTATTGTACAATAATATTCCATTTGTATTTGTGATTCAGTCTGACTCTTACTTTTTTGTTGTTGGGTTTTTGCAAGACAATCAGGGTTAAGTGACTTATCTAGGTCACTCAAACAGCCAGGAAGTGTTAAATATCTAAGGCTGAATTTGAACTCAGATCCTCCTGATTCTAGCGGGGCATCTGGATGGCTAGAGCACCAAGCATTCAGAGTTAGATAGACTTCATGACCCTGTGGACCAAAGCATGTCAATGCTTCTATGTGGTTTTCTTGGCAAAGATGCAGGAATGGCTTGCCATTTCCTTCTCCAGTGGATTAAGGCAAACAAAATTTAAGTGGCTTAGCCAGGGACACACAGCTAGTAAGTGTCTGAGGCTGGATTTGAACTCAGGTCTTCATGAATTCAGACCCAGGATTCTATCTGCTGAGTCACTTAGCTAACTCTTTGCATTGTATAAATTCCATCACAGATGGGCACCCATTTTATTTCCAGGTTTTTTGCTACAAAAAGTACTACTAGAAATATTTTGGTATCAATAGGATTTTCCTTCTATGAACTTCTGGAGCTATGCCCAGTAGTGATATCATTGGGTCAAAGTATACAAATAGCCTAGTGACTATTCTGGAGGATTTTCCTTGAGTAGTTCCCAAATGTCTCCAAAAAGATTGGAATGATTAACACTTCACCAAAAGTACATTAGTATTCCTGTCTTTCCACAGCTCCTCTCAATTCTGATTGTCTTCCTTCTCTTTTCTGCTTCTGACTTGCCCCCATGCTTTACCACTTCCACTATTCTACTCCTTTCTTATGTATTGTCTTTCCTCATTAGATTTTAAGCTCTTGAAACTGGAGGACTATCTTTCTTTTTGCTTGCATTTGTATTCCCTGAGTTTAGTATTACAGGTTTGGAATGAAGTAAATACTTATTAAGGCTTGCTATCAATAAGAAGCAATTATATGGTCTTTTAAAATTTGCAAAGTACTTTACAACTACTCTTTCATTTGATTCCCACAATAATTCTAGAAAGGAAATGCTATATTCCTCATTTTATAGATTGAGGAAACTGAGGTAGACAGAATTTATATAACTTGTCCAGCCAGAGTCCAGGTTTGTGATTTGAACTCAGATATTTCTGCCACTGAGGCAGCGTTCTATTTACTATGTCACCTATCTTTCTCCAAATTTCCAAAATCTCCAAAATTCTCAAATATTGACTTAGCCTGTCAATCAATTAATAAACATTTATTAAGCACCTACTATGGTGCTGGGGATAAAAGGGATACAAAGCACAATACTAAGCATAGAGGATACAAAGAAAAGCAAAAACTGTTCACATTCTCAAAGAGCTCATAGTATTCACTTTTTATAATTTTTCTCAGACTGTAGAATGTAGAATGAAAATTCAGAGTTTGTTTTGATTTTGAATTTATCTTATTAATATTTTGTGCATTCATCTCCATCTCCTGAGTCATTTCTTGTTTTTCTTCATCATCAAATTGATTTGTTTGTTCTTCAAGGCTCCACCTCCCTCTTGGCTTAAATTAACTAGGGGAATTTTGGGCCATGAAATCCTCTCCATTTCTACTGTTAACTCTTTGAAATCTCCTCTTCCTAAATTCAGAATGCTTGTCATCAGGCTTTACCCAGATTACCTCTCCTTCTCTAATATGAATATTGAGGTGAAAGGATTACCTTCTCCTAAAGCTCCTATCATTTCTACTGTAGTAACATTTTGGTAGAAACTCAGGTCTGGAGAAGCAGTTTCCCTTTGCCTTCTTTTTATCTCTAGTAGAATGAAGTTATTTCATATGGCAAATAGATTATTATGATCTTGTCCGAGAGCTCCCACTATTCCAGAGTAGATGAACATATATAAATTTATTATATATATACACACATGTACTATTCATTTATACACATCACAATTCATATTTAATTAGTACTCTATTTATTTCAAAGAATTTTACATGTGTTATCTCATTTTATCTTCACAACAACACTGAGTTAGGTGATATTATCTCCATTTTACAAGAAGTAAACTGAAGCTGAGAGGTTAAATGATTTGGTTGAGTCAAATGTCCCTTAGGTGACATTTTAATTCAGATATTTTTTTAAAATTCTAAGTTGATTTCTATCCATTGCAGTGGGCAGTAAGAGAATAAGGAAAGGAGATAAGGAGGAAAGAGAGAGGGAGAGAAGGGGGTAAAGTAAGCAAGAGAGAAAAAAGAAGAGAGGGAAAGAGAAAGGGGGAAAAAGGGAGACAGTAGAGCAGAATGGAAGAAATGCCATTGAACACCAGTGGTCCACCAAAATTACACCACCCCAGCCAAGCATTTGGGTAGAGTATAGAAGAAAAGAGCCATTCTAAGACCTTACACTTGAAGACCAATAGTGCTTCCCCTTGTAACATATCTTATATTTCACTTTGGCAAAGGAAATATGTCAGCCATTGGCCTTCAAAAGCAGTTTTCGGATTCCAGCCATGAAGAAATCATTAAGAACAAGCTGTTAACTTAGAAACACACCCTGAAAAAAACCAGTCTGTTCCTGGGATAGGAACTTTGGCTTTGTTCTGAACTAATTGATTTCCAGATGATCTGGAAAGGAATTCTATTGCCTAAATTAGCCTTCTCTCTCTCTCTCTCTCTCTCTCTCTCTCTCTCTCTCTCTCTCTCTCTCTCTCTCTCTCTCTCTCTCTCTTTCTCTCTCTCTCTCTCTCTCTCTCTCTTTCTCTCTTCTCTCTCTCTCTCTCTCTCTCTCTCTCTCTCTCTCTCTCTCTCTCTCTCTCTCTTCTCTCCTCCTCCTCCTCCTCCTCCTCTTCCTCCTCCTCCTCCTCCTCCTCTCTCTCTCTCTCTCTCTCTCTCTCTCTCTCTCTCTCTCTCTCTCGTTCTCTCTCTCTCTCTCTCTCAGATCTCTCTCTCTCTCTCAGATCTCTCTCTCTCCTTCTTTCTCTCTCTCTCTCTCTCTCTCTCTCTCTCTCTCTCTCTCTCTCTCTCCTTCTCTCTCTCTCTCTCCTTCTCTCTCTCCCTCTCTCTCTCTCTCTCTCTCTCTCTCTCTCTCTCTCTCTCTCTCACACACACACACACACACACACACACACACACACACACACATACACACACACGAGACTATTCATTGAGAGCTATTTCTTCTCTATTTCTTCTCATCTCACAATAATCAGACATTTTCTTCCACTAACTTTTCCTTTACTCTTGTTTCATATGGAATAAAGCCCTCTTCATGGATCCCCTCACGTCTTAATTAGCAGATTTTACCCTCTTCATTCCCACTCTCTAATCTTCAATTTCTCCCTCTCTACTACATCCTTCTATCTATGCTATCTTCAAACATGCCCATGATTCCTCCAACCTTAAGAAAACCTCATTTGACTTAACCTTTCTGCGCTGGGTGCTGTCCTTTATAATTCTTCCCTTTTTTTTGGCTAAATTAATTACATCAGATCTCTATTTTTTTCTCTTCTCAGAAACTTCTCACCTCTCTATAGCTGCCTTTCAATATCATCAATCAACCAAAACTGCTCTCTTCGAAGATGCCCATGATTTTATAACCAATTCCAGTGAAATCTTCTCAGGCCCTCATCCTTCCAGACTTCCTTGCTGCCTTTGATATATGATTGCCATCTACCCTTCCCCCCAGATATTTTCTCTTTTCTAGATTTTTGTGACACTTCTCTTGGTTCTCTTTTGACCTGTATGACCTCTTCTCTTCAGTCGCTTTTGCAGGATATTCACTTAGATTGTGCCCACTAGCCATGAGTTTCCTCAAGACTTTGTTATGGGTTTTCTTGTAGGGATTCAGATATCAACTCTATAAACAGAGAATTCCCAGTACTACATAACCAACCCCAATTTCTCTCCTGAAATCCAACCCCGAATCCCCAGCTTACCTTTTGGAACTTTCAAACTGGATTTCCTGTAGTCATCTCAAATTCAATACATGTGAAACAAACCTCACTGTCTTTTTCTTCTGAACTTTCTTTCATCCCAACACTCCTACTGCTAGTGAAGATACTATCTTCCCAATCATCCAGGTTCACTTTGGTGTTGTCCTCAGTTCCTCACTCACCTCATAAATCCAATTTTTGTTTACTTTCAAAATACCTCTTGTTTATATCTCTTTATCTCCGCTTAGACAGCATTTACCCTGGCAAGGCACTTACTGCTTCTTGCAGGGTCTATTGCAAAACCCTTCTAATAGTCTCTTTTACTCAATTCTCTTCCCACTTCAATCCATCCTCCACTCAGCTCTAAAATGATTTTCCCAAAGTTCAAATCTGACCATATCAGTCAGTTTAGTTGTTCTATATTACTTCCTAAATCAATTACAAAATTCTCTATATGGTATTTAAAATCATTCAAAACATCACCTCTTCCACTATTCTATTCTTAGTTCCAATTTCCTATTTTGGCCATCTAATTTTCTCATTTCAGCATTTACATCAGCTCTGCCCCATCCGTAGAATGACCCCTCTCTTCATCTCTGTTTTCTAATATCCATGGCTTCCTTCAACATTCAATTCAAATCCTCCCTCCTTCAGCAGCCCTTTCTCTCTCTCTCTCTCTTAACTGCTCTATCTACTGCTCCCTCTGAAATTACATTATATTTATACTATATATATATATATGTATATATATATACAGACATCTTGATCTTTTATAGTCCTTTCTATATTGTCTATTTCATTTATATGAGCTCCTTGGAAGCAAGAATCAATTTTTTATCTTTCATTGTATTCTTAGAACCTGGAGCAGTTCTTGGTACATAGGAAGCACTCAACGATTTTTTTTACTAACTGAGCAGGAGTTACATGTTTGACAAATCATACACAGTCACAGGATTATTAATTTAGAGCTATAAGCAATTGCAGAGGTCATCTAGTCCAATCCCTTAATTGAATCAATTATATTCTAATCTTTTGATTTTATATATAAAATATATACTGAGTAAGTGAACGATGGGATTTGATCCTGAGAGAAAGGAGAAATGAGCATCATATGGCAGTGAAAAGAAAACTGGTCTCAATGAGGAAGACTTGGGGTAAAGCCCTGCCTGGGCTACCACATACTAACCATATGATGGATCCTAGGCAAGTTATGTGATCTCTCAATGCCCCTGGAAATTCCAAGTTGCATAAAAGATTATGATCTTCAGAACTAATGAAATAAAAAAAATCTTTTTTTAAAAGTACAAATACTTAATATAGCTGAATATACCAAATATCACTGAAAAATACTGTAGATAGCAGAACAGGCAGGTATAGAATACTGTATCAATTTCAATATAAATTGGTGGCAAGATTGGGTAGCAAGAAAAAAAAAAATCTAGAGACCTGGATTCTAGAACAAGTTCTCCCTCTAACTTTGGTAGACCCCAATAAGCTGCTTAATTTCTAGTCCTTTAACAACTTTCTAGCTAGCAAATGAATGGGTTAAGGTTACCTATCTGACAAGATCCAACCCTAAATAGCAGATAGATAAGGATTCTAAGAAATTAATCTGGTGCAGAGAAAGAATTTAACAAATACTTACTGATTGGTTGTTGGTTTAATAATGATTTAATTACAAATTATCAGATAATTATGAATCATCAGATCATAGATTTAAAATTATAAGGGACCTTAGAGACCACTGGGTTGAATACTCTCATTTTACAGAAAAAATAATAATGGATACTCTGCATTTTTGAAGTGCTTCGAGGTCTGCAAAACACTTTACAAACACCTAATTTTGTCCTCATAGCAACCATGGATGCAAAGTGCTATTATTATTGCTATTTTACATATGAGAAAACTGAGGCAGACAGAGCTTAAGTGACTTGCCCACCATTTTGTTGTTGTTGTTTATCCTTGCTTTTGAAGAAGACCAATGACAACATAGGTACTTCATTTTTGTATTTGAATACCCAGCAATTAATCTGGCATCTGGTGCAGAATAGGAATTTAACAAATGCTTGCTGACTGATACCAGGTAATTGCAACTCCAGAGAAATTCAGAAAATCTGGTTGACTCTTGCATATTCTATTCTATCTTCTGCTGTTTTTTGATCTTTATTAACCATCTACCCTATCCCCAAATCTATGTGTCTCCTTCAAATTTGTTGGCTATGATTTGGGGCCCATGACAGCCTGAGGATTCCTCTGGGGTTTATAACCAAATCATGTCTGGCTATAAAATATGGTATCCTTTGAGGGAGTGCTGACACAAATTTGATTCATTCTTTTTTTTTTTTATAACCTATTTATTTTCTTCTCTTTTAAAAAAATATTATTTTTGAAATATATTTTTATATTATTTTACATTTTATATATTTTATATTATTTTATATTTATTTATATAATTTATAATATATTTCATATATTTATATATATATATTTTTTTTTTCCTGAGGCTGGGGTTAAGTGACTTGCCCAGAGTCACACAGCTAGGAAATGTTAAGTGTCTGAGACCAGATTTGAACTTGAGTCCTCCTGAATTCAGGGCTGGTGCTCTATCCACTGCGCCACCTAGCTGCCCCTGATTCATTCTTTACCAATTCATTAAGACGGGATGATCAGTACTGATTTCTAACTTTCTCTATCATAAATCTTTACCACATAATGAGAACAGAGAGTTATAATCCACCCAAGAGATAGATAGCTTATCACTTTCATGATCTATATATTGTTCACTTCTGGAAGAAATGAATACATCCTATGTTGTTTGATATCTTTCAATTTTAGAATTACCAGGGGCTTTCTTAGAGAAAAGTAAAATCTCCAGTCTCAGGAATGCCTGGGCTAGTAAAAGCAAAATCTTCCCATCACTGTTAGCACCAACCACCATATGTCACATTCCGAACCAATGATTCACAAATACTAGGGTCTAATATGGTCCAAAGCTCAGCAACTCAATTTGGTTGGAGTGCTGGCAGATTTCGGGAGGGGACAAATAAGCAACATCTTGGCAGCAGCTGTGTTCCTAGGACATTGGAATATTCTTTTATTAGGTGGGAGGGCCCTTTCTCTCTTCACAGAGCTGTGGCTTTTTAGAATATGATTCATTTCAGGGGATCATTCTTGGAAACTCTTATGAAGGAACTGTACTGCCCTTCTACTTCATTAAATATTGGTAGAACAATAGCCCAGTAACCAGCTCCAGGGCATCCAGAAAGCATGTGTGTATATGTGTGTAAAAGATACAGAGAGAAAGAGACAGAGAAACAGAGAGACAGAGATAGACACATACATAGATACAGAGAAACAGAAAGCTAGAGAGAGACAGAGACAGAGAGACACAGACAGATAGACACAGAAAGAGAAAGACAAAAACACAGAGAGAAAAGAGACAGAGAGAGACAGAGACAGAGAGGGACAGAAACAGAGAATCAGAGACAGAGAGAGATGGAGCGATAGAAACACACACAGATTGGGTAATGGATTATGCAAGACTGTGCCTCGTATCACTGGTCCAAGTTACATTTTTCTCTTGAGAGACAGATTTGCCCAGACTGCCAGATACTTCTATACATTATGATTAGACTATTTAACTTTATCACTAGTTCCTACTTGGAGTGACAGCACTGCCCACTCCAGTTAAATCAATAGCACAACCACTGTGAATTATTTTCAGTCATAGTGTGCTTTGCACATGGCCACCTACACTCATTTGTGCTACCTATCAAATGATGACTAAATCTGCACCCTATCATCACAAAGTTCCTAGGACCATAAGGACAAAAAAGGGAAAGCTAACCAAAACTGCACTAAAATAATTCCTTTTTTCAAAGGAACTGCAATTTAAGAGGAATGGTGTTAATATTAAATTTTATGGCAAACAAATTTAATGTAGAAGAGAATTAAAAGAGAAACCAGTAAATAGAGGGGGGGATCTTTACAGAAAATTTATCTTATTTATAATGCTCTAGAAAATAGATGCAAATTTATAAGAATAAGAGCCTTTCTCCAATTAATAAATGATCAAAATATATGAACAGATAGTTTTTAGAGAAATAAATTAAAGTTATCTAGAGTCATATAAAAATCTTCTAAATCACTAATAATTAGAGAAATGAAAATTAGAAAATGCTATGGTTTTACTTCACATCCATTAGATTGGTGAAATTAGTAAAAATGGAAAATGATAACTACTGAAGGGACTTAATGCATTGCTAATGGAGCCATAAACTATTTTGGAAAGCAGTTTGGAACTCTGCCCAAAATACTGTTTGATCTTTGATCTAATGATCTTTCTACTAAGTTTTTGTCCCCAAAGAAATCAAAAAGGATCCATGTTACAAATATATTTGGGGCAGAAATAAAGAATAGGAAACTGAGAAGATGCCTATCAAGTGTGGAAAGGAAGACAAGTTATGATAAATGATTGTGATGGAATATTATTGTGCTATAGGAAAAGATAAGGTAAATGAGTGGGAAGACTTAAATTAACTGATACATAGTGAATTGAACAGAACCAGGGGAACAATTTATACAATGCTAACTGTAGTATAAAGACAAACAACTTTGAAAGATTAAGGGAGTGTGATCAATACAATATCCAACTATAATTCCAAAGAATTCATGATGTAATATAATTCCTACCTTTTAAAAATAACAGCAAGGTAATTAAATTATATTTGTTTTGCTTAACTATATAGGTGTAGTTTTAGGACAGAGGGACCCCATGCCTCCTGTGGCGATAGTTTATCATGCTTTTTTTTTTCTCAGTAGTGGGAGAAAAAAGAAGTGTTGGCAGGCTGTAAATGTTAAATTCTAGGAGTGGGGAGAGTCATAGAGGTTATGGTTAGAGGTTGATGGAAAAGGGTTTAACTACTTTGTGATCATCATCTGAATTGGCTCTTTCAAATCACTGTTTAGAAACTCTTGGTCTAGGACCTCAAAATTGAAAACAAATTCTTCTGGAGTGATTTTAGCTGCCCTTTTAATTTACTTGTTTAAGATGAGGAGCAGCTAGGTAGCATAATGACTAGAGTACCTGACCTAAAGCTAGCAAGACTCATCTTCCTGAGTTCAAATCTGCTTCAGATACTTACTATGTATCTCTAAGGAAGTCACTTAGCCCTATTTGCCTTAGTTCCTCATCTGTAATGTGAGCTGCAGGAGGAAATGACAAACCATTGCAGTGTTTTTCACCAAGAAAACCCCAAATGGGATCACAAAGAAATGGGTGACCGAAATGATTGAACAATTTTAAGATGAACAGATTATTATTTTTTGGTTGGTAGCCATTATTAAGCACATGTTTAAAAAAGGAATTTGGAAATGCTAGTTTAGATTTAACTTTTCTTCTAATTTAGCAATCTCTATTGCCTACAACAGTCTTTCACATAGTTGGAACTCTAAGAGACTTAAAGCAAAACTCAAAGGAGATTACACAGCCTTGTGATGCAAAAATGCCAGATGAGGATAGTGACTGCAACAAATGAAAGCCCAATTGAACAAGGATACCCTACTCAACTTCAGGAATCTTATCTATGGCTTTTTACATATTTGAAGCCAACAATCTACAATTATTGAGTAATGAACTATGTTCTACTTTCTCCTCTTCAACATTCTCCCATTCCTCCTCCTCTATTTTCCCTTCTTCCTCTTTCCTTCTTTTTTCTAGATCCCTTTTCTCTCTTTCCTTTTTTATACCCCTTCCTTATCCTTTTCCCTTATTTTTCTTTTTTTTTCCTCTCTAATTTTTATATTTTTCTTCATTTACTGGCTTTCTCCTGTACCAACAATATGCATGTGTTCCAATCTTGAAATAGTCTTTCCTTGACCCTATTATCCTTTCAAGTGAAATGCCCTATGTTTTCTTCCATGAACATCTAAATTTTTTGAAAGCATAATCCATACTCACTGCTTCCACTTCTTCACCACCCAACCATTCTGTGATTTATTTCAATTTAGTTCAGCACTCTTCCAACAAAGTATTCTTAAATTCTTCTTTTCTAGGTAATTCCTTTATTGTCAGATATCACATCCTTGACCTTTCTGCAACATTTGATGCTGTTCTAGGTTCACTCTCTTCTGATGCTGCTCTCTTGTTCTCCTCCTTTTTGTTTGAGCAATGTATTTTCCTCTTTTTTTGCTGGATCTTCTTTCAGGTCACATTCACTAATCCTAAGTGTCCCAAAGACTGCGTCTTTGGCCCTTTTCTCTTCTCCCTCTATGCATAGCTTCATGTATATAATGTGTAAGTATGTATTGTTTGTACATTGATTCCTCCACTAAAATGTAATCTCCTTGAGGGTAAGAACTGTTTTTTGCTTTCTGTGTATCCCTGTAGCTTAATAATGTATGTGGCGCATAATAACTGCTTAACAAATGCACACTGACACAAATGTTTACTGATTCCTTTTCTTTTTACATCTCATAAGGTCTAGATCATCTGACCTAATCATGGAATTTTTTTGGCCTTCAGCTACAGGATGACCCTGGCAATAGTCATCTTCTCCTCAGGGAAGAATGCTGCTACTAAAATCCCCTCCCTCTGGTCAGCTGATGCTTGAAGATGAAACTCAGAAATGCATACCACCAAGCAACCACTCAGGCTGGAAATAGCCTTTTCTCAGGATCTCTATCCCAGAGCTTCTTAATTTTTTTTTCCACTCACAACCCCTTTTCACCCAAGAAATTTTTATGTGACTTTGGGTATATAGGTAAAAATAGGTACACAAATCAAACATTTACTGATAATAATTCATAATTGTGCGGCCCCCACATTCAGTTACGTGACCCCATAGAGGCTTATGACCCACAGTTTAAGAAGCTGAACTCTATTGAATGACCTACACTCAGGAAAGGAAAAAGAAAGAATCAGGATGGCATTCAAGTATTCAGGCTCCCCTACCCAAGCATATGGCCCTCTGCCATAACTTCCAGGGAGAAAGGAAGGAATGGAAACAAACCCATCCTTCATATATATGATATAATCTTCCTTGTGCATGGCTCTGAGCATGTTATTCCCTTGTGCAAAAATATTTAGCAAAGTGTGTCATTCCCCTCTGTAAAACAGATATAATTTAAACTTCTTAGACTGACATTTCAGGTTCTACTCAATCTGACTTAATTCTTCTTATGTTGTTTAAAACATTCTTCTCCATGCATGCTAGCATACTAATCATTCCCCAGTTTTTCCCTGGTCTTTTCAGCCTTTAAGAATTAGTGTAATATTTAACATGTATTGGTCAACCTGCCATCTGGGGGAAAGTGGGGGGAAGGAGGGGAAAAGTTGAAACAAAAAGTTTTGCAATTGTCAATTCTGGAAAAGTATGCATAAAATTTTTGTAAACATTAATTAAATTAATCAATTAAAAATAATTAGTGTACATTGTCCTCCATTCTTAGAATAGTTTCTCCACATCTGTCTCTTTACAATCTCTACCCATAGTCTAGGAGTCACTTTCCTATCTTACCCTGACTTCTGGCTGCCTGTGCATTATTGTCTTTTCCCAAAAAACTTGCTTTATTTAAAGAAACAATAAGAAAAAAGAAAAACAGAAAAAGAATACAAAAAATAGAATATTGTTATTTGCCCAGCAGAACATCAGGGAGGATTCAAAATACATAGCAATAAATATCTGTTCAAGAAAGTATATGTATTAACAGAAGAAATTAATTCATGAGTGTCCATCTTTTTGTTACTTCCTTGTAAATTGTCCTTTCGTTCTCTGCTGCACACCTTTTTTACTTTATTTTTTTTCTCCCTTTCTCCACCCCCCACTCTTAAGCAGGCTGTAATTAAGAAAGGACATATTTATATATACAAATATAAATATATGCATACACATATAGACAAATAGACACACACATATCATTACTATCTCGGCTGACCCTTTGCTTTAATTCTGCTTCTAACTTGCCTTGCTATTACTTAACCTCCTTCCACCCATGATCCCTCCCTTGTTTTCTTCCCTCATCCTTTGCTTCCCTGTCTGCCCATTCCTACCCACTTATTTCTTTATAGATTTTGGGGGATACTATACCCCTCATAGTATATATGTGGTGTTGCTTATTTAACCCATTGCTATTGTGAGTAGGTTTTCTGAACTACATATCTTCCTCCCCCCTCTAATGCCTCTGTGTGTATTATTCCTATGTATGTTATAAATTTCCCATGTAAAAAAAACCATCAACAATTTATCAATGTTGAGTTTGTTGGAACTGATCTTTAATGTTGGGCCTTATATGCTAAATTTTCTATTAAGTTTGGGTTTGGTTGATAGAAAATCATGAAAATCTGCAAGTTCATTAAATGTCCATTTTTTTCTCATTTAATATTATAGATAACTTTGCTGGCCACAAGCCTAATTTTTTTAATTGTTGGTAGATATGATTCCAAGACCTGCAGTCTTTTAGTGTTGCTGCTGATTAGTCCTGTATAATTCTAATTGTAACTCCAGTGTATTTGGATTGATTTTTGTTTGTTTCTTGCAAAATGCTCTCTTTGATCTGGGGGTTTTGAAATTTGGCAATAATGTTTTTATGTGTTTTCCACAAAGAATTTCTTTGAGATGGTGATCAATGGATTTTTTTCTATTTCTACTTTCCCCTCATTTTATATCACTCTAGGACAATTTTCTGGAATTATTTCATGCGTTATTATGTCAAGGTTCTTTTGTTGGTCACAACTTTCAGGCAGTCTAATTATTCTTATATTTTCTCTTCTTGATTTGTTCTCTAGATCTGTAATTTTTCTTATAAGATGTTTCATATTCTATTCTATTTTTTCATTCTTTATAATCTGTTTTGTTGTTTTTTGATCTCTCAGCTTCACTGGCTTCCCCTTCCCCAATCCTAATTTTCAAAGATTTATTTTCATCTTTGAGACTTTTGTCTACTTTTTTAGTTGGTTAACTTTTTTCATAAATTTTGTTTTTCTTGGATTTTTTTTTTTTTTAGTTTTTCCTCAATGTCTCTCATTTGATTTTAAAATTCTTTTTGAGTTCTTTATAAATTTTCTCTGGACAAGGAGCCATTTCACCTTACTCTTTGGGATAGAAGCCTGGTTTTTTGTTTGTTTGTTTGTTTGTTTGTTTATTTGTTTTGGGGGTTGTTTTTTTTTTTTTTTTACTTCAGTGTCCTCTGAAAATTAACTTTGTTCCCATAGTATGTTTCATTTTTTTTTATTATTAAATAAGAAGTGTTTATGTAAGTACCTCTAATCCTGGCTTCACCACAGCTCTCCCCTCTGACCAGGAACCCCAATCAAGAGTTCCTCCCTCCACCTAACAGCTAACAGCATCCCTGTCCTCCCTTGCTCCTGCTTCTGCACTCACTAGGGTAGTGGCTCCTTCTAGCCCAGGGCTGATCTCAGCAGCACAGCCGGGCTTAGTGGTCTTAATCAGCTGAGATTCCCTCAGTCTTCCCAGACTCAGACCCAGATTCCATAAGCAGTCTGGTGTAACGTGCTCTCCTGGCAGTTACAATTACTAGTCTGTCCTAGACCCACCAGAGTACCTTTGACCACTGTCCTTTGCAGTGTGAGCTCTACCCGGCTCGCCTCCTCTGAGGCCTTCTAAGGTCTCTGGCCACAATCTCTTGAATCTATAGCTTAATAACCGGTAGCGCACTCAAGAACAGCCACGTGTAATCTTAAAAGCCTTTATTATACCTACTCACATAATGCCCTAACTGATGCCCTGACTTGTTGGTTCCCTGGTGAACACCTGGTCAGAAGACCCATGTGTTCACTACCAAAACCCTTACCTCTTTTGGCTATCCATCTTGGCTTGGCCACCCAGGCTAGGGAGCCAGGGTGAAGAACGCCAGATTAAAGAGGGCGGTTGCTGCCTGCAGTGGGCTTACATAGGGCCTGTGAGGTCACACACACAGCCAATCAGCGAGAGAGTCACCCATTACAAAACTATCTCAATATGGCCAGGATCCCGCCCAAGGGCAGTCCTAATATCCACAGAAATTACTTCTGGGCCTCAATCTCCCGATGCACTGTGTCCGCCCATTTAAAGGGCCCTTACAGTCTGGGAAGTGAAAGTCTTTGTGATTCCTGTTGAGGCTACAGGCACACCCAGCTTGTCTTGGGGCTCCCCACTTGGTGTTTCTACAGAGCTAGCCCAGAGATATTCTCACTTCACAATTTTTTTCCCTAGATCTTCAGATCTTCCTGGGTTTTTCGACAGATCTTGTTGGGTTGTATCAGGAGGACCCCTGTTCTATCCCAAGTCTTCTTGATTTTTCTGGAGTCTATGTCTGTCCTGAGGCACAAATTTATTGTATTTGTGGCGGAAATTGGGAGACGTTGAAATTTATCAACCTACTCTTCCATCTTCCCAGAATTCTCCCCAATCTGTGCATTATTGAAGGTTGTCCTCCAATATTTAAAACATTCCATCTCCACATTTGCCTCTTGATGTCTTTCTCTTCCTTCACCACATAGCTCAGCTACCTCAGGTGACACATCTTCAACAATCATTCAATTAAACAAGCTTTTATTGATCACTTTGTGCAAATATTTGTAGTAGGTGTTAGAAACACAAAACAAAAAATGAAATTATCTCTGGCATTTATTTTCTTTTAAGAGGTGGATATGTGGCACAGGTTAAATATTCAAAGAAATTATTTTTTTATTATAGCTTTTATTTACAAGATGGATAATATTTTTATTTACAAGATGGATAATTTTTCAGCATTGACAATTGCAAAATCTTTTGTTCCAATTTTTCCCCTCCTTCCCCCACTCTCTCCCTCAGATGGCAGGTAGACCGATACATGTTAAATATGTTAAATTATATGTTAAATACAATATAGGTATACATATCCATACAGTTATTTTGCTGCACAAGAAGAATTGGACTTTATCATTCTTTAAAAAAACAATTTGAGTTCGAAATTCTCTCTTCTCCCTTTTTCATTAAGAAGGCAAACATTTTGATACAGATTATACATGTAGAATCATGTTGTAAAAGAAAAGAGATTCCCTCCCATCCTCTCCAAAAAAACCCTCAAGAAAAATAAAATTTTTTTAAAAGAGTTCTCTTGACTCTTTTTATTAATATTTTTTATTTTATAATTATACCTTTTTTGACAGTACATATGCAGGGGTAATTTTTTACACTTACTTCTATTCTGATTTTTCCCTTCCTTCCCCCTTCCCCTAAATGGCAGGCAGTTTTATACATGTTAGATATGTTATAGTACATCCTAGATACAATATATGTGTGCAGAACCGAATTTCTTGTTGCACAGGAAGAATTGGATTCAGAAGGTAAAAATAACTTTAGAAGAAAAACAAAAATGCAAACAGTTTACATTCATTTCCCAATGTTCCTTCTCTGGGTGTAGCTGATTCTGTCCATCATTGATAAATTGGAACTGAATTAGATCTTCTCTTTGTTGAAGATATCTACTTCTATCAGAAAACATCTTCATACAGTATTTTTGTTGAAATATATAATGATCTCCTGGTTCTTCTCATTTCTTTTTTTCCTTTTTTTAAATTAATTTTTATTATTATATTTTTTGACAGTATATATGCATGAATGATTTTTATAACATTATCCCATGTATTCATTTTTCCAAATTTTCCCCTCCCTCCCTCTACTCATTCCCCTAGATGACAGGCAATCACATACATTTTACATGTGTTACAGTATAACCCAGATACAATATATGTGTGTAAATCCAATTTTCTTGTTGCACGTTAAGTATTGGATTCCGAAGGTATAAGTAACCTGGGTAGAAAGACAGTAGTGCTAACAGTTTACATTCAATTCCCAGTGTTCCTTCTCTGGGTGTAATTGTTTCTGTCCATCATTGATCAACTGAAAGTGAGTTGGATCTTCTTTATGTTGAAGATATCCACTTCCATCAAAATACATCCTCATACAGTATTGTTGTTGAAGTGTGTAATGATCTCCTGGTTCTGCTTATTTCACTCAGCATCAGTTGATGTAAGTCTCTCCAAACCTTTCTGAATTCATCCTGCTGGTCATTTCTTATGGAGCAATAATATTCCATAACCTTCATATACCATAATTTACCCAACCATTCTCCAATTGATGGACATCCATTCATCTTCCAGTTTCTAGCCACTACAAAAAGAGCTGCCACAAACATTTTGGCACATACAGGTCCCTTTCCCCTCTTTAGTATTTCTTTGGGATATAAGCCCAATAGCAGCACTGCTGGATCAAAGGGTATGCACACTTTTTGGGCATAGTTCCAAATTGCTCTCCAGAATGGCCGGATTCTTTCACAACTCCACCAACAATGCATTAGTGTCCCAGTTTTCCCACATCCCCTCCAACATTCATCATTATTTGTTCCTGTCATCTTAGCCAATCTGACAGGTGTATAGTGGTATCTCAGAGTTGTCTTAATTTGCATTTCTCTGATCAGTAGTGATTTGGAACACTCTTTCATATGAGTGAAAATAGTTTCAATTTCATCATCTGAGAATTGTCTGTTCATATCCTTTGACCATTTATCAATTGGAGAATGGTTTGATTTCTTATAAACTAGGGTCAGTTCTCTATATATTTTGGAAATGAGATCTTTATCAGAATCTTTAACTGTAAAAATATTTTTCCCAATTTGTTACTTTCCTTCTAATCTTATTTGCATTAGTATTGTTTGTATAGAAACGTTTTAGTTTGATGTAATCAAAATCTTCTATTTTGGGATCAATAATGATCTCTAGTTCTCCTCTGGTCATAAATTCCTTCCTCCTCCACAGGTCTGAGAGGTAGACTATTCTCTGTTCCTCTAATCTATTTATTATCTCATTTTTTATGCCTAAATCATGGACCCATTTTGATCTTATCTTGGTATATGATGTTAAGTGTGGACCCATATCTAATTTCTGCCATACTAATTCCAGTTTTCCTAACAGTTTTTTTCAAATAATGAATTTTTATCCCAAATGTTGGTATCTTTGGGTTTATCAAACACTAGATTACTATCGTTGTACCCTTTTTTGTCCTTTTTACCTAATCTGTTCCACTGATCTACTGGTCTATTTCTTAGCCAATACCAAATGGTTTTGGTGACTGCTGCTATATAATATAGCTTTAGATCAGGTACACCTAGACCACCTTCATCTGACCTTTTTTTCATTAATTCCCTTGAAATTCTTGACCTTTTATTCTTCCATATGAATTTTGTTGTTATTTTTTCTAGGTCACTAAAATAGTTTCTTGGGAGTCTGATTGGAATAGATTAGTTTGGGGAGTATTATCATCTTTATTATATTCGTTCGGCCTATCCACAAGCACTGGATGTCTTTCCAATTATTTAAATCTGACTTTATTTTTGTGGCAAGTGTTTTGTAATTTTGCTCATGTAATTCCTGACTTTTCTTTGGTAGATGGATTCCCAAATATTTTATACTCTCAACATTTGTTTGGAATGGAATTTCTCTTTGTATCTCTTGCTGTTGCATTTTGTTGGTGATGTATAAAAATACTGAGGATTTATGTGGATTTATTTTGTACCCAGCAACTTTGCTAAAGTTGTGAATTATTTCTAATAACTTTTTATTAGAATCTCTGGGGTTTTCTAAGTATACCATCATATCATCTGCAAAGAGTGACAGTTTGATTTCCTCATTACCTACTCTTATCCTTTTAATCTCTTTCTCGACTCTTATTGCTGAGGCTAACATTTCTAATACAATATTGAATAGTAATGGTGATAGTGTACAACCTTGTTTCACTCCTGATCTTACTGAGAAAAGTTTCAGTTTATCTCCATTACATATTATGCTTACTGACGGTCTTAAATATATGCTCCTGACTATTCTAAGAAATAGTCCATTTATTCCTATACTCTCCAGCGTTTTTAGTAGGAATGGATGTTGGATTTTATCAAATGCTTTCTCATCTATTGAGATGATCATATGGTTTTTATTAATTTGATTATTAATATGGTCAATTATACTAATAGTTTTCCTAATATTAAACCAGCCCTGCATTCCTGGTATAAATCCTACTTGATCATAGTATATTATTCTGGGGATGATTTTCTGAAGTCTTTTTTGCTAATATCTTATTTAAGATTTTAGCATCAATATTCATTAAGGAATATTAAGGTCTATAGTTTTCTTCTCAGTTTTCGATCTACCTGGTTTAGGTATCAGTACCATGTCTGTGTCATAAAAGGAGTTTGGTTGGACTCCTTCATCCCCTATTTTTTCAAATAGTTTATATAACATTGGGGCTAATTGTTCTTTAAATGTTTGGTAGAATTCACATGTAAATCCATCTGGTCCTGGGGACTTTTTCCTGGGGAGTTGATTAATAGCTTGTTTTATTTCTTTTTTCTGAAATGGGACTATTTAAGCAATTTATCTCCTCCTCTGTGATCTAGGAAGCCTATATTTTTGGAGGTAGTCATCCATTTCACTTAAGTTATCAAATTTATTGGCATAAAGTTGGGCAAAGTAACTCCTTATTATTTCTCTAATTTCCTCTTCATTGGTGGAAAGATCTCCCTTTTCATTTGCAAGACTAACAATTTGATTTTCCTCTTTCCTTTTTCTGATCAGATTTACCAAAAGTTTATATATTTTATTGGCTTTTTCATAGACTGGTTCTTCTCATTTCACTCAGCATCAGTTCAGGTAAGTCTGTCCATGATTTCTGAAATCATCCTGCTGGTCATTTTTTTACAGAACAATAATATTCCATAACATTCATATACCATAATTTACCCAACCACTCTCCAATTGATGGACATCTATTCATTTTCCAGTTTCTAGCCACTACAAAAAGGGCTGCCACAAACATTTTGGCAATATAGGTCAAAGAAATTCTTATTATTGTGGTGATAATATGATTAGAGGAAATAGGGAAAGGTTTTAGGTAAGATGTAACAGCAGAGCTGAGATTTTAGGATAGGTAGGGATTCAAAGAGATAGGGGATTAAAAAAAAAGAGAAGTGCCAGGTGTAGGGAGCAGTCTGGACGAAGAGACAGAGGCACATATGGCCACCCCAAATGGGCCAGTTTGGCTGTTTGATGAAAATATCATCCAGGTGAAAATGACATTCTCTTACTCTAATTTTTTGATGTACATTGGGAATCTTTCCTTTACCTGTATCATGTTTTACTTTGTAGCATAATTTTTATTTATGTTTTATTACCTCTTTTGGGTTATAAACTAATTTAAACCAAAGACTTTTTATTTTATCATCTTATATGTCTGGCATGTAGCCAATGTCTTCAATATAGTAGGTGTTTACTAAAGGCTCATAGAATTAACTGTAGAAGAGGCTCTTCCTGATGTGAGGGGAATTCTTTGTCACCACCATCACTTATTAGTCTCTTGCTAAAGTCATAAAAATTGTGTTTCTGTTGCTTGGACCTAATAGTTTACCATCCTAACCTTCTGTACCTATGCCAGCTTTCCAAGATAAGATTTTGTTTGCTTGTTTTTGTTTTTTGCTATTTCTGTGTATTCTTCAAACTTAACAACTTGGAACACAATAAAATTTTAATACATGTTTGTTGATTGATAAGCATTTATTCAGTGACTATTATATGATTGATCCTATGATTAGCAAATAGAGAAAAAAAGATAAATAAGACAATTTACAGTGCTCAAGAAACTCACATGATATTGGAGAGAAGTAGCTGCAATAAGTACACAGATAAATAAAATCAATATATATATTAAGTAAATACAAAGTAATGTGGGGGTGTAGAAACCAACTACTAGGGAGTCAGGAAAAGAGCTAGCACTTGAAGTGAATACTTATTAAATGCCTACTATGAAGATGGAATTGTGCTAAGCATTGGGGAGTCAAGACAAGAGGGAAGCTATCTCTTCCATCATGAAGTTTATACTTTACTGGATAGTAAAAAGCTTGAGGTTTCAGGGACATACAAGCAATTCAGAGAACAAAACAGAGAATTCATTCCAAAGCTCATAGAACATTTTATTCAAAGTTACTTGAACTTAGAATGACAGGAATGAATCTACTGATGTTAATGTCACAGTGATGTGGTCATTGCTCTCTATTGTATTTTTAAAATATATTTTCACAGTATTTCTTTATTTAGAATAGTGGTGTCATTAGTCCAAAATATATTAATTTTGATAGGTTAAAAATCTAAGAAAAAATATGAATCATGGTATGAGAAGTTCAACATACCATGCAAAGGTTTGTCTCTGTGTAAACAACACACCCTTACTAGGTCAATGTGAGAGGTTGTCAAAAGAGCAGAAAACACAAGAAAAAAGCCTCAGAGGGAAGAGGAAAAGCCCAACAGAATAAGGAGTTCAGTAAGATATCCATTTAAGAGTCTGTTATCAATTTAAAGTACAAACAGCAGGGAAGAAAAATCTTCCAAGATGACCTACAATTTCCATATCCTCAGGAAGCTAAACATAATCATCATCATCATCATCACTTCATGTTCCCCTCAGGAAAGCCTACTGACCTTTTGATAGGCTACTTGGACTACCCTGGCCTCCACACTGAAGCACACACTAACCTTTCTCTTTCTCCCATGAAGTAAATTTAAATATATGAACCATGTGTAGTGATAGATGTGTTATTTCCACATATAGGCACATTTACATGTACATATAGGGAGAAATATTAATTTAGAGAGAAAAAGAAAGAAGGAAGAAGAAAGAGAGAAAGAAAAAAGAAGGAAAAAGAAAAAGAATGAAAGAAAGAACAGAGGAAAGAAAGGAAGGAAGGAAAGAGACAAAGAGAGACAATATTTTAAGACATCAAATCTTGCCTTTGATCTCTATTAAGTGACCTGGGCAAGTCACTTAATTTGTCCATGCCCCAAGCAGTTCCCTAAAACTATGTTCCCAATAGGTATTATCCTCACTTCTTCACTGTTACTCCCCATATCCAATCAGTGATAAATTCTTGTTATTTCTATCTTGTAAAATCTCCTGTATATACCCCCTTCTCTCTTCTGACACTGCTCCCAACCCTGGAGCGGGCTTCTATTTCTTTATCACATGGACTATTACAACATTCTGCTGGCAAGTCTTCTTGCTTTGTCTCTCTTCTCTCCTGTCATCCATTTTCCACTAGACCATCAAATTGACTTTCCTAAGTAGTTTGCACCATGTTATGTTCCAATTAAATAAATTCCAGTGGCTACCTATCAAGTGCAGAACCATATAAAAGATCTTCTATTTGGCTTTTATTATTGGGCTCCTTCTGACTTTCTCAGTGTTCTCATAACTTACTCCCCTTCATGTACCTGAGCTCCAATGACAATGGTCTTCTTGCAATGTCTTAGACTGGATGTTCTTCTCTTGTTTCAAGCATTTCCACTGGCTACTTCCATGCATGAAGCTCTATTCCTCCTCTTATTTGCCTCTTGGTTTCCCTGAAATATCAACTAAAGTCTTATCTTTGGCAATAAGTCTTTCATAGTCACCTTAAACTCTAATCCCCTTCCTCTGAAATGATCTCCAATTTATCCTGCATATAACTTATTTATAAATAGTTATTTATATGTTTGCCCTTCATTATATCCTTAGTTTTTTTAAAGCACATTCCTGATGTATAATTAATGATAAATAAAAGCATGCTAAATAAAGCTAAATAAAAGACTGACACATATTGAAATAATGGATATTGAACTTTAAATCAGAAAGAACCAAGTTCAAATTCCACTTCAGATAAGGTAAGATTTTCTTACCCTTAGTTTCCTTATCTTTAAAATGCACTAAGAATTTTAGGACATCCTATACAATAGAAATCATTAATGTTACCTAATGGTTTATACATAATGTTGCAGTACCAACAAAGACACAGGGGGTGATAATTGTTTCATGAATAAAAAGCATAGAGAGGTAGATTTTGAGGTTAAAAAAAACTTCAAGTATACTTGGATATCTCAATGGATTCATGGTATTCCCACAAAAATATGGGCACTACTTTAAATCCATTCTAGTCCAAGGGAGATCTAGGTTGCTTCTGCTTAGTTGGGATATTCAGTTCTTCCCACAACCTGATTCATAGACTTCTCTCTGGCTCTGAGCTCCCAATCTGTGTCTTCTCATTCTAGGTCATGGTGAGTCACTCTGCTGCTGCATTTGGCTCTTGTGGATCCAGGTCTAGTCCCTGAATAATCTGTGTCAGTATCATATATGGAGAAGAGGAGGTAGGTCATTTTGGCCAGATCATCAGAGTGGGTACTAATGTATAATGAGCCTGAAAAGATAGGGAACTAAGCCAAATTGTTCAAGATTTTAAAAGAGAAGTTTGCATTTCATTCTAGATTCACAGGGGAGTCAATAGGGCATCTGGAGCAGGGAAGTGATATAGCCAGTGTTGTACTTTTGGAATATCATTCCAGCAGCTGCATGGAGACGGATTGTAAAGGGGAGAAATGGCAGGCAATACTTTTAAAAAATGTTCATAAAGAATGAAAAATTGTCAAAATTTTAGGGATCCAGGAGGAAGATTTAGACTAGATGACATCCTCAACTTTAGTGCTAAAGCAAAAACTGTCTAACTTTATGAACCTCCTGACTGAATGATTTGATTGTCTTAACAAAGTAGGCCTAGAGTACAGGGTACAGTGTGAGAAACCATGCAATATCTAGAGTTACATGAGATCAGGAGAGATTGCAATTTATTTAAAAATTATATTTTATTTGGGCAAGACTTTGACTTCTTGGAAATCTCACAATGTTCTTTTGACATCATATGCTCTTCCCCCCCTCCCCCAGCTCTGAACTACGTGTTTGGCTTTTGTGCCCTCCTTATCTCTTCTAAACTCAGAGCCTGAATTACTCACAGCTCTTGCAGCTGTACCAAGGCCCTTTCCCAGCCTGGCAGACTTCTCCATGGAATTTGAAATCCATGCCTTAGTAAACTTTCCTTTTCCCCCAACATTAGTAGTGATGTCACACTCAAAGCCTTTCCCAGCCCTGGGTTAATCCCTTGGGTTTTAATTCATTTTATTTTTTGTCTATCTCTCTTTGTCTCTTTCTCTCTCTTTAATTAATCTGGATTTTTTAAAGTTATAAAATGTCATACATAATAACATCATCCAAAATGATCATTTTCGTATACACAGCACAATAGAGAGGGTTTCATATGAAAATATGGATCTTTAGCAGCTCACTTTTTTTTAAACATATATGATAAATTCATGTTACTTTTAAAACTCCTACTTATTTGCAATTTCTTCTGGCTTTCCCTCTGTTCTCTTTGCTGTATTTCAAAAAACTAGGTTTCAAAGATTCTCTTTTCTTTTTATTTCATTTCCTTTCCTTTTTAAATGGCATTCTTATCCCTTCTTCCATATCCATCCCCCACTAAGAAAAAAGAAAAACAAAACTTTCACAAGAAATATGCAGTCAAGCAAAACCAAAATACCCACATTAACAGTGAATTAAAATGTTTGTCTCATTCTGCAATTTGAGCTTTTCATCTCTCTCAAGAGATGGTTAATATATTTCTTTATTTGTCTACTAGTATCATAATGGGTCACTCTATTAATCATAATTTTTAAATCTTTTCAAAGTTTTGTTTTATTATATAAATTATCCTTCTGGTTCTGTCTACTTTCCTCTTGTCATTTTATACAAGTCTCACAAGTTTCCCTAAAACTCTTTTTTCTTCTCTTCTTATGGTATAATAATAAGCCATTGTATTTATATATCACAGTTTGTTCATCATTGCTGTTGTTTGTCCTTCATTTTTGAAGAGGGCCAGTTACATCATGGGATACTGTCTTGACTTAACAGTGAAATGAATTTACTAAGCAGTCAGCCTCATTTTCTCTTCCAGAATCACCAAAGTACAGTGGCAAGAAAAAAGTATGGACATTGGAAATAGTTCTGGCTGCAGTGGATGACCTTGCCATCTCTGATGTCTGACCAAGCACTAAATGATTCACGTTGTTATGGAGAAAAATTTCCTGAAAAAATAATACTGGGCAGTTAGGTGGCACAATATCTAGAGCAAGGAGTTAGGAAGACCTGAGTTCAAATTCGACATCAGACACCCTGAGCAAGTCACTTAATTCAGTTTCCCTCACTTTTCTCATCTGGAAAATGAGCTGAAGAAATAAATGGCAAAGCTTTGCCTTTTGTTAACTTTGCCAAAAAATGACCAAATTGGGGTCACAAGGAATCAAACATGAATAAAACTGAACTGAATCTTAGTACTGAAATGTGATGACCAATGTCTGCAAAAATCGTGCTTTCTTTTTTAGGTTCTGGGCACACAATAAATCTCAGCATAGAGGAGCACTTAGATGATGCAGTGGATAGAGAGTCTGTCCTGAAATCAGGGAGACCTTGATTCAAATCCAACCTCAGACACTTAACACTTACTGGCTTTGTGATTCTAGGCAAGTCACTTAATCCTAAGTACCTCACCAAAGAACAAAAACAAACAAACAAAAAATACCTCACTATACAAACTCCTTTGCCTGTCTAAAACATACCTATGAGCTATCCTTTAACTTAGTTGCAAGTTATTTCCCCTTTCAGATTTTGTTTGTAATAAGAATGTAAAGATTTATATGATTTAATTTCTCTCATAATTTTCTACCATTTTCCTTGAAAAAAATTTGTAAATGTATCTATTGTCTATACCAGTACTTCTCTCTTTATTGGCAAGGAGATCAAATGTGTCTAGAAACAGAATCTATACTCTTTTGGCTTCATTGTGTTTACATTGCTTATACTTCTAATAGAATCTTTGATAACTATGTTGTTAATCTGTGTTTTTTTATCCAGTTCCCTTTTTTTTTCTCCATTAAATGTCTTAATAGAGGCCAGCTTAGAGTTGGTTTAATTGTATGCCCTGTAGTATCATTTTTATTCCTTCAATTTTGAGTTTATTTTTATCTTTTAATAAATGGATAATTGTTCTGGACACAGATAGCTGACTCCCACAAAAGCAATCAATTGTATTTTGTCAAGATATAACTGATTTCATTTTTGTGCTATTATTAAATCCAAGAGTCTTAGACCTTTAAGACTTAGTATTAACAAGATCAGAGTCGCTTTCTGAAGATAGGCTTTGGGGTCTTATATATTGCAGTAATCATTTTACCACATACCAGAGCCACGAGCCCATAAAGGCACAGTCAAAGATAATCAATATTCACTTATTCTGTTGCATGTTGGCACTTGTTTTTATGTTTTTGTCCTAAGCTTTGTATGTGCCTTGCCATCTAGCACTGTATTATGCATATATGGCAAAAATTGGCTGCAATTAGGTGGCACAGTGGATAGGTGTCAGACCTGAAGTCAGAAAGACTTATCTTGAATTAAAATCCTGCCTCAAATACTTACTTTGGCAAGTCACTTAATCTGATTTGCCTCAGTTTCCTCAAGTGTAAAATGAGCTGGAGAAGGAAATGGCAAAGTATTTCAAAATCTTTGCCAAGAAAACCCCAAATACAATTACAAAGATCCAAAAGCGACTCAAATGACTAAACAACAAAATTGGCTGAATTTAGTTAAATTATCTTAAGTTTCACATTGGCATCTATATCTGTGAAAAAAACCTGAGAAGGTATAATGGTGAATGGATCAAAGGGAGGGAAGAAAGAAAATAAATAATTTATATATAAATATTATAGTCACATAACACTTTATGTAGAGACAGTATTTATATAATACCTAATATGTTCCAGACCTCAAGTTAAGCATTTGGAATAAAAGATTTTAAAAGCTAGAAGGGATGTTAGAAGATATCTAATCTGATTTCCTCATTTTACAGTTGAGGAAACTGAGGCATAGAGATGCTAACTAACTCGTCCAAGATGATTCAGAAAAATATTGGGTTAATTATTAGTAATAATGTCTTTTGTCTTCATAAAAACACTACAACCATCATCAATAGTGGCAGCAGCAGCATTTTGTGAGCCTCATTTGACACAATAATCTTTTCATTCCTTATCAGAATAATTTATTTTTATCTCATCAGGGGCTCTTATCAATGAAATTCTGATAATTCAAAGGTAGCTCATATTTGATAAATAGAATATAATGGGGAAAATGTTATAGGACTAAAGATGGGCAAAGATCTTGACTTGGGAAACATTTTATATGATGAAAAAACACTGAATTTGGAAAAAACCACTCGTTTTTAAGGTTAAAGTAATGTTAAGAATGATCCACTTCTACTCTTATTTTATGAAGTAAAAAGTGAAACTCATTGAGTTGAAATGACTTGTCTCAGGTCAGCAAACTACTTTGAGACAGAACTTATGTCTTCTGATGCCCAAATCAATACAACTTTTAAGATATATTGCCATATTCTAAAATAATTTTTGAGAATATAAATACATTCCTCTTACTAAGTAGAGAAAAAGTAAAGCCAAAAACTATGTTAAGAAACAGTAAGAATCTTACTATCAGATAATCCATGTTGCAAAATTTGGGCATTCAATATTCAAAAGCATAAATTAAGCTTGTTAGAACAACTACTGTATTTGACAAAACCAGCAACACTTGGGACTTAATGTTGGATGCTAAAAAAAGAAAAATCTTCAGATTCTTGCTTTGGAAGTATGGCCTGAAATTTTCTCCAGTGTTTTCCTATCATAAATTGGAAACAAGACTCTTTTGTCCCATAGTATCTCAATTTGTATTCATGTTATTCATATTTTCCAGCATGCTATTTGCCAAAACACACACTCACAAAAAGTGTGTGTGTCTGTGTGTGTGTGTGTGTGTGTGTGTGTGTAAGAAATAAAGTATCACCAACAAAAATGCAAAGAAACTCATCTCCACCAAGGCAAAATTTCATGTTTCCCAAGACCTTGAAGACTATAAAAGTGAAACATCAGAAGAAGTAGAAATAGCTGATAATTAGTTCAGAAGAGGAGGCATAAAACAAGACTGAATAAAGCAGAAGAATATATTCAGTGAAGTTTCAGAAATCTCCTTGATACATTAGTGTATAATAATTTATGTTAAGATCAGATATTCTAGTAGATGCCCTTGTTATAATAAAATGTTAAATATGGTCTTAGTGTACTTGCTCCTCACAAACAGACAAAAGCTAAGGTAGTACCTTCCATAAGACTCAGTAATTCACTAGTCTTCTGCAGTAAACATTACTATAGTTTAATTGTTATATAGATATTAAGTGTTGAGGAAATTAGGTGATACTAAATGAATACTTATATCCCTTAATCAGTATAGTAATTTTAGATTTGTAGTGAGCAATCCTGTTTGAATGTATTGAATACATTTAAAATTTTTCTAATACTTCCTTTTCATTTTCCCTCAGGAAAAAAGCATTTGAGTTTTTTCAAATTGCTATAATTTTTCCATGAATTTTATATTTTCTACATTATAAAAGAATCAGACTTCACATGAACTTAAGTTTTTCAAATGATGCAGTATTTCTAGATTTGATAGAAAGAGCCACTAATGTATTACTCAACAAATGCTGGTTGTGCAAATGCTTGGGATTATAAGGATAGACTTTTTTTTTTTAAACTTTCTGCTCCAAGGAACTTCATTCAGATTTGCTTTAGAGATGTGATGTTATGGGCATGCAAAGCTAGAACTGACATTGTCTAAGAATTAAAAGAAGAGAGAGAAAGGTGGATTTGGCTTTAATAGCTTTAGCTAAAAAGAAAGGAATGAAAACCTGTAGTTCCAATGACCTTGTAGGTCATTTTCATGCTATCTCATTCATTCAGTTAAAGAACCACTTGCAGAGATAAAACAAAAAAGTCTATTCCAATGAACAGTCCATTCATCCATAAATTTCTAAGATCCAGAAAGAAACTTGGAGATCACTGAGCCCAGGAATCAGCATTTTATAGATGAAGAAAATAATGCAGGGACATTAAGCAACTTGCTCCTAGCCATACAATGACAGAGTTTGAACAACAAAGATCAGGTCCCAAATTCTTTTTTACTACACCAAGCTGTTATTTTATGGGTCAAGCTCCATGAATGAGTCACTTTAAAGAGTTTTCTTTATTTCATCAAATTGAGATAGTAATTATTTATACATGGGTTTTTTTTTTCCCTGAAGGTAGTTCTATTTATTACTATTACTTTGTTGTTCAGTTATTTTTCACTTATCATTCATATCTGGCTCTTCCCCACCCCATTTTGGTGTTTTCTTTTCTTCTTTTTTTATTTTTTAAATTAATTTTATAATTATTACTTTTTTTTGACAGTACATATGCATGGGTAATTTTTTTTTACAACATTATCCCTTGTACTCATTTCTGTTCCAAATTTTCCCCTCCTTCCCTCCACCCCCTCTCCTAGATGGCAGGCAGTCCCATAAATGTTAAATATGTTATAGTATATCCTAGATACAATATATGTGTGCAGAACCAAATTTCTTGTTGCACAGGAAGAATTGGATTCAGAAAGTAAAAATAACCTGGGAAGAAAAATAAAAATACAAATAGTTTACACTCACTTCCCAGTGTTCCTTGTCTGGGTGTAGCTGATTCTGTCCATCATTGATCAATTGGAACTGAATTAGGTCTTCTCTTTGTTGAAGATATCCACTTCCATCAGAATACATCCTCATATAGTATTATTGTTGAAGTTATACATGTTTCTTGTATATTTTAATTTGGATTTGTCCCATCCTTGCCATTAGACGGCAACTTTTTGAAGCTAATTTGTTAGATCTGGGTTCAAATGTGGTCTTTGCCTCTTACTGCCTTTATAACCTTGGAAAAGTCATTTTAACTTACCTGGTCCTCAGTTTGCTCATCTGTAAAATGAAGATGTTGGATTAGATGATTTCTAAGTTCTCTTCTAGTTCTAAGTCTATAATCTTAGATCTTATTATGTCATCTCACATTGCTCCCTCAAGAATTTTGGGTATTTAGTGGTCATCATAGACTAGACATAGACTAAATTAAAGAAGTTAGAAGAATGAGGATTTCCTAGGATTTTCTTTATTTTTACTCCTTTAACCACAGACTCATAGGAGTGGGAGGAGCTGCTATATTGGAAAGGATTTTTAAATACTACAGTCCAAATTCACATTGGCAAAAAGCAAAAAAGTTTTCATTACACAGGATATGTCTCTAACTATCCAAATATACAAAGTCAGACTTGTACATGAACCAAGAAGTCACATGTCTGCTTATTTAATAAATATTTACAAATGGAAAAATGATTTTAGAAACTGACATAATATTTTTTAAAAAAGAGATAATCTTCTCTCTATTAATAGCATTTTAAGCATGGTATGTCACCCAGTGGTGACATGATCATAGCGAAAGAGTTAGGCATTGAAAAATCTCACATTTCTCACACTGGAAGAAAGAAATGAGCTTAGATGTATATCTCCATGGATGGGATGGGAAGGGGAGAGTGTGGTGGAAGGTGTGGTGGACAGTGAGTTCTATTTAGTTGCATTAGAACAGAGTTATTTTTAACCAAGGCACATAATATTTCATATTGCTCTCATGTAACAGAATTGACACATTTTTCCAAGTAGAAAAATCAAATTTATTGTTGCTCTCACTTTTTCAAAATGTGGCCTAACTACAGCAAAATATTTAATTATTTTTGAATGTTATATCTACCTGCCTGTCTGGGGTCTTTGTTTCCATCTTCTTTCAGCAAGGTATTTCAGAATGATATTTAGATTTGTATTGCTTATTTATTTAATGCCTCTCTGATTAATCTTATATTTCCTCCTTCATTTTTCATTAAGTTTGGGAATTAAATTTTACCTTAAGTACATAAAAATAATAAAAAAAAAAAAGAATGTGAAAAGGAAGCCCAATTTTTTTTCAGCTTCTATTAAGATATATCATTTTATTGAGCAGTGGAGTAGAAGGGTGGACAACAAAGATAGAATTAATCCCCCAGCAATCAAATCCTTCCTTTGATAAACCATTAGCTGAATAATCCTAGATAAGTTATTTCACTTGTCAGTAGGCTAGACAACTCTCCAAGATGCAGGAAAGATTCTAATTTCTATTGTTTCAGGTAACTTCCTCATCTGGAAGTTCTCTATATCAATAAGATGACAAGTTTAGACATATTTATAAATACAAAGTGTATGTCTATGTTAGCTATTATAAATAAATAGTATAATAAATAATATTTAACATTAGCTATTATATATTTTTATAAAGGTAGATATAGATATCTTAGATATCTATAAAATATGTTTATTATATCTATTATATGGATATATTATATAGATGTTAATTTATATCTAGAGATAAGAGATATAATAGATATAGATAGCTGACAATATATAGCTAACAAAGATAATAGATATAATAGCTAACAGTTACCTTACATAACCATTTGAAGTAAATGTATAACTTACATATCATTTTTAGGTTTATAAATAATTTTGTAAATAAAATTTCATTTTATCCTCATGATGAACCAATAGGTAGGTATCATTATTATCTCCATTTTACAGATAAGGCATTTTAAAAGCTGAGGCAGACAGAGTTTAAGTGACTTATTCAGATATCTCATCAGTAGCTTCAATGTTTAAATATTATTTCTTGATATTTTGAGCCTTTTTATATCATCCATTGTAAAGCCTAGGCTAGCTTCCTGTAGGCCTAAGGAACAGCTAGAGTCAGGATAAGTAAAAGTCCTTGGTCTTTAGGGAGAGAAGTGAGGGAGACAGACAAACTACCACAAGGTCACCAACCTCTCTCCTCTTAGTTATAAAATGATATATCTTAATAGAAGCTGAAAAAAAATTGGGCTTCCTTTTCACATTCTTTTTTTTTTTTTATTATTTTTATGTACTTAAGGTAAAATTTAATTCCCAAACTTAATGAAAAATGAAGGAGGAAATATAAGATTAATCAGAGAGGCATTAAATAAATAAGCAATACAAATCTAAATATCATTTTGAAATACCTTGCTGAAAGAAGATGGAAACAAAGACCCCAGACAGGCAGGTAGATATAACATTCAAAAATTATTAAATATTTTGCTATAGTTAGAAACTTGTTGAAAAGTGAGGTCTGGCTTGTTTCACCCCTCCCTCTAATCCTTGCCTACAATTCTCTTAACCACAAACATTGAGCCAGCATTAATTGTGAGAAGAGCAATTCCAAACATATGGTAATAGAGTCATTGTCCAATAGGTAATTAGCCTTAAGTGCTAGGTTGGTCGGATTCAAGTGCACCTATTCAAAGTTTCAGCCTTTTACAATCCATTTTTCAAATACCATTTTACTTCTCGTATAATTTTCATATTGTCTGATTTAAATGTATGTGGTACAATAGGAACAATAACAACAACAGCAAAAACCAAAGGGCTAGTAAATGGGGCCTCTAAAAGTTTAAGGAACTATGATTAATTTTAAGAAAAAAGACAGTATCTAATAGTGACCTAATAGTAATGTTCCAACATATGAAATAATGTTTTACAAGGGAATGAGAACAGCTGTTCTCCATTTTGCACTCCAGTGAAAACAAGAAGAGATGGGCTAAACTTCTAATAATAAGACATGTGGTGGATTTATGGAGAGCCCTGACCTGGATACATAGTCTAATGTTATCAAAAGAGATCATAAAATCTCCTTCCCTGAAGATCTTTTAAAAAAAGTAGATGAGAATACAATTTGTTGTCAAGAGCTTTGGGCTTAGGTCAGCATGTCATACGTAGTAAACTCAGACTTATTTAATTATTTTATATTACAGAGAATGGGTGGAAGATTCAAATCCATTACTACTCTTGAAAGTTTCTTGGTGGTAGAGCATCACTCACAGCATTTTTAACCATACAAGGGAGAATGCAGAATAGCAAAGTCTACACTTTCAGTCTGGACACCCAGTTGTCCAAAAGGAAAGACTAAAAAACTACCCAATGATAACTAAGACTCTTACTTTGTGCAAGTTTTTACCATCAGTGTCTATATTTCACATTTTAAAAATAATTTAAAGTTAAAATAATCCCTCTCTATTAAATAAAAATACATCAAGATTATAATTTAAGAAAAAAGAAATCAAGTAGAATTGTTGCTACCAACTTATAGCAATATTTTCATATTAAAATTGAACTACATTTTGGCTTTCATATGACAAAACAGAAGAAAGTACATATTTTTTAAAAAATTGTTTATTTTAACCCTCATTGTTTTATGAATCATGTTGGGAGAGAAAAATCAGAGCAAAAGGAAAAACCATGGGAAAGATTAAAAAAACAGAAAAAAGAAGAAAATATAGAATGTATTGACTTATAGTCAGTCTCCTTAAATATTTTTATGGATGCAGATGGCATTTTCTGTTCAAAATCTATTGGGATAGTTTCGGAGCACTGAACCACTGAGAAGAATCAAGCCTTTCATAGTTGATCATTGTATATTCTTGCTGTTATTGTGTATCAGATCATATAAATCTTTCCAGGCCTTTCTATAATCAGCTTGTTCATCATTTTTTTTTAGAATGATAATATTCCATTACCTTCTTGTACCACAGCTTGTTCAGCCATTCCCCAATTGATGGGCATCTATTTCTTTTCCAATTCTTTCCTATCACAAAACAGCTGCTACAAACATTTTTGCAAACAATTTTCTTGCTGAAAACAAGAAATAAAGCTCCTGACTATGATTATTTGCAATTTTTTCTTTCTCAAATTAAAGTCTTCTCATTTCCATGAAAACTTTAAGGTTTTAGTGGAACCTTGACTCTGAAGAACATATTAATCCATAGGAAATTTGCAACAATACTTAATGATTTTCATATGGATGGGGTTTGTGTTTTCCAGAGATAATTTTAGGAAATCCTGTGCCTTTTCATGAATGTTACTTTTCAAACCACTTTTTTTTGGGGGGAAAATATCATGAGTACAGACAGGCATATCCAGTGGCTGCCAGATCATATCTTGCCAAAGATCATTTAGAAATTCCAGATTGAAAAAGCCTGAGGAATGAGTATAGTTGTGGCAGTGAAATTAGGTTGTTGGCACCAACTTTACCTATTGCAGATCATTTACAGATTTCAAATATTTGACAGAGTCCAAGATTCCAGAGTGACTTTCTAGATTTTTGTTTTTAGTTTTTGTTTCCCTCAGGACAGGGATTTCAGTGGAATAAGAAGACTCATGAATTAGGCCAAAACAGCCCATTCTTATTTCTGTTATATTGGCTCATAGATTTAAAGATGAGAGATAATAGTAAGTTCAATTTGCTCAATGCCCTCATTTTTCAAGTGAGGAAACTGAGTCTTAGAGAGATTAAATGACTTCTTAGTGTAAACTGGGTAATGAGAGTCACTGCTGAAATTGAACTTAAGTCCTCTGATTTCAAACCTGGTGCTCATTGTCATTCTGCCATTCACTTTGATCAACATCAATTCTTTCATCACCTTATGCAGACTCTCAACATGGTCTCTCCTATCCAACAACTGTCTAGACTTGTAAGTGTTTCAAATCAGAAGACTCCTATGTTTTATTTTGCTTCTCCTTTATTTATATCAGATTCATTTATCCCGTGGCAAGGCCAATTTTTCCAAATGGCCTGCTTGCTGTAAACAGTTTCTTACAAGTTCTTTCACAGTTGGATACAAATATTATTTGAGGAAGATTATAAGTCTTTATATTTTGGGGAGGAAGTGCACAATAAAATACTCACCAAGGGGATGTAAAAATTCCCTTCTAGAGGCTAAAATTAATTTTATTTATATTAAAATAGTTTTTAAGAAAGGGGAAAAATCCTTTAGACTATCAGATGATAATGTGACATGCAGATATGTTAAGAATAATCAGCCAAATGGAGTATTCTGTAGCCTAAAGGTTTATATTGTTCTGCTAACTTTGCTATGCCAAAATCACTCAGTTGTTCCCTTTCACCAGTCTGTAAGGTCACAAGACAGTTCCTTCTTGATTACTCAAACACCAGTCTGATTCACAGAGGGGAAACAAGGATTTGCCAACAGTCAAACCCTATGAAGGCTAAGCCTGCTTTCACTTTTTGAGCCAACCTGATGACTCACCATCTCTATGACTAATTGTGGTGAGTATTAAAATGTACCCAATTACAAGGCCCCTCTTTTTTATTGCTAAAGAGAAAGGTACCTAAGGGGATGCATGGATTCCAGGCATACAAGGTACTGTTCTGAAAAATGAGACCACCCAGATGCTTTTAGGAACAAGAATTTAATAATTCTGATTTGTTTGTAAGAGATAAGATCCTCAAAATTAAGCACTAGAAATTGTAGAATTAATCTTAAAACTGAATTAAGACTTGAGATATCCTGTATTTGCATTTCTATTGCTTAGCATAGAGCTTTGCACATAGTACGTGCTTAAGTGCTTAATAAATGCTTCATTCATATATTCATTCTTTTAGAGAAGGAAATAATAAACCACTCGAGTATTTTTGCCAAGAAAATCTCAAGGCACAAATGCAACTGAACAATAACAAATATATATTATTTTCCATAAATTCTCCATAGAGGATCTATTCAACATTGTAAAATCCTCCTCTTGTTTTTTAGTATCTTATTTAAGACCAAACTCTAACTTTTTCCAGTCATGCATATCCTCCATAATGGTCTTTAAACCATTTCTTACCTTCACAGAATTGTTGATAAGATGCATTTTTTCTAATCTGCTTACTATGTGCCTTTTCGATGCAGTTTGTTATGAAAGTGTAATTCTTCTAGGATTGTGTGTTCTAGGCATCAAAGCCACATAGCAACCCTTGCAGAATATCACTGGGAAAGTAAAGGGTTTTTGCAATTATAAGCTACTCAGGATCATATCCTCTTGTACTTCTCAGATGAACTGCAAGAAACTGAGTTTACTCACATAAGTATATTTGTTTACAAACATGCACATATACACCTATGAACTGTGATCCCAAATTCTCAGTGATGTTTTAAGCATGAATAGTTCAAACTACATTGTATCTCAGCCCAGTTAAATGAGACCCTAGTTGTATCATAATTTAGTAACTGAAATCACATACCCCCAAGTTCCACAAGCAAATGGATACATTCTTATCCCGAAGGTATTTTGGAACATAATTCCTGACAACTAAAAGTTCTCTTCTGGAATGAGTTATGAACAAAGCCATGAGTCACAGGCTAAGAATTCAAGTTCAACATGCATAATAAGTGGCATTAACTGCTTTGGTCTATTTTTTTTTCTTTTGAAGTTTTCTAGCTTAAACAAAAAAGCTACTTCCAATCAGGAAATTTTTCACGTAAGTTTTTATTTCATAAGATGAAATAAATCAGTCGTGAGTCATTGTAGAATTCTTGGGAATGCTGGCAAATTGGAAGATTTCTATTGCCTTGAATTCTCCCATTTCACATTTCATTTTGGGATCAAGAAATGGGAAACATTATAGTGTATAATTTTAAATTCAAGAGAATCAGAAGTATAGAATTAACCATTATTCCAATTCAACCAACATTTATTAGAACATTTATTATGTGTCTTTGAAATCATCCTTTCCCTCAAGGAAGCTTTGCTTTCAATTTGTGAGGTATAATACATACACAGGTAAATACAAAGTATGTATAAAATAATTCCAAAAGGATGGTGGGGAGAACTAGTCATTGGTCTCCTTGTTGTTCCTCCCATGAGATATTCATTTTCCTGACTTAGAGCATTGTCATTGGCTTTCCTTTACATATGATGCTTTCTCTCTTTTTATTTTTATTCTCTGACTTCTTTGGCATCCTCCACATCTTAGCCAAATTCTCACCTCTTTCACGACACCTTTCCTGGTCCTCTCTAATGCTAGTTAGTTCCTCCTGGTCTTCCATTTGATGCTATTTCCAGTTTTTTTTCCTTTAGTCTTTTCTTTGTATTCTCAGAGCTTCATTCCATGCATAGCACATAGTATGTGCCTAATTAATGTGTGATGATTTAATTTGATTTGGAGGATCATTAAAGATCTTTCAAAAATACATATGTAGAAAGAAACAGAGGGGGAGAACAGGGAATATCTGAGAAGTGCTTTGAAGAAAATTGGTGATTCTATTAAGCAGCAATGAAGGGGAAGTTCATTTCAGACACTTCCGGGGGTTAAGAAATGACTTTTTTTTTTTTTTTTCAAAAGCAATCCCAAGAAAAAGTCACAGGACTCACCTGCCTGGGTAATCTTGGCTTCCTTCATTTTTTTTTTTTAACAGTGCTCTTAATTTTGAAATTTAGCAACAAATTCAGAGATACTTTATTTTAAAATATTGCACCAATTTTCTTTCTCAACTAATCCACCTTCTTATCATGAAGCACAAGCCTGCACATTAAAATGAGAGCTCATCTCTCCATATTCCACATACTGTAAAAGTAAATTTTTTTTTTTATTATTATATATATATTTTATAATATTATCCCTTGTATTCATTTTTCCAAATTGCCCCCCCTCCCTCTATTCCCTCCCCCCGACGACAGGCAATACCATACATTTTACATGTGTTACAATATAGTCTAAGTACAATACATGTGTGTGAATATCATTTTCTTGTTGCACAATAAACATTAGAATCCGAAGGTACATGCAACCTGGGCAGACAGATATTAGTGCTAACAATTTACATTCGCTTCCCAGTGTTCCTTCTCTGGGTATAGTTATTTCTGTCCATCATTGATCAACTGGAAGTGAGTTGGATCTTCTTTATGTTGAAGATTTCCACTTCCATCAGAATACATCCTCATACAGTATTGTTGTTGAAGTATACAGTGATCTTCTGGTTCTGCTCATTTCACTCAGCATCAGTTGACCTAAGTCTCTCCAGGCCTCTCTGTATTCCTCCTGCTGGTCATTTCTTACAGAGCAATAATATTCCATAACCTTCATATACCACAATTTACCCAACCATTCTCCAACTGATGGACATCCATTCATCTTCCAGTTTCTAGCTACAACAAAAAGAGCTGCTACAAACATTTTGGCACATATATGTCTCTTTCCGCTCTTTAGTATTTCTTTGGGATATAATCCCAGTAGTAGCGCTGCTGGGTCAAAGGGTATGCACAGTTTGATAACTTTTTGGGCATAATTCCAGATTGCTCTCCAGAATGGCTGGATTCTTTCACAACTCCACCAGCAATGTATCAGTGTCCCAATTTCCCCACATCCCCTCCAACATTTGTCATTATTTGTTCCTGTCATCTTAGCCAATCTGACAGGTGTGTAGTGGTATCTCAGAGTGGTCTTAATTTGCATTTCTCTGATCAGTAGTGATTTGGAACACTCTTTCATGTGAGTGGATATAGTTTCAATTTCTTCCTCTGAGAATTGTCTGTTCATATCCTTTGACCATTTATCAATTGGAGAATGGTTCGGTTTCTTATAAATTATGGTCAGTTCTCTATATATTTTGGAAATGAGACCTTTGTCAGAACCTTTGTTTTTAAAAATATTTTCCCAATTTGTTACTTCCCTTCTAATCTTGTTTGCATTAGTATTATTTGTACAGAAACTTTTTAGTTTGATGTAATCAAAATCTTCTATTTTGTGATCAATAATGATCTCTAGTTCTCCTCTGGTCATAAATTCCTTCCTCCTCCACAAGTCTGAGAGGTAGATTATCCTCTGTTCCTCTAATCTATTTATTATCTCCCTCTTTATGCCTAAATCATGGACCCATTTTGATCTTATCTTGGTATATGGTGTTAAGTGTGGATCCATATCTAATTTCTGCCATACTAATTTCCAGTTTTCCCAACAGTTTTTTCCGAATAATGAATTTTTATCCCTAATGTTGGAATCTTTGGGTTTGTCAAAGATTAGATTGCTATAGATGTACCCTTTTTTGTCCTTTGTATCTAATCTGTTCCACTGATCTACCGGTCTATTTCTTAGCCAATACCAAATGGTTTTGGTGACTGCTGCTATATAATATAGCTTTAGATCAGGTACACTTAGACCACCTTCCTCTGAGTTTTTTTTCATTAGTTCCCTTGCAATTCTTGACCTTTTATTCTTCCATATGAATTTTGTTGTTATTTTTTCTAGGTCATTAAAATAGTTTCTTGGGAGTCTGATTGGTATAGCACTAAATAAATAGATTAGTTTGGGGAGTATTGTCATCTTTATTATATTCGCTCGGCCTATCCAAGAGCACTGAATGTCTTTCCAATTATTTAAATCTGATTTTATTTTTGTGGCAAGTGTTTTGTAATTTTTCTCATATAATTCCTGACTTTTCTTTGGTAGATGGATTCCCAAATATTTTATACTCTCAACATTTGTTTGGAATGGAATTTCTCTTTGTATCTCTTGCTGTTGCATTTTGTTAGTGATATATAAAAATGCCGAGGATTTATGTGGATTTATTTTGTATCCTGCCACTTTGCTGAAATTTTGAATTATTTCTAGTAGCTTTTTAGCAGAGTCTTTGGGGTTCTCTAAGTATACCATCATGTCATCTGCAAAAAGTGATAGTTTAATTTCCTCATTTCCTACTCTAATTCCTTGAATCTCTTTCTCGGCTCTTATTGCCTAGGCTAGTGTTTCTAGTACTATATTGAATAGTAATGGTGATAGTGGGCAACCTTGTTTCACTCCTGATCTTACTGGGAAAGGTTGCAGTTTATTTCTATTGCATATTATGCTTACTGACGGTCTTAAATATATACTCCTGATTATTCTAAGGAATAATCCATTTATTCCTATACTCTCAAGAGTTTTTAGTAGGAATGGATGTTGGATTTTGTCAAATGCTTTTTCTGCATCTATTGAGATGATCATATGGTTCTTATTAATTTGATTATTAATATGGTCAATTATATTAATAGTTTTCCTAATATTAAACCAGCCCTGCATTCCTGGAATAAATCCTACTTGATCATAGTGTATTATCTTGGAGATAATTTTCTGAAGTCTTTTTGCTAATATCTTATTTAAGATTTTAGCATCAATATTCATTAAGGAGATTGGTCTATAATTTTCTTTCTCAGTTTTCGATCTACCAGGTTTAGGTATCAGTACCATGTCTGTGTCATAAAAGGAATTTGGTAGGACTCCTTCATCCCCTATTTTTTCAAATAATTTATATAACATTGGGGCTAATTGTTCTTTAAATGTTTGGTAGAATTCACATGTGAATCCATCTGGCCCTGGGGATTTTTTCCTGGGGAGTTGATTAATAGCTTGTTCTATTTCTTTTTCTGAAATGGGACTATTTAAGCAATTTATCTCCTCCTCTGTTAATCTAGGGAGCCTATATTTTTGGAGGAAGTCATCCATTTCACTTAAGTTATCAAATTTATTGGCATAAAGTTGGGCAAAGTAACTCCTTATTATTTCTCTAATTTCCTCTTCATTGGTGGAAAGATCCCCCTTTTCATTTGTAAGACTATCAATTTGATTTTCCTCTTTCTTTTTTTTGATCAAATTTACCAAAGGTTTATCTATTTTATTGGCTTTTTCATAAAACCAACTCTTGGTTTTATTTATTAATTCAATAGTTTTTTTACTTTCAATTTTATTGATTTCTCCTTTTAATTTTTGTATTTCGAGTTTAATTTTTGGTTGGGGGTTTACAATTTGGTCTTTTTCTAGCCTTTTAAGTTGTAAGCCCAATTCGTTAATCTTCTCTTTCTCAATTTTCTTCAAATAAGCCTCTAAAGATATAAAATTTCCCCTTATTACCGCTTTAGCTGCATCCCAAAGATTTTGATATGATGTCTCATCATTATCATTATCTTGGGTGAAATTATTAATTGTTTCTATAATTTGCTCTTTCACCCAGTCATTCTTTAAGATGAGATTATTCAGTTTCCAATTACTTTTTGGTCTATTTACCCCTAACTTTTTACTGAATGTAGCTTTTATTGCATTGTGATCTGAGAAGAAGGCATTTATTATTTCTGCCTTCCTACATTTAATTTTGAGATCTTTATGTCCTAGTATATGGTCAATTTTTGTATAGGATCCATGAACTGCTGAGAAGAAAGTATATTCCTTCCTATTGCCATTCAGTTTTCTCCAAAGGTCTATCATACCTAGTTTTTCTAATGTTCTATTTACTTTTTTAATTTCTTTCTTGTTTGTTTTGTGGTTTGATTTGTCTAAATCTGAGAGTGCAAGGTTGAGATCTCCCACTATTATAGTTTTACTGTCTATTTCTTCTTGCAGTTCTCCTAACTTTTCCTTTAGAAAGTTAGATGCTATACCACTTGGTGCATATATGTTTAGTATTGATATGGCTTCATTATTTATGCTACCTTTCAGCAGGATATAGTTTCCTTCCTTATCTTTTTTAACAAGATCTACTTCTGCTTTTGCTTGATCTGAGATAAGGATAGCTACCCCTGCTTTTTTGGCTTTACCTGAAGCATAATAGGCTCTGTTCCAACCTTTTACCTTTACTCTGTATGTATCTCCCTGCTTTAAGTGTGTTTCCTGTAGGCAACATTTTGTAGGGTTCTGCTTTTTGATCCAATCTACTATCCGTCTCCGTTTGATGGGATCGTTCATCCCATTTACATTTACAGTTAAAATTACTAATTCTGTATTTCCTGCCATCGTATTATCCCCAGCTTATGCTTTTTTCCCTTGACCCCCCTGACCCCCCTCCCCGATATTTAATTTACAGACCCCCCTTGTGCCGCACAACCCTCCCTCTTTTTTTTTTGGATCCCTCCCCCCTCCCTCCAAGTCCCTTCACTTATTCTCCTTTTCCTTTCCCCTTTTCCTCTCCCCCCTTTTAATGAGGTGAGAGAAAATTCTCTGAAAAACAAATATGTTAATTATTTACTCTTTGAGCCTCTTCTGATGAGAGTAAGATTCACACAATGATTCTCCCCCTCACTAAGTTCCCTCAGATATGGTGTATTTTCTATGTCTCTTCCTGGGATGTAGTTTCCCTCTTTTTATCACTCCTTCCCCTTTTTCTGAACCGACCTCCTTCCCTTTACTACACCCCCCTTTTTTTCTTTTATATCAGTAAAATCAAATTATCCTTGAGTATTTTTTATATACCCACAACAGAGTTACAGTTCTCAAGGGTTCTGTGTACCTTTTTCTGTTTCTCTTCAGTCTTGTGGATGTAGATCAAATTTTTTGTTTAAGTCTGGTTTTTTTCTTAGAAACATATAGAATTCCTCTGTTTCATTGAATGACCATCTTCTTCCATGGAAAAAGATGCTAAACTTAGCTGGGTAGTTCATTCTTGGTTGCAGTCCTTGATCTTTTGCCTTTCGGAATATCAGGTTCCAGGCCCTTCTATCTTTTAATGTGGAGGCAGCCAGATCTTGGGTGACCCTTATTGTGACACCTTGGTATTTAAATTGTTTTTTTCTAGCTGCTTGCAGGATTTTCTCCTTTGTGTGGTAATTCTGCAGCTTAGCCACAATATTCCGTGGTGTTCTTTTTTTAGGGTCTATTTCAGAAGGAGTTCGATGAATTCTTTCCACATCTACTTTCCCTTCTGTTTCTATTATCTCTGGACAATTCTCTTTGATAATTTCCTGTAAAATAGAATCTAGGCTCTTTTTTTGGTCATAGTTTTCTGGAAGTCCAATAATCCGCAGATTATCTCTCCTAGATCTATTTTCCAGGTCTATAGATTTTCCCAGTAAGTATTTGACGTTGTTCTCCAGCTTCTCATTTTTTTTGTTTTGTTTGACTGATTCTTGGGTTCTCTGTGAATCATTCATTTCTATTTGTTCCATCCTGACTTTTAAGGAGTTATTTTCTTCTTTCACAGTTTTTAGTTCTTTTTGTAAATGCCCAATTTCGTTTTTAAATGAGTTATTTTGCTCTATTGAATTTTTTTCCATTTCCCTAATTTTTTTTTTTTGAGAATTATTTTCTTTTTCCAATTCAGAAATTCTATTTTCTTGAGACTTTTTTATCTTTTCCAATTCAGAAATCCTACTTTCCTGTGTTTTTTTAACCTTTTCTAATTCACTAATTTTGTTTCCCTGCATCTCCTGTGAATTCTTTATTTTTTCCAACTCCAATTTCAGGACATTGTTATTCTCTATCATAACTTCTCTTTCCTTTCCCCATTTTTCTTCGATCTCCCTCAATTTTTTAAGAGCTTCTTCTAGGAGAGAGTTATGTGATGGGGGGCAGGAATCGTTCCCCTTTAGGTTGTTATCTTCTGAATCTTTGCTGTTAACTTCCTCGGGGTTGGATACCCGCTCTTTCTCTGTATAGAAGGAATCTATAGTTTTTCTAGCTTTTTTGCTCATACTTAAAAAAATCTTTTGGGGTCTGTCCCTGGGGTAGGAAATTATTTACTTCTTTACCAGCTTCCTCCCAGACCGGATGGATGCAGTGGCCCCTGTGCCCGAGCTAAGATAGAGCTCTGGGAGAGAGTTCCCCACCCCCTCCCTGGAAGTGCCCCAGAGGTGATTAGCACTGCTGTGCTTCGAGGGCGTAGAATAGTGAAGACTGCAGGAAGCCCAGTCTATGTGTCCGGGTGGGGAGTGGATGTCTGCAGCAGGTGACGTGAGAAGCCCCTGCGCTCAAACTGGAAGTGTCTGCCAGAAAATAGTTCAAAGGTTCCGCTTCTCTGGGACTTCCTGGAGCTGAGTTCCACTCCCTCCAGCTAAGCTAGGCAGTGTGTGTTGCCTTGGGCCGTATCCACCCACTTGTCAGTCTCTTAACTATTCTCAGGAGGGAGCTGAGGCCACACCCCCTGGTGCCGATTCTCTGCTGAGTCACCCCCTGGGTGGGGGGGGGGGAATCTAATCTGAGTTTTAAAATATTTTGGCTTTCTCCTCTGAACTGCTAAATAATTAGCAGAGAAGAGCTAACAGCCTGTGCCAGATTCCTTTACCTCAGTGGCTTCTCTGATCCCAGAGCCCCTCCCAGCGCAATGGGCGCAGTGTGCCCCTACCCCACCGTCTGTGCTGGTCTTTCTTATTCCTCCCCTGAGAACTGACCTTTCCTGTTGAAACTCCAGATTCTCTTCAGCTGGTAAGTCGTGCTTCCAGTCCTTGTGGTATCTATCAGTCCTGAGCTAATTTTGAGACTTAATTTATCTAATTGGTTGTGAGGGAGTGAGGACGTTCACTGAGTCGTGTGTTTCTTCTCCGCCATCTTGGCTCCGCCCTGTAAAAGTAAATTGATAAATGATCAATCATAATTTGCTTCTTCCAACTCTGCTGGGGAATTGCTAATCTAGTTTCTTTTTTTTTAAATAGTATTTTTTCCCATTACATGTTAAGAAAAATTATAGCATTCATTTTTGCAAGATTTTAAGTTTAAATTTTTTCTTCCTCCCTCCTCCCTCCCTCCTCATCCTTCTTTTAAAGACAGTAGGCAGTTTGATAAAGTTTATACATGTGGTGTCATGTAAAACATATTTCCATATTAGTCACATTTGTGAAAGAAGAAACAAATGAAAAGAAAAAAATTAATAAAGAATAATGTTAAAAAATGACCTTCAATGTGCATTTAGAGTCTATCAGTTCTTTATCTGGAGATGGATAGCATTTTCTTTTGTGAATCCTTTGTATTTGTCTTAGTACATTATGTTGCAAAGAAGAGCTGAGTCTTTCATTGTTGGTCATCACAGTGTTGCTGATACTGTGTACAATGTTTTTCTGGTTCTGCTTACTTCACTTTGCATCAGTTTGTACATGTCTTTTCAGGTTTTTCTGAAATTTGCTTGTTTCATTTCTTATTGTGCAACTGTATTCCATTACATTCATATACCACAGCTTGTTTAGCTATTCCCCAATTGATGGGCATCCCCTCAATTTCTAACATTTCACTACCTTGAAAAGGGCTTCTATAAATATTTTTGCCCATATAGGCCCTTTCCCCTTTTTTTATGATTTCTCTGAGATACAGAACCAATAATGATATTGCTGGAACAAAAGGTATGCTTAGTTTGGCCTTTGGGCATAGTTCTAAATGAGTGGATCAGTTCACAATTTCATCAGTATCCCAATTTTCCCACATTTTCCCACATTTTCCCACATCCTCTCCAACATTTATAATTTTTTCTTTTTTTGTCATTTTAGTCAATATGATCAGTCTGAGGTGGTATCTCAGAGTTGTTTTAATTTGTATTTCTCTAATCAAAAATGATTTATGATATGCCTATAGATAGCTTTGATTTCTTCATCTGAAAACTGCCAGTTTATATACTTTGGCCATTTATCAATTGGGGAGATGATTTGTATTCTTTATAATTTGATTCAGTTCTCTATATATTTGCCTTTATCAGAGACATTCACTATAAAAATTGTTTCTCAGCCTTCTGCTTTCCTTCTAATCTTGGTTCCATTGGTTGTTTGTACAAAAGCTTTTGAATTTAACATCTTGATTTTAGAATGCTCTCTTTCTCTTGGTTATATCAATGACACTGATAATTTGCTCCTTCCAACTCCATTTGGGCATTGCTTTTTCTTTGCACAAAAACTTTTAATTTAACACAATAAAAATTATCTATTTTGCATTTTGTAGACTATTCCTAGCTATTTTAATTTGATCATGTCCAAATCATATATCCAATTTGACTTTATCTAAGTATAAGGTGTGAGATGTTGGTCTATACCTAGTTTGTGTTCTATTGTTTTCCAGTTTTTCTAGCAGTTTTTATCAAATAGTGAGTAGTTCTTGCCCCAAAATCTATTGTCTTTGGCATTATCAAATCCTAGATCACCATGGTCATTGACTTCTGTGTCTTGTGTATCTGATCTTTTCCACTGATCTACCACTCTATTTCATAAACAGTACCAGATAGTTTTTATAACTACTGCTTTATAATACAGTTTGAGATCTAGCATACCACATGGTACATATGTGGTTAGTATTGACATTGCTTCATTGTCTATGATACCTTTTAGCAAGATATAGCTTCTTTCCTGATCTCTTTTAACTGGTTCAGTTTTTTGCTTTTACTTTGTCTGAAATCAGGATTACTACTTTAGGTTTTTTTTTTTTTTACTTCAGCTGAAGCATAATATATTCTGCTCCAATCCCTTACCTTTACTCTGTATGCGTGTCTCTACTTCTCTACTATATATTGTAGAATTTTGCTTTGGGATCCATAGTTATCTGCTTCCATTTTATGGGAGCATTCATCCAATTCACATTCATAATTATGATCATTTCTGGTGTATTTTCCTCCATTCCATTTTTTCTTTCTGTTTGTCCTCTCGCTGCTTTCATTCTTTCCCTCCTCAATACTATTTTGATTCTGGAAGATTACATAATGCTAATCTGGGGTACAAGTGGTAGTGTCTAGTACCATGCTGAGACCTAATGAGGTATTTCTGCATTTTCCTGGGGCTACACTGAAGCACTTGGTAGTCTGGCCTCTGTGGGCTACCTATTTGCCTGGTGCTGTGCTGAAGCATTTAATGGTCTGGCCTCTGGAGATACTTATTTGCCCAAAGCTGTGCTGAAGCACGTGAAGACCTACCTGTTAGAGAATACCTGTTTGCCTCAGGGCTACATCAAAGCACAGTGGTTCCTGGAGTTGAAGTTCACCAACAATCTGGCTGTGCTTAGGGGTCCTGGTATTGGCATTTGCCAGCTCCATCACACTGGGGCTTAGAATCTCCTGCTGGTTTGTTGCTAGCTTGCTGGAAAACTTTGTGTTATAAATGTTTCCATTTACTTGAGTAAGACCTCTTTTGCCAATCTTTCAAGTTTTATGGGCTAAAAGATTGCTTTATCCCATCTTTTTGCTGATTTTTCTGTTCTGGGACCTGTTTTGGGGTGCTACTTTATGTTTGCCTGAAGGTGAACATAAGAGAGTTACAGCAATTCATTGATTCCTCTGCCACCTTGGCTCCTGGAAGCAGAGTAATTTTTCTAGTTTCTTAAAAGCATTTTTGAATGCTGAATTATCTACATTGACTAGGAGTCTCTTTATTTAAATGATTTTTTTCAATGAACAAAAATCTATTTTCTCTGCCCTCATGTTCTTCCCTTAATTAAAATAAAACAAAAAGTAGTATAACAAATATTGAGAATCAAGCAAAGCTTTATTCATTTATTCATTTATTTTTTATTTATTTGCATTTTCTACATTCAAAAATAAGTGTCTCATTCCAAACTTTAAATACGCTCCTTTTTATCATGAGTGACCATTGTTAATCATCGAACTGTATTTAAGAGCCCTAAGTCTTTCAAATTGGTTTGACTTTAAAATATTATCTTTGTATAAATTATTCTCCTGACTCAATTCATTTCATTGTTTGTCAGTTCATGGAAGTCTTTTCAGGTGTTTTGCAACCATTCCTTTTATTATATTTTACAATGCAATAGGATGCATTATATTCACAAATCATACTTTTTTAGTCATTCTTCAATTGATGGAGATCATCTTTGTTACCAGTTCTTGTCACTATAAAAAGAGTGTCAAAATAAATTTTTATGCATCTGGATCCCTTCCCTCATCAAGAAAAATAAAACTAAGTTACTGGTCTTATATAAGATATAAGACTTGTGCCCTTTGAGTGCATAGGATGTCTTAGAAAACCATATTGTAAAAATCAAAACCAATAAATATTTGTTTCTGAAAAAAATTACATAAAGTAAAAATTGTGAAAAGGAACCAAGCTAGAAATAACACTACAATAATGAATGGAAGACAATTACATTTGTTTTAAAGTTATCATTTAAATATGCACCATTTTAGCTCAATAAAACATCTCTAAAGAAAAAGTAAGGAAAACCATCATGTTTTTATTTGAGAGCAGGAAATGGATTTTATATAAAAAATTAGGGTGTATAAAAATTTTAATTGGATATTTGGAAGAGATGTGAAAATGGAACTGAAAACATTAAAAGCAACTTTGTGAGGTTGGCAAAGATTTCTTCAGGACTTAATATTAAGCTATAACCAGAAGTTTTTGTTTAAACTTTTAAAAATAAACAATCAGTCATAAATGGTACTTTATAAAAGCCTGGTACAATAGCAGAAATATTAGCATGTTTACATAGGGTACAATAGGAATTGCTAATTATACACTGATAGTATTCATCTGCTTAAATATCAAAACACTCAACAGTTTTGAGAATGGGTATAACTTTTAAAATTTAATGCTAAATTGACTACAGATATTCTCCCAGTCTCACAGATAATGGTTTAATTCTGTTATGATATTATATTGCCTTTGTGTTTCCTCATATCTACCACAACAATTACCATGATGTTTCGCACATAATAGACACTCATTTACTAAGTGATTATCCTCTTAATGAAAAGAATATTGTTGAAAAGAGAAATAGGATTGTAAACTAACCACTAGAGAGTGGTGTCATACATTCTGGAGTCACTTGACTCAGCTACATTTTTTTTTACCTTTGAGAGGAATATATAGGGCTAGAGAAATCCAGAGGTAATAGAAAAAAAAAATTAAGCAGATATATAACGTAATTTACTCTCTCTGAATTACTATTTACTCACACCATTAGGCATCTTCTCCTGAACTTCTGAACTGACCTTCTTCTGGTCAAACCTCTTTTGAGAAAGGATTCTATATCAGTCATTTCTACTTTAGTATAAGTAATTGTTTTTTGAAGAGGCATTGATGACTAATATCTTGGGCTTAATTGTGGAATGAAAAAAAATATTCGTGTAAAAGAAATTTAATTCATTAGAGAATGAGTGGGAAAGATGTTTTTCTAAGCAAGGAGTCCTATTAATTACCAATATTATAACACATATGACTATATATAAGTACTGATCTTCATGTTAGATCATAACATCCCATGAAATAACAAATAGAACTAACCTATAATATTGCTTTGTATTTTCCCCACTGAAATTTCAGCTAATATTCAGACATAAAAATTCGTGTTCTTAGTTAATCATAATTTAGAAATGTTTAGCAAGGAAAGACAATGTGGTCATATAAAATATAGGCCATACATAGAAGTATACATTTCTTTATAAATGAGGCCCACTGGGGTGCGATCACTGGAATGTATTACCTATTATATTAAAGAATGTTTCTTGTTATTAAATGGTGCTTAGAAATGAGAAAGGAGTTGGCTGTTAATAATATGGTTTATCGGGGCAGCAGGGCGGCGCAGGGCGGCTCGGTGGATAGAGCACCAGCCCTGAATTCAGGAGGACCCGAGTTCAAATCTGGTCTCAGACACTTCCTAGCTGTGTGACCCTGGGCAAGTTACTTAACCCCAGCCTCAGGGAAAAAAAAATATGGTTTATCTCTCACAAATGTAATTGTATAAACATAAATAAAATTATGGCATGGAGCCCATATTAGTTTATTTTGACAGTAAATGATTGCAATTTGTTATAAATAAGTACATTTAGGATCACCATTAGCTTTTGTGTCGTCGTCGTCATCATCATCATCATCATCATCATCATCATCATCATCATATTTTAGTACCATATATATATATATATATATATTTCAATTTTTTCAGGATTTTGTCCCAAGTCCTCTTCTCCTTTTATGCTAGTTCAGTTGATAATCTCAACAGTTCCCATGGTTTTAATTAATGATAATTAATTAATTAAATTTATACTGATGATAGTAAAGTCTTCCCATACTGCTTCAATTTATTTGCTGACCTGCCCTCCATTCATATCTCCAACTGCCTTTCATACATCCTCAACTGTGGAGTAGATATTTTAAACTCAATATATCCAAAATAGAATTCATTATCTATCACTGCAAAACCTCTCCATTCTTCCCTTCCTATTACTATAGAAAGCAATAGCATCTCCCTGTTCCTCAACCTAGGAGTCATATTAGATTCTTCACTCTCTCTTTCCTTCTATCCCCCATATCCAAGCTGTTGCCAAGACCTGCTCATTTCACTTTTCATATCTCTCAAACAAACCACTTTCTCTCTTCTGATTGCCACCACTTTGTTGCAGGTTCTCATCATCTCACATTTGGATTAACTCAAAAGCTTGCTGATAGGTCTGCCTCCCTCAAATCTTTTCCCAACTCCAATACACCCTCTATTTGGCCACTAAAGTGATTTTTTCCTAAAGTGCACCCTTTTCTATAAACCCCAGTGATTTTCTATTGCCTCCAAAAGCAAGTACAGATTCTGTTTTGTTAGGCATTAAAAGTTCCTTATAACTTAGTCCCCTCCTACTTTTCCATTCTTCTTATAACTTACTCCTCAACACATAGTTTTCATTCCAATGAAGTACATCCTATCTGTTCCACAAACAAAATGTCTCTTGGCTCTGGTCATTTTTGCTTGCTGTCTCCCCTGACTCTCCTTCCTTTTAATCTTATGGGCTTCCTTTAAATCCCAATTAAAATTCTACCTTTTACAGGAAGACTTTCCCAATTCCTCTGTTAATGATTTCCTATTTATACTTTCTATGGTTTGCTTTGTACATGTTTCTTTGCATATTGTCTCACCCATTAGATTATAGATTCTGCACCTCCTCAAGGGCAGGAACTATCTTTGGCTTCTTTTTTGTATCTCCAGTGCTTGTCTTAGTACATGCAGATAGTAGGTGCTTACTAAATGTTTGTTTACTGATTTACTTTACTGAGTAAAGTGTATACATGTGGAGTCTATATGTGTTTAACTAGCTTTTATAAGTTCTTTTTGGTGGATGGGGAAAACCATAGCAGAATGTTTTTAGCAGCTCTTTACTGGTTATATAAAATGGATCTCTAATATAAAAATAAAAAGGAAACCACTTCATTAGTTCATAGATTATTTTGAAAGCTAATAGTGTGAAAATAGTAATTATATAAATTGTAGTTTGAAATAAGATGAGGAAAATGTGTTGTTGTTTTTTTCAAAAGCTACTTGAACTGGATCAGTTAAGTGGCACAGTAAATAGAGTACCGGCCCTGAAGTCAGGAGGACCTAGTTCAAACATGACCTCAGATTCCTAACACTTCCTAGCTGTGTGACACTGGGCGAGTCACTTAACCCCAAAAGCTTCAGCAAAAACAAAACAAAACAAAAAACCTACTTGAACTTTATGGTTTTTACATATGTTAAGGACAAATTTGATTTCTGAAATTTGCATTTCTTCTGGCTGGATTTTGATCATCATGGTTCTAAGAAATAACCCAAAAGAAGTCTTAGGAAGGTCATTGGACCACAAATAGCTCTTACAAAACTTTTGGATGAATTAAGTACAACATAATGAGGAACACATGGATTGAATTTCCCTTGAGATTTAAAATCTAAGGAGAAAGTGCTGGAGAAGTTATGTTTGAAGTTTTAATAAGAAATATTTATAAAAAAAGATTTTCTGAATTCCAAATTATTGCTGAAGTATTCCATACCTACATTCTTTCAAAATAAAATTCTGAAATAATTATTTAGGAAATTTGTCATTTTAACTGTTCTAAAGATAAGAACATCAACACAAGATCAGCATACTTCACAAAGGATATTTAGACTATTTGTCAATTTTACCACACAAGACTTGTTTAACAAGTTATCTTGCTAAAGAAATAATTTCCTTACCCCCTCTCAAATTTACAGGTTGACTGACTGATATTAAAGACATAGTATATGATCATGAAACAGATAAAATTTATTAGTCTGTATACAGATAGGACCTAAGACTTTGGCTTCACTTATATTTACTAAAAATATCAATGATCAATGATAAATAATAATAACACCTTTTATTGCACAGAAGTTTTAATTGACTTAAGGAACTTTTACTTCTATGATTTCTTATTATTTTCAACATTTTGGTAAGGTTAGTAAGCCACTGAATGAATGATCTACCAAAATTTCCAAAGGACATTTTTATATTTGGTTTTAAAGGTCATCTAAGCTGCTCTGGCAATAGAATCACCTTTTTCATTGTATTTTCCTAAAGTTAATGTGATAGTTTATAATCCTTATGAATACTTTAGCTAAATGATTGACACAAAAGAGTAGAGAGATATACCCAAAAGATAAGATGGTAGCACAGTGCAAAGAATACTAGATTTGAAGAGGAAACAGATGAGTTTAAACCCTTCCTAAGATGCTTTTTAGTTCTCTGACCCTATACATCATTTAACTTATCTCAGTTTCATAATCTGTTAAATGAGAATAATATGTATATCTATCTTATCAGGTTACTGTGAAAATCAAACAGGGATAAGAGATATAAAGTACTTTGCTACCTTTAAAATGCCATATTATGTTATAGTATTACAAAAATATCCCAATATTATTATACTCACTTGGAGAGCAGAGAAATCACTCTTTTTGTAATTATTATGGTTTCCCCAGAAGTTCTACTCTTGTATCTCAGGATAAAATAGAAATTACCCTGGTTTTTTTGAAGGCAATAATAATGTAGTTTGAGTTCTAGAAAGCCCTACCCACTATAGGTGGAAGAGTTTTAAACTTTTAAAGCTGATGATGAATTGTAATTTTTGTCATTTGGGAATCATTCTAGATAATTTCACAAAGATTTATTAGATTGGCCTTAATGATTTCTGAAAAGTTTTTACTGACTCTTTGATAGTTATATATCACTAGAAGAAAATCACAGATACAGAGAGATTTTTTTAAAAATAATCACTGTAATATAATTATAATATTTGTATACTAATGACATTTTGACTAATGTATAAACTATTTTTGAAAGAGAACTAGGAGAAGAATACAGATTAGAGTGTTGGAAGCCATAGGCAATTGGAGGTTGACAACTTCTAAGTCATGTTGCATACTTAATGAATAACATGGTTGAAATAACTGCACATTAGATTTAACATTTATATTGGTTGTGGTTGTTTAATTTTCATTTCTGTGAGATCTGAATGCTAAGGTAAAGAATTTAGACTTTATTCTATAAGTGATTATTTGCTATTTGTATGACCAGAGGAAAGTGGTTAATGTCTCTGTGCCTGTTTCCTCATCTGCTAAGAAAGGGGATTGGAATGGATGATCTCTAAGGTCAATTCCAGTTCTAGGTACTATAGAGACATCAATGAAAAAGATAATCATTTCTTCTTAAACTTTTTACAAGGATGGGACTACCTATTTTTCAGAACAACAGGATTCTAGACAACACTATGCATAGCATACTTAGTGTACTCCAGATAATGGAAATACAATAAGATAATAAATCTGCTTAGGAGCAGTTTTAATTGTGGTAGCTCTCTTTGTACTGAAAATCATAGTTGGTGGCTTTTTTATCCTTTTCTTATGGTCCTCAGTATTTGTGAGGCAGTTTGGGACAGTAGAAAGAGATCTAGTTCAGAAGTCAGAGGATCTGGCTCATATCTTGCTTGTGAACCTTGTTATTTGCACAACTTTAAGTAGGTGACAACCTTCTTCAACCTAGGTTCTCTAGACCTTACTTTTTAATAAAATAGTGACTAAGAAAATAATAACCACTGATATCAATATCTATTTTCCCAACTCCACAAATCAGGAAGATTTTGAAATGATATTCCATAGTCTAGTTACTATCATCCAATTTACTACAAGATGTAGACAATACAAATCCCATTGTGCTTATTGTTTGTTGAGTATGAAGAAACATTTGGTTTACAAGAGCAAACTATCACCCTAAAAACTCCTTTCCAGAAAGTTGTTCCTCATGTGTATGTTAAAAATGTATAAGACTGGGGCAGCTAGGTGAGGCAGTGGATAGAGCACCAGCCTTGAATTCAGGAGGACCAGAGTTCAAATCTGGTCTCAGACACTTAACACTGCCTAGCTGTGTGACCCTGGCCAAGTCAGTTAACCCCAGCCTCAAGGGGGGAAAAATTATATATATATATATATATATATGTATATATACATACACACACACACACACACATATATATGACTGAAATTGAAGGATCTTTCCCTGAAAATAAAGGATTCTTAACCCGAGATTCAAGAAAAAAATTAATAATATCTGTTTACTTGGAGATGATGAGAAAAAAATTAATTCTTATTTACACTGATATCCAACTGAAACTTAGCATTTCTTTAATTATAGATATAAGATTTTGAAAAGGGATCCTTAGGTTTTCCAGACAGCTAAAGGAATCTGTCATATACACACATATGCATAAGCACACACAGAAGAGGAAAATTGTATTTATTGTTCCAAGCCCTGGTACATTGTAGTATCTACTGGGTAAGATCCCTAATGACTCAAAAAAAATTTGAGGTTCTCTACTTCTTACTGATTACATTGTCAAAAATTACAAAAAAGCAAGCAAAGGAGCTGTGTGAAAAATACACACATTGGTGTGCTGCTAGTGGAGCTGTAAATTGGTCCAATTATTCCAAACTTAAAAGTCACTGACATGCCTACTCACTGATTCAAGGAAGTTAAAGACTTCCAGAAATTCCCAATTTGTGGCTGACATTGTTCTTGTTTCAACAAACTTTAGAACATTTCAACATCTACTAGAAAAGCCCCTTCACCACTCAAAAGAGTTTGATTTAATTATCCAAATAGAAGTGAAGTAAATTGATTGTCTACTGCCCAGATTATATGACAAGATAGAAGCACTCATTATAAGTGTATATTAGTGTAGCGAGCTGTCGTCTCTAGAAGCTGCCGGATCGCTCTCTGGGAAGAGATCTGCTGTGTCTACTCAAATCTTTAAGACAGATTCTTCTTCCTGTAGTGAACCGTTGTCTCCAGGCAGTTGCTGTTAACTCTTGTCCTTAGAAGTGACTTCCCTTCCTGCAGAGAGCCCCGTCAAGCCAGATGTAATGCAAAGTCTTCTCCTTGAATCTCCTCCAGCTCTTATCCTTCTCCATGTAGACTCACTTTCCAGGCCCACTGTTGCTTTTTATCCTCCCAGAGAATGGGCGTGGGATAATGCAAGGGCTTCTGGGAAGAACCACTTCAGCCAATGAGCCTGCTCCTTCCATCAAGTCAACCTGAGTTCTCACCTTGTAATTGTCCAACCTGAATTCTCACCTTGTCACTATCCAGACAACCCGAGTTCTCACTTAGTAATCCTAACATCTTAGTATCTGTGTATGTATAATATATATATATATATATATATATATATATATATATATATATACATATGTAAATATATGTATCTAGATGTAGTGTTAGATAGAGATGGGTAGATGGTGATAGAGAGATAAACTTGAACAGACAATGTAAATGGATAAGTCTATAATTGAATAAAAGAAGAGTGGATTTGATTGTCTTAAAATGCTACTGCAATGATCCCTAAATTTTTGCTCAAGTAAAGGACTATCACTTTAATGTTTATCACCACTGTCAGAAGGATGTTTTTTTTTAATGATTTTTTATTTGATTATTATAAACTTAATAAATATTTTAAAAATGAAAATGTTTATAAACAAAGAACAGAAAAGGGAAGGTATATGTGAAACTATGACTCATTTGCCACATATTGTTGTCTTTTAAAAATATAAATAAAATTCACTATGGGCCCTTTTATTCTCTGATTTCCTTCAATCAGTGAGTAGCCACACATCAGTGACTTCTAAGGTTTAGTTCCAAATTACTTGGAATGATTGGACCAATTCATAGCTCTACCAACAGTATACCGATATGCATATTTTCCATACAGCTCATCCACTTCCATTTTTGTAGTTTTTTTTTCTTTTTCTGAAGCAATTGGGGTAAAGTGGCTTGCTCAGGGTCACACAGCCAGGAAGTATTAAGTGTCTGAGGCTAGATTTGAACTCGGGTCCTCCTGAATTCAGGGCTGGTGCTCTATGCACTGTACCACCTAACTGCCCCTATTTTTGTAATTTTTGACAATGTAATGGGTAAGAACTAGAGAACTCAAACTCTTTTCAGTGATTAGGGGTCTTACCCAATTGATGCTACAATATTCCAATTTAAATCTCACCAGCAAATTGGAGGAACTCATAATTCTCTTTCCAGTCCCAACCCTGAATTCTTCTGGACTCAAAACCATGATTCATCTATTGCTGGTTCATTCAGTAATATACAAAGTGCTGGGCTTGTCATAAAGGCTTGGATTCAAATCGGCCATGAACAATGTCATCTCAGGCAAGTCATTTCATTGTTGTATACCTCAGCTACCAGATCTATAAAATAAGGGATTGAATTTAATGATCTCTTAGGTACTTTTTCACATCTAAACTCATATGATTCTCTCTTTCAAGTTTTCTTTGTTTTGATAATTATTTCATTCTTTGAAATTTTCTTAACTGTCAATTATAATTAATCTCCCCTCCCCATAAACAAGAGTGCTCCTTAGATGCCAATATAAATATTATTAATGGGGATAGTTAGGTGGTACAGTGTCTAAAGCAAAAGCTCTGGAATCAGGAAAACCTAAGTTCAAATCTAGCCTACTAGGTATGTGACTTTAAGCAAATCACTTAACCTCTGTTTGTTTCAGCTTTCTCTTATAAAATGGTGGTAATAATAGAATCTACCTGCCAAAGTTGTTAGGATCAAGTGAGATGATATATGTAAAGCAGATGGCTCTGGGTTTTTAAAAGTTACATTATTGAGGTACAGGCTCTGACAGTCCCCAACTCTAGAAAAATCTGTAATAAAAGTTGACGGTCAATTGGATACTGGTTATCAGACCACCCACTGATGGCTGGAAAGACTTGCCTTACAAGGATGGCCACACAGCATTAAAGTTGCTAGCCAAAGCAACTCATGAAGACAATTTACTATAGTTTGGAGTACTTTTGATCTTCATTAGTGAGTGAAAGGGAAGAGAATAACAACAAATTATTTTAAAAATGGTCATTTCTTTTATGCACTTTGTGGAGACCTGGTCTGAGTTCACTAACAAGAATTATGATAGAGCTGGCTGCCAACACCATAAAAATTATAGACATGTCTGATTCTTGCTAAGCACTGAAAAATTTCAAACTATGCAAATTAAATTATTTAAAAAGTATTCTTAGAAGCGAGAACTGTGAATAAGCTTCCAAAACTATATTTCATTACTAACATTTACACAACTGTCTCCAGTAAGTTTACATATTTTGATTCTCTCTTTAAATTTATTTTTTTCTAGGTCATAACTTGGGAATATGCAAATAGAAAATGACTCAGCCTATCCAAGGAGATGGTAAGAATCATGCCATGTTACTCTAACAAAGAGGCAATTAATTTTCCATTCTAAGAAGCCAAATTCTCAGTGAGAATCATGTTATGTTATTTTAGTTAGAGTTTAATTATTTAATTATACGTTGTAGGCATCTGGATAACATACTGTTTATCTTGCAAAGCTAGCACAACTCCCTTGCCTGATTGCTGATACAAAGACATTTCATTAGTCAATCCTGCTAAATCCATTAATTCAAGTGCAATTACAGGTATACCATCTTTTCTGATCTTTACTGGTAGTATAAAAAGAGAACATTAGAAAACAAAGTGTAGCAGAGAGCAATTATGGAAGAAGCAGTCCCGGGTAGAAGGTGGCCATAGTAATCTAGACCACAGCACAAAGTTAACCCATTGGAAATGGAAGGGAAAGAAAGGCTGGTGAAGGAGTAATAGGTTCCACCGACTGGCTAAAAAATGAACAGATGTTACCACTCTAAGACTGGTCAAAATTATCAGAGCCAGCTTGGTGAAATGCCATTGATTGGGGCAATGTTATTGAAAAGTTTGCTTATACTTAAAATGATGGAATGATTATTTTTTGGTTATGTTCCCATGGTATTATTACTCTAAACTACCATTTTATAATAAAAAAAAAAACTAAGAAAGGATAGGTTTCAGTGATGACAGGATAAACTATCCCAAACCCCAAGTTTTGATTTATATTCAGTTATGGACATAAAATTCAACCATTGTGACCACTTTAGAAGTTTTGTGGGCTGCTTTTCAACCCTTTCACAAGAGTAAGGGAGCAAAAGCAATTTGTGTGTGAGGGTGTGTATGTGGTGTGTGTGTGTGTGTGTGTGTGTGTGTGTGTGTGTGTGTGTGTGTGATTAAATTAGAGAAGAAAGGAAGTCTCAGAGAAGGAAGATTGTTTTAGCCTACAGTAATAATCAAACTGCTAATTGCTTTTCTTATTCATGTTTGATCTTTTCATTTGCCTTGTTTAGTAGGGGAAAGAAATACATATACATATGCTATTAGTCACCAGCTTTTTGTTTGTTCCAGTCTTGGCAGGTCAACATGATCCTGGCTAGGAGAGTACTAGTAAATGAGTGGATAGAGCCAGAATTTGAACATGGGTTTGGACATGGTCCATCACACATGAACTGTGAGGCCAGGTGAGTGAAAGGGAAGAGAATAACAATGAATTATCTTTAAAATGGCCAATTCTTTTATGCACTTTGTGGAAAGCTGGTCTGAGTTCACTAACAAGACTGACATTGATACTTCCTAATACTAATTAAATCTATGCATTTTAAAAGTTAGAGTACTTTGTCCAAAATAATATAGGGTTTATATCTTCCTACTTATACTTTTCAGAAGATTTCAATCTGTGCAGGTATAGTGCCATTATTATTATTATTATTTTTTTTTTACAAAAAAAAATTGAGTGAAAAGGTCAGTAACTATACTGGGTGACATGAAAATGGAAGTGGAAATGAGTAATCAGGGACTCCTCAAACAATGACAGCAGCAGCAAAACACATCAAATCCTTAGAGTTAACCAACAGGGAAATCATACTGACAGTAGCTAAACAATGATTAAAGGAAGAATTCAAAATAAATTACACATTGTTTAATGCATCCTACTCTTTTTTCTTAAATTTACCATTTTTTCCTCTGAATTTACCCTTTTTTTTTCTTTTTCTTTTACTGTGTCCTTCACTAGGTTTTAATCTGTCAGGGCTGGCTTTTAACTATTATATTATTCAACCTGGATAATAATTCAGGGTTAGGAAATTTATAGCTGGAAGCACTGGAAAGGACTTCCTGTTTGGGTACCTCCTTTTCCTTTTTGGTGAAGTGTTTATTCATTCTTTTAAAAATAGCTGCATATACTTTAGATTGTCTTCTAAAAACTTTAGATTCTTACTGAGTCAATGAACATTTATTAAGCACCAAGTATATTGCAAGTATTGTGCCAAGTCCTGGAGATACAGAGAAAGATATATGATAGCCCCTACCTTCAAAGAACTCATAATCTAACATATGAGATATCTCATAAAAAGAAACTGAAAAAGAGGTGGGGGAACCCCAGTGTCAAGGGATACAGAGGAAGCATGATGAGTTCCTAGAGATGAAGTACTCTGGAAGGGTCAGCGAGTTGAGATATAGAAATACAGATACAGAAAAACATTTCTCATTTTAATGTTAATAGTCAATTATGTGAAGTAAACTCAGTATCAGGAGGGGAAAAATGGAAGATACAGTTCACTAACCAGACAGCAGAAATATTATATGAGAAAATCAACATAACGTTCCACCACTTTTTGTTCCCTCCAAGATTCTAATACGTATGCAGAAGCTATGTGGCACAAAGGATAAAGTGTTGCTTGTTGAATAGCCTCAGAAACTAGCTGTGTGGTCCAGGGGCAAGTCATTAACCTCCCTCAGTAGGAAACCTCAGTTTCCTAATCTTGTCTTCATCTATCTTCCTAATGGAATAATAATAGCACCTACTTCCTGGGGATTGTTGTGAGAATAAGATAAGAAAACACATATAAAATATTTTGTACCTTGAAGTACCATAAATTTTAGCTAGTATAGTACTTCATGGTGATGTTTATTTTTCCTTCTTTATTTGAATAAAGTACCTTATAGCATTATGAGAATCAACTCTAACAACTGAAATAGCCAATCAGCCCCATTTTCCTAGGGTGTGATCTTCTGGGGAATGACTACTTTTCTCTTTTCTAATTGGTTTGAAAGGATGTCAGAGAAACCTACTTCTAATACCTAAACATGGAGGTTGTGAATATCATCTTTTAATTAAGTGACTATATGAGTAAACTTTAAAGAGTGGGAAATCTGCCACCCTTGAGAAGACATAGGACCTCCCTACTCCCTGCTTCTATCTCTCTCTGTCTCTGTCTCTGACTCTGTCTCTGTCTCTGACTGTCTTTGTCTTTGTCTCTGACTCTGTCTCTACTCTCTCTGTCTGTCTTTGCTCTCTCTGTCTCTCTTCTCTCTCTGTTGCTGTCTCTGTCTCTGCCTCTCTCATTCTCTCTTCTCTCTCTCTCTTCTCTCTCTCTTTTCTCTCTCTCTTTTCTCTCTCTCTTCTCTCTCTCTTCTCTCTCTTTTCTCTCTCTCTTCTCTCTCTTTTCTCTCTCTCTCTTCTCTCTCTCTCTCTTTCTCTCTCTCTCTCTCTTTCTCTCTCTCTCTCTCTCTCTCTCTCTCTCTCTCTCTCTCTCTCTCTCTCTCTCTCTCTCTCTCTCTCTCTCTCTCTCTCTCTATCTGTTTCCCTGTCTCTTTGTCTCTGTCTCTCTCTTTCACACACTTACTCCCCTTCCTAAATGAGTGTTTTAGAATCCGGGCCATGATCAACCCATCCCAGAGGCGGAATCTCCCATTTAGGATATTTAGTAAGATAGCAGAAATCTTCCTGGAAGAGTTTAATTAAAAGGCTCTAGCCATTGACTAATTATGAAGGGAATCATCTGAAGCATCCGAGAATAACTGTTAACATTAGATGGCTTAAAGAAGAACAGAAATACACATGAGATCAGATTTCAACTGAGGATATTAAGCAGTTGATGTGAGGGTAGCCTCTCCAGAAGGAGAGGAAAAAATATTTGGAGAGATGATACTGATGAGGAAATAGATGATTCCAACATAAAAAAAGACATTTTTCCTCTAGTAACTATGACAGCTGGTAATCCATGATGGTGACCATTACAGGACCTGTTGTTGTTCAGTTGTGTTTCAATCATGTCTGACCCCATTTGGGGTTATCTTGGCAAAGGTACCAGAGTGGCTTGCCATTTCCTTCTCCAACTCATTTTATAGATGAGGAAACAGAGGCAAACAGGTTTGGCCAGCATCACCCAGATAAGAGTGTGTGAGGTCAGATTTGAACTCTCCAGGACTAGAACTCTATCAACTGCACCACCTGTATTGCCTCAGTACTTAATAAATATTGGTGTTTTTTTTTCTTAATAAAAATTAGTTTTGGCTTGTGGTCAAAATGCTTAATCTTGGAGAGCTGACTTCAGGATACTTTTCTATCTGCTGAAGAGTCACCCTCAGATTTCTCAGTCAAACTATATTTTCCCTTGACCAATTATGTCTTTATTCATTCATTCATCCAAGGTATACATATATTTGAAGTACCTACAATGATCAAGGCACTATGTCAGGCTAAAGAAAATTTAAAAAAAAACCTGAAACAAGACTATTCCTTGTCTTCAAGGAGCTAATAATTTAATAAACAAAGCCAAAAATGTATGCAAATTTTATAATATAAAAAAGAATATAACAGCAAAGAACTCCCAATATTATAAGAACTTCTAGGAAAATCAGAAAACAGATTGGCAGGACTCTAGTTTAAACTAATATTCTATATCATTTGCCATAATAAGCCAAAATAGATACTCAAACTGAATGTGAACGGTGATGTTATCCAAAAAATCTTGAAATATGAGGTTACTTGCTTTTTACATTATTGTTAAGGGGAGTGTTCTTACACAAACAATGGACAATGATCACAAAATATAAAATAGGTAATTTTACTTTATGAAATAAAAGCTTCTGCACCAAAAATTATTGCAACTAAAATAAGAAGGTAAGATAATAATTGGGAAAATATGTGCATTAAATGTCTCTGGCAGGGGTCTTTAGGAAATTAATAAAAATGATTGAAATCAAGAGATATTGTCAAATGAATAATCAACAGATGTGAATAAATAGTTTTCATAAGAAGAATTATAAATCATTTATAATTTATACATGCACATTTGCTCCCATTCAATAGTTATAAGAGAAATATAAATAAAAAACTCTGAAGATGCATTTTATATCCTCTAAAATGGCAAAATAACAAAGGATGGGAATAGACAACATTGGGACTAGAAAGATGGAAAGACAGATCCTCTTGAAAGACAGGTATGTGACTGAATTAAGATGGGACTTAGGAGTAGTTCACCTATTCTGAGGCAATGTGGAAATATATTTAAAAAGTGACTACTACATGCTTTGATCTAGACTATTAAGTCTAAATCCCAAGGGGATGAAAATCTAGGAGTTTCTTTTATTCACATTTGTTAAATACAAGCTATAGTTGAAGATTTTACCTGAGTAAATTTGGGATTGGGACAATATAGATGAAGAGCTGAGTGAACTTTGAGGGCCATATTCTCAAATCAAACCATTTTGGTCCAAGCTTGTTAGTTGGAGTGGACATAGGTTACAACTGTATTCCAGGTGATGCATAACATATTTCCATCTACTTCTGGGTAATCTGATTTCAACATGTTGAGTGTCATTTTTCACTTGCATCAATGCATCTGCCCTGCTTCTGCTTTATGATTTCTAATCTTCAGCAGACTAGGAAAACAAATAGTGAAATTTGCTAACAGTATAAGATAAGTAAGCATTAGTAAAACTCAGAGAAAGGCTAAGGATTTGGCTTAGGTACATGTTTGTTGTGAGGTTTTTCCAGGCAATTATTTTGGATGCTCAGAGGTCTCTTTCATTGCTTTTTGCTTTGAGGCTATGTTCCAGAGCTGGAATTGCCAGAAGTCTGGCTTCCAATTTTTTTAACTGGACATGTAATTTCAATGGTGTATGGAATTTTTTGGTAAGAAAACTCCCCTAAGAATTTAAATAAATCCTAGTCAACAACCATTTATTAAGTGCTTACTATTTGTCAAACACTGTAGTAAAGAGTGTTATTCTACAACAACAAAAAGTTAACCCCTGCCCTCAAGAGCTTATATTCTAATGGGGAATATATAAGATACATACAGAATAGATGAAGATAATATGAAGAGAGAAGTTATTATAGCAACTAAAGAATGATGATGATGATGATGATGATGATGATGATGATGATGAGAATAAAAATGATAGCTAGTATTTATAAAATGTCCACTGATGGACAACTCTGGTAGTCAGATGATCTTATTATACCTTTTTAATAATTGAGGAAACTGAGGCAAACAGAGATTAAGACATACCAAAGATCATACAGCTAGTAAGTATGCAAGGCTGGATTTAAACCTGTCTTCCTGACTCCAGGTTCAGTGTTCTATGCAATGAGACATCTATTTGCCTAAGAAATCAAGAAAGAAATCTTACAGAAGATGGGACTTAAGTTGAGTCTTGAAAGTAGCTAGAGAAACTATGAAAAAAGAAATAAAGAATGAGAATATTCTATGCATGTGGGACAGACTATGCAAAAACATGGGGGAAAGATGATGGAATGTTTTTGAGGAATTGCAAAAAGGACAGTGTTATTGGACTTCTGAAGCAGCTGAGGAGCATGGTAAGGGATGAGGTGGCTACATAATAAAGAGCTATAAATGCCAAAGAGGTGACTTTATATTTGATATTGAAAGTAATAAGTAATGGAGTGTACTCACCAGAAAGGGGACATTGTAAGAACTGTGTTTTTAAAAAATCACTTTTGGCAACTGAGTGGAAGATGCATTGAAGTGAGGAAAAAGCTTTTGTCTAGGAAAGAGGTGATGAGGAATTGAATTGGGATTATGATAAAGTGAACAGAGAGTCTTCAAGCCTCAAGCATGATGCATAACTTGTTTTATAGCTACATATGTCTTATATATAAATACACAAACACACATACACACATATTTATAAAGTTCTTCAGCCAATTTGTCAAATCTAGATCTTTCTAAATTCTGGTCTAGCTCTGGATCTACCAAGGCATGCCACTTGTCAGTAGTCCAAATCATTCATAAAGACCTGTTCAAATATCCTTAAGAGAGATAATTCACTATTATAAAAAAATGGATTTGGCATAGCAATTGAAAAAGACAATTTAAATAACTATTTTAAGTTAATAAGTATGGTTGGAAAAAGAAAGATTGGTGAGAAGGTTACTATAGTCGAAGTGATCATGACTTACTTAGAACAAGAATCTTGGTAATATAAATTAATATAAAGGGAATCAGAGCTAGAAAAAGTAAGTTTTGTAAGATAAAACATGTGAGGAAAAACATCAAACCAAAGAATAGAGGATGACTTCAAGGCTTTGTGCAAAAAATAAAGAGAGAGGTTTTGTAGTTATCTCCAACTGAAACTGAAAGGGAACATTCCAGGAGAAAAAATGAGTTCTTTTTTTCTTTGCTCTGTTTAGTTTAAGAGAACGGCAAAATATGTGGTGTAAGAAGTTTCTGAAATAACGGAATATGTTAGCTGGACCTGGGGGCAGATCTTCATGTTATATGCTTGCTGGTTTTATATGTAAGAATGAGATCACCCTGGAATGGCTTGTAGAGAAAGAACAAGTTTCCCAGGTGATCCTTGAAATACTAGAATAGTTCACAAGGACATAGTTGTGCAAGAAAAACTAAAGGAATTTTTGGGATAGGCCAGTATCATTTATATAAACTGCATGAAATTTCCTAATAGAACTATCGAAAAGATGACCATGAAACTTTAACCTTTTAGAGAGCTGATCATGCACTAGAAATATCACACCTGCTGAATATGTGGGATAGCCAAGAAAAAATGTTCTGCTTTTTTATTTAAAATCAACATCACTGGCTTCATCAACTTCTTAGGCATAGGTTGTATGATTGTTTTTTCTTGGAATAGTGATATATTTGCATTAACCAGCTAGTGAATCAGTAAATATTTATTAAGTGCTAGGCACTGTGATAAACACTCAATATATAAAGAAACACAAGGGACAAGTAACTGTTTTCAAGTAGCTCACAATCCAAGGAGGCAGATGAGTTGCTACAAGATAAATAGTCCCAGAGGGAGGGCACTGGAATTAAGAGGAGCTGGGAAAGGCTTTTCCTTAGAAGGTAGACTTTTGGCTGGGACTTAAAGGAAGCCAGGGAAACCAAAAGGAGAAGATAAAGAAGGAAACCATTCCAGATTTAGGAGATAGATAGTCAGTGAAAATGCCAGAAGCTAGGAAATGAGATTCTTTTTTTTTGTTGGAGACATAACAAGAAGGCTAGTGTCCCTGGCTTGAAGAGTATTAGGACAGATGTAAAGGATAAGAAGACAGGAAAGTTAGAATAGGGGCAGATTGTGAAGGGCTCTGAATGCCAGAAGACTTTGTATTGGAACCTGGAAGTCATAGGGAAACACTGGTAATTCCAGAGTTGGAAGGTAGCATAGGTTAGACCTGCATGTTAAGGGAAAAAGAATTGATAGCAATGCAGAGGATGGATTAGAGGGCAGAGAGAGGAGGCAGGGAGACCAGCCAGGAGGCTATTTCAGGGTGATGGCAATGTCAGAGGAGAAAAGAGAACCTCTAGAAAGATGTTACAAAGGTCAAATCAATAGGACTTGGCAAAAGATCAGAAACAGGGGTTGAGACATGAGGTGATGAGCCTGGATGATTGGGAAGATGTTGGTATCCTTGACTATTATCAATAACCAGATTAATTACCAAGGCCCTATGAAGGAAAAAACTCTCTACATCCAGAGAAAGAACTTATAAGGAAAAGTATGCGTAGAATAATTTTATTAATTAAATGAATTTGTGTTTAGTGGTAACCATCTTTAGGATAGGAGGAGGGAAGAAAAGAAGGGAAAAATAAAGTTACATGATAACTTTATTATATATTTTAAAGAAACAGCAAGTTGTGCATAAAAATTTTCAGTGTCATGTGGAATCATTTCAAATTTTTTTGCGGATTTCTTTAATAATTTAAAAACAATTTTTGTAGGTTTCTTTAATAGTTTAATAACAACTTTGCTAACATTGTTAATGTTTTTGATTATTTGTTTGGTTGATTCTTTAGGATTCTCAAGATATACTATCCTACCATCTGAAAAGAGTGATAGTTTTGTTTCCTTATTACATTTGTAATTCATTCTATATTTTTCTTATCTTGGATAGCATTCCTTGCCCAATATGAAATAATAATGATGATAATGGGTATCCTTGCTTCATTCCTGATTTTACTGGGAAGCTTCTTACTGCCTGTATTGATTTATTTAAAAACTTAAAAAAAAAAAAAAACAAAGTCAGAAAAAGGAAAAAAAAAGAAACACGGTCATGTATCTGGTAGAATGAATATATATATATATATATATTATATAATACATATATACATAGGAGACATTGTATTCATAACTTTCCATCTTTTCTTTGCTTCTTTGCATATCATTCTTTTGTTCTCTGCTGTGCACTTTCTACTTTATTCTTTTTTTCTACTTTTCTTCCCCCATCTCCAAAACAAGCTACAGTCAAGCCTGTTTAATTATGTATACATATATTTAAAATTCTACTATGTTATGAAAATGCTTCCTTTATTTCTTAAATTCAAAATAAAATAAATAAAAATTTTAAAATACTAACAGGGAAGTTAGGAAGAGAAGAGAATTTGGACACAAAAATAATGAGTTCAGTTTCTTTATCTTAAGTCTTGGATATCTACAGAACATCCAGTTTGAGATGTCCAGTGGGCAATTAGGGATGGATAAGTTAAGTTGAGAATCATTAATATAAATATTATATTTGAATCCATGGGTATTAATGAGATCATAAAGATGCAGAAAGAAAAGAATGATGCCTAGTACAGAGCTCTGTGAAATACCCACAAATAATGAGCATAAACTTGAAGATGTAGCAAAGGAGACTGAAAAGGAATGGTCAGTTGGATAGGAGATGAATGCAATTCTCTTGTGACTGGGATGTAATATTTGCAAGATGGCTAAAATAAAGATGATCAATTTTTTATTATTACCTTGGGAAATTTAAATTAAGTTTAAGAAGGTTTGCTCAGGTAAATCATTGATTAATTTAAAGAGATCTTAATCAATATAATGAAGTCTTAGGGTAGGAGCCTTTAGATTGTGAGTTAGGTTTTTTAGGTCAGGAAAGCAACTGCCTAAAGGAGAGGATGGTTTTGGACACTAATGTCTTTAGACATTCCTATTTGTTTTTCAGAGACTGCCTACAAGATGGTTGGCTAGCTGAGACCTAGGAGGATAGATTGTTGTTGGAGGAGCTGCCCTTTGCCAAAGTTTATAAATGAGTTGGGAGACCAACTACCCCATTTCTAGTTTCTCAGTTCAGAAAATAATCTAACAAGAAACAGAAATGATTTAAATTGTTTGCAGGATTTCTTATGTATTTGCATAATCTCTCAATTCTCTAGTCCCCTCCCAGGGACTATTTTAGGGCAAAAACCTTTGCCAGTTATATGTGTGCTCATCCTATGAACTTAGGTCAGAAACTAAAGCTCTGTTAACGGGTTTTCCTATTTCAAAAGATGAGAACAGCCAGGGCATTAATTGAGTTTCTGTAAAAGCACATGGTAAAACGAGGAAGATAAAACCCTGAAAAGGTAAGTCAGTTACAGTGCCCCTAAAACCTGAACTTCTGTGTAAAGAAGTGTTGGTTTTTTTTTTTTTTTTAATTTCCTAAATACTATGATCCAAGAATCTATTCTTCTAGCTGGAGAAAAGTGATTTCCTGGGAAGTACTCATTATGGGAGTTGTCTCATAGATGATCCTAAATTCCAGAGTTTCAAACTCTGAAAATTTGGCTTCTAGAATGAGAAGAAGATATACTGAGAAATATGTGTAACCATTAAGAAAGATCATTCATATGGTCCCTATGGGTAGGGGAGCCTTAAAGAGAACCTGTAATTTTGGAAAGCCAATGATATGGTTCTGCCTACACCCTATCATTTGAGAGAGTAATTCAGATGATATAGCTGCACTGGGAAGCAGTATTATTTGTTTAACAGCTCCAAAACAGGATTACTTCCTGGGCAGAGTCTATTGAGTGCAAGTGCATGATGAGTTTTTGTATTTGCATATTGCCATTGAGTGCCTTGTTTTCTATATACGTTAATGAGATTTCCTCCATAGCTGGGTGGATAGAGTGCTGTGTCTAAAATCAGAATGACTTGAATTCAAATATGGTCTCTGAACACGGGCAAGTCATTCAACCTGTTTGCCTTAATCATAAAATAAGAATAACAATACCTATCTTGCAGAGATATTGTGAGGATCAAATTAGATAATACTTGTAAAGCATTTAGTACAGAGCTTTCTATAGAAAGCTATGTTATATATATATATATATATATATATATATATATATATATATATATATATATATATATATATATGCTATAGAAAGGCTTATTCCATTCCTTTCCCCCTTTCTCCTTTGAGTGGTCTTCCTTTTCTGTAAGTTAATATAAAATGTGTCTCATCATCAGTTTGTCTTTATTGCTTTAAAGTTCCTCTATATGGGAACTGAAGACCATGTTACCCATATTTGGGGAAACCTAGAAATGAACTATACCTAAGATATATATAAATTTGAGGATATGCACTAGAGTAGGGATAGGGAACCTTTTTTTTTTCTTCCAAATGTCTGAGTCATAATTACAAACTCATTTCCCAACAATTAGCATCTATCTCACAATATTACAGAAGAAAGTTTAATTAGGAACAAACAAAACAAAAAACTCTTGAATCAGTAACCATTAAGTCCCAGAGGTTTATATAAACCTTCTTTATAGTTTCAAATATCAGTGCAATGTGACTAAGGATACTTCAAAGTGCCACCTCTCCCATCTACTCTCTACTGGTTACAAAGAACCCTCCTTTTCATTCTTCATTATGCCTTTGTTCTGACATTGTTTGCCAAAACCCCATGAGGTAGACATTAATAAGTTGATGTTTATCATAAATATCATGGCCTCAACTATCATCAATCTGCAATTACTGAGCCTTTCTGTACTTATTTAGGTAAGTCCCCAGATATCAGCCCCTAATTCCACAAATGGTGCTAATGGACACGTGGTTTTTCAATCTTTGGCATAGAGCAGGCATTTAATACATATTTGTGGATTGATCTATAAGTATTATGTAATATGCCTCCTGATCCCTGTAACCATCTCATCTCCCTGTTTACTGTGAGAGTGAATTAGCAGAAAGCATCATAAAAAGTTATCAACTTATAGAACTCAAGCAGTGGGTGATTGTTGTTCCTAGCTTTCAGCTCATCATCTGTGGTTGCTTTAGCAAATGATTTCTTGGGCATTATATGGCCCATGAGCCAGATGTTCCATACCCCTGTAGTACAGTAAACTCGGGGGGGGGGGGCAACAAGTCAAAATTTTAAAAAAAGAAAAAAAAAGAAGCTGAACCTTCTTAGATCAACCCCTAGGATCCAACCCAATCCATATGAGCTGAAAGGCTTTGGAAGGTCTTAAGTGACAGCTAGTAGGGAAAAACAAAAACAAAAAATATCTTGTAGTATTCATGCAAATCTCATAGCACAAAACTCTCATAGAATTTTTCATAGTACAGAGGGCTCAGAATAACTGAGAAAAGGCAGTATATTTTAATGGCAAGAGGATTGAATTTCAAATTGGAGGACCTGAGTTTATGTATTGGTTCTGTTACTTATTTATTTTATGATGTTGAATCATTCTCTTAATGTCTCTGAGCCTGAGTTCTTACTGGTCTGATTATGAGGTTATCTTTATACTCAACAAGCTCCCAGTAACTCCTTATCGACTTCAAAATCAAATACAAAATGTTCTTTTTGACTTTCAAAGCCCTTCAAAATTCGCTCCCTCCTATTTTGCCAGTCTTCTTATATTTTACTACCATGTACTCTTGATCCAGTGACACTGGCCTCCTACTGTTCCATAAACAAGATACTCCATCTCTTGGTTCCAAGTATTTTCTCTGGTTAGTTGTCCTCTATGCTTCAAAGGCTCTCCCCTCTCATCTCCAACCTTGAGCTTCTTTTAATTTCCAACTAAAGTCCCACCTTTTATAGGAAGCCTTTCTCAATTCCTCTGAATTCTAGTGCCTTCCCTCCATTAATTATTTCCTATTTATCAGATATTTACCTTGTTTGAACAGATTTCTATGCTTGGTGTCTCACCTAGTAGACTGTGAATTTTTTGAGAGCAGGGATTGTCTTTTGCTTTTCTTTGTAGCCTCAGGGCTTAATACAGTATCTATAGTTTATATTTAATACATGCTTTATGGACTGAGGTTCCTCATCTAGAAATTTAATGTTGGACTAGATGATCAGTACTATCCCTCACAGTTCTACTTCCTAGAGTTTGCTCACTGATTTTTGTCTTATGTCCCAGATGGACAACCTAAGAGAATGTCTAACTCATTTCCCACTAATTAGCATCCATCTCAAAATATTACAGAAGAAAGTTTTATTAGAAGGAGAAAACAAAACAAAAAACCCTTGAATCCGTAATCATTTAGTCCCAGAGGTCTATATAAATTTTCTTTATTTTTAATAGTCTCAAATATCAGTGCAATTTGACTAAAGATACTTCAAAGTGTCATCTCTCCCATCTACTTTCTACTGGTCCCAAAGAACAGGAAGTGCTTTGCCTTCTTTTTCATTCTCCATTAAGCCTTTGTTCTGGCTTTGATTGCCTCATCAAAACCCCATGAGGCAGACATCAATAAGTTGATGTTTGCCATAAATATCATGGCCTCAAGTGTCATCAATGTGTAATTACTGAGCCATTCTATACTTATCCAGGTTAGTCCTCAGATATCAGGTACAGGATATTGCTTTAACCTAGAATATTTTGTGGCCCCTAATTCCACAAATGGTGCTAATGGTCACATGGTTCTTCAATCCCTGGTATAGAGTAGGCATTTAATAGATATTTGTGGATTAACTTATATTCATTACATAATATGCCTCCTGCTCCCTGCAACTATCTCATCTCTTTGTCTAAATAGAAAGTGAATTAGCAGAAAGTTTAGGGTTAGGAATTATTAAAATATATGCTTATAAGAAAATCATTAGAAAAGAGAGCTTCCCAGAGCATGATACAGAATAAAAGATGTGCAAATCAGTGGGGAAGTTGATTAATAAAAAGACAAAGTGGTTGTCAGCACATACCCAGGCTCTTCCTTGCATAGGACTGTATCAACTAGTTTTAATTCCATCCATTTTCTTTTAATGAAACTTTAATAGTGCAATAATGAATCCTCTGGGCAAGAGCCAAATCAATGGGCCTATAGTAAATGCTTGTGAAGCTGAACAAGAACTAAAACATGTAAAAATCAGAGTTACCGTAGTAAAAAAAATAACAATAGTAATAGATAAGATTTTTATAATAGTTTAAAGTTTGCCAAATATTATATGTGTATACATATATATATACATTTGTATGTGTGTGTATATGTATGTGTGATTATATCTAGGTCTATATTACTTCATTTTGTTGTGTCACAGTTCCCTTCTAATTATCCTGCCTCAGTTTCCCTTGATTGTTCTGCCTCATGGTTGCAACACTACCCTTCCCTCCTAATCATTAGAACTGATATAATTTAGGGCTGGCTGTGCTAAGATTATAAACTGTAAATGTTTAATCCACTTAAAGAGGAAGACCTTCCATCTTAGACATCATAACCCCAGACCTTCCCTACTTATCAAAATGTCCGGTGCCTCCTCCCATTCTGTCATTGTTCCTCTTGATTCCAACTTATCAGAATGCCAGGTGCCTTCCCCCACCCTGTGAGAACCGGATTGACATCCCATTCCTGCTATCAGTACTCTGACTCTGCCCCTGCCTTGGTCTACCAAGTAGCTCGAAGCCTTGTGGATATATATTTCATGGGAACCTCACATTGGATGCTTTGAGACATCAGCCCTGGGGGCAACATGCAGGAGCCCAATCTCTCCCTCTCAAATAAAATGTTAAAAATTCTTTAATCTTTATCTTGCCTTAGTTTCTTTGGAATACAATTTACTCCTTCCAATAACCGTAGAAGATAGGTTCTTTTATTGTCTTCATTTTACAAATGGGGAAATTGAGGCAGACAGAGGTCAAAGGATTTGATTAAGGACACAGAACTAAAAAGTGTTTGAAGCCAGATTTGAGTTCAGATCTTTCTAATTCCAGATCTAGTGCTCAGAGAAGTAATGAGCAGAGAAAAGATCAATGAGAAAGAGCAGTTCTATGGGAGAATCCACCCAGGTTCTAACCTGGCTGGGGGCCCCTGAGTAGGTGATAATTCACCAACTCCTAAAGCAGTTAAAGAGAGGAGTTTGAATTTAAGCACCAAACTATGTTTCTTGGATTTTGAATTTCTTGCTGAAAGGGCTTGGGAAACCAGTTTGAGGAGAACTATAGAGACTGGATACTCAATGTGCATTAACATATTTTTGAAAATCATTTCTGATGTTATAAGATTAAAGAGCTGCACAGAATTATGCCTTTGTAAATAACCTCAAATGAAATGTAGCAGGAATAATACAGAGGGAAATTAGGCAGGGTGCACAGAGCCAAGAATCTGATTTGACCAACCCATATCAAACTATAGACTACAATAAGGAGTATGGGACAAAACCTTTGAGGACAAGCCAAAGGAGTAACAATAGCTGCAGTATTCTGAGAGAGATCTTTAGAACTACAGAACTTGTTACTGAATAGAATCAGGCACTGTCTACAATTTATCCATTCCTAATCTTGTTTGCACATAAATCAACTCAACAAGCATCTATTAAGTGCTTAATATGTGTCAGGCAATTTTCTAAATACTGGAGACTGGAGATACAAAGAAAGAAGAGACAGTTCCAGGTCTCAAGGGGCACAAGTATGATGAGAAAGATAACATGAAAGAACTGTAAGCAAACAAATGCAAACACATTGAAGATAATCTCAGAGGGAAAGCTCTAAGATTTAAAAAAAATATTTTTATTTAAAATTATGAATTAAATATGCAACTCCTCCACTCTTCCCTATCATTTTCTCTCCCTGATGTGGTAAGCAATCAATATAGGTTATATATGTGCATTTATGTAAAACATTTCCATTTTAGTGATTTTGTAGAAGATTCAAATACAATTTAAAAAAGGAAACAAAGTAAAAATTAGCCTGTTTCAGTCTGTATTCAATCAATAGCAGTTCTTTCTCTAGAAGCAGATAGTATGTTTCATCATTAGTCTTTTGGTATTGCCTTGTATTAATTATCACATTGCTGAGAATAGCTAAATCATTCACAGTTCTTCATCGAACAATATTGCTGTTACTGTGTACAACATTCTCCTGGTTCTATTCACTTCACTGAACATCAGTTCATGTAAGTCTTTACAGTTTTATTCTGAAATCATTCTGCTTGTCATTTCTTATAGCACAATAATATTCCACTATAACCATATACCACAGCTTGTTTAGCCATTACCCAATTGATGGGCATCTGTTTGATTTCCAATTGTTAGCCATCACAAAAAGAGATGCTATAAATATTTTTGTATAAATAGATCTTTTCCCCTTTTTTTTTTCTGAATGTCTCTGGATCTAGAAGTGGTATGGCCAGATCAAAAGGAATGCACTTTTATAGTTCTTTGGGCATAACTCCACATTGTTCTCCTGAATAGTTGGATCAAATCACATTTCCATTAACAGTGCATTAGTATCCCAGTTTTCTCATTCCATCCAATATCCAACATTTTCATTTTTTGGGTCATATTAGCCAATCCAATAAGTATCCAATGGTACCTCAAAATTGTTTTACTTTGCATTTCTCTAATCAATAGTGATTGAGAGCATTTTTTCATATGACAACAAATATCTTTGATTTCTTCATTTGAAAACTGCCTGTTCCTATTGGGAAGCTCCAAGATTAAGTAGGATTTCAAAAAGCTACTTGAAGAAAGTGAACCTTTATTTTATAGATTTATAGAAAGCCTGGGAAGCTAGGAGGCATAAATGAGATGTCACAGCATAACAAGCATGCAAGAACAATGAGTGAAAATGCAGAATGGGGAGATGGAGCATCTTGTTCAAGGAACAGAATATAGACCAGTGTCACTGATGAAAGAGTAGATAAAGCAGGGGGTGGAGTGGAGGTGGGTAATGATGAGGTACAAAAAAGATTGGAAAGGCAAGAAAGTAGCAGGTTATGAAGGGCTTTAAAAGTCAACTAGAGGATTTTTTATTTGATTCGAGAGGCAATATGGAACTATTAGTATTTACTGAATGGTGAGGGAGGACAGGAAGAAGGGTGCAATGAGATAACATCTGTATTTTTAAAAGATCTATATTTTTAAAAGATCTAGATGACAGAATGGAGATTAATTGAAATGGGAAGATATTTAAAACAGAAAGACCAATCATTAGCTTCCATTAGAATGCAAATTTATCGAGTTCAGGGACTGTCTATTTGTTTTGTTTCATTTTTTGCCTTTTTTTATTTTCCCATATCCCCAACACTTTCCACAGTGGCTGGCACATAGTAGGCTTAACAAATGCTTGTCGACTTGCTGCATGTACGTTGGCATAATTAATTGAATCTTTAGAATCTGATATGTGAGAGATTGAGTAACAAAGTGGCTAGAATGGCAAGAATTAATCAGTAAGCTTTGCTTTAGAGTCCTGCCTCTGACATCTATGGGCATTGTTACCCAGGTAATCATTTAATTTTACTGAGGCCAAAAAAATTCTCTAAAACAATGGTGTAGAGTAAGAATTGATCTTAGTTGGTAGAGACGGTTTCCTCTTGGGGAATTCCCTATACCAATGAAATCACAGGTTCAGACAAAAAAAAATAAAATAAAAACAACTTGATATACTACTGGAGGAAGTGAAATATTCTTCTTGACATTCCTAATATAAATAAAATAAAAAGTTATAAAAAGATGGTAATTATTTGGAAGTATGGTTCACAGATTGTCTTCTGAGAAGCAAAGGATTTAGGGAAGCTGCTTTCATCTTCCCAACAAGGAACCACATCTCATGGGACATTTGGTGATGTTGAACACCACCAACTAACCAAGTAATTTGTAGATAACTACATCTTAGCGAATCAAAATCTTTTGTAAAAGATAAGTAGAGAAACTTTTAAAATAATTTTATAATATCTACTAAACTCATCTTTACATTCAGTGACTTCAATAAAAAAGCAAACACATATGTTTAACCTCAAGAAATAAAAGAGTCCAAAATTTAATATTTTAGTACTCTCATTAAAAAAGAAATCAGAAGAAGAATAAGTTATCGACATCACCCCAAAAATGGAACTTATATTAAAAACACAAAAAACTGTGATGAAAATGCTATTTCAAATGTTTCTTTTTTATCAAATAAAATTATCATTTGAAGTTATTCCTCCCACCCAAAGGAATATTCCAAAACAATGGAGGAAATGTTAAACATAGTATTAAGAAGAGGAAAAAGATGACTAAAAAGACCTCAACAACTATAGACAGTATGTGATACACTGGCTAGAGTATTAACCCCAGAGTCAGGAAGATTAGAGTTCAAAACTAGCTTCAGACATTTACTAGCTGTGGAGCCTCTTTCAGCTCGTTTCTTTATCTATAAAATTCAAAATAATAAAAAGTTCCCCCCATTGTTGTAAGGATAAAATGAAATAAATTTGTAATATGTCTTGCAAACCTTAACATACTACATAAATGCTAATTATCATCATCAAATTATATGACTATGGAAAATGAACAGGAAGATTTCCACAGATGATTTTCTACAATACACCACATTTTTACAGGGATCATCATATAACAAAGAGAGCCATAAAAAATATGAGGTCTCTATCTTTTTTTTTTGTTGTTGTTGATTGCCAGCCCTGCCCCATCCTAAATAATGACTTGGCAGGAGAAAAATCAGTCTTAAAGTTTATTTTCAAGTAATATGTCTCCTACACATGTACCAATCATATAAAACTCTCTGACAGATACAGCTCTAAAGATAACTTTATCAAATGATAGGCCAAGTGCCAACATGAAGGATAGCATAAAACAGACAGCCATATGATCTCCAAAGATGTTTGCCAGATTTATGGAGGTTGTCCATAGCGATGTCCAAATAGAATGATTCCTTGTTGACAGAGAGGTTATCCAGATGGTCTTGTCTGTACATAATCATGTGCTGATTATATCAAGCCCTGGAAAATGATAGTGCTTGTTAAAAAAAAATCATGGTTACTCAAAAAAGATTGATCTAATCACATATGCTGGCAAAATAAAGTAGATTTACAATGCATGCTGTTTGGATGAAGGCTGCTGGAAAAAGAAATAACTTATTTGGATGAAAACTGCTGATGACCTTGTGAACTGGGTTCATAATCAAATTGATGAGGAAGATCGATCAAAATAGGTAGTGCTTTCATTGAGCCAAGATGTTTTTTGCTCTAAAATAACATTGTTTTAGGAGCAATGTTATTATGACAATGCCACAGTTTCAGAGAACTGAACTTCATTTTTCATGATCCAATTCAGGAAATATTAATTCATTCTTCCCCCTTTTCACTCTTTCTCTTTTTTGGGTAGCCTAAACAATTATTCTGGTTTATCTTTCCTCATAAAGGTAAAATGAGCTAATTAGGCAAAGCAATCTCCATGGCCTTTCACTCTGCATATCTATGATCCTATTCTTCTTAATTTTTTCATCTTCACATCCATTTCTTCTTTTAAGCCTATGATCTTTCTTTATCCTCCTTCATAAGATTCACCCATTAGTGCTTTCATTTTGTTATCTTAATGAACATAAGAAAAGGTGAATGTTTTCTCCTTTTCTAAGTCTGTATAAATAGGATTCAAGATACTCTATTCAAGCTTTCTTCTTATCTTTTTATTTCTTTGATTAAATGACTCTCATAGGCAGAATCTCATTATAAGACATAATAATCTAGTTCCCTGTCTCATTTCCTAGCCTCCTCAATAATATTTTTATTTGCTCTCTCTACCTGAGTTTCACTAAAAATTATTCTGTTTTCATTTCCTTAATTCCTCAAAGAAAAAGTGAAACTTCTAAAAGGATCTAGCCTGACTACTCATTTTATTGAATAATTTAAGAGCTTGGTGTTTTCAAGCTATATGGACATTGTTTACTTTCCTGTTTCTATTTTTTTTATGAACTGCATATCAAATTTCTAAATTTTCTTTGATTTCTTCAATAAAAATGACTCAGATGCTCTTATCTTCTAAGAATCAATTTCCCCTCCCCTTTGGAAACCTTATGGCAATTATTTTTTATTTGGCTTAAAAATTTTCCTATTTTTTTCAGAATGTCATACTCTAGCATTTCTTTTATTTATTGTTTTAATCAAATAGTCATGTAAAATTAAGACTTATTTATTTGATAGAAAAAGAACCATTCCCTGGATATTTGCAAGATTTTTTTCTTTAATTATTTTTTCAAATGTTTATCGATTGTATTGAGATCTATTTTGTTGTGATTTACTCACTTTCTCAGTCTCTTTTCTGGCTTTTCAGTGAGGATTTCCTTATGATGAATCTTTTCCTTTCCTTTCTTTTACTTTTTGTGGTTCTTTTAACATTATTTGGCACATTTTCTTCTCATTTTGAATTGATAACAATGTGCATAGGTGCACCAGTCACCATTCAGTGATATTGCTGGAAGTCATTCACAGCATTCTCAAAAAAAAGACTGCGTAGAAATCAGAGTGTTAGGTATATGAGCTGGCCATTCTGGATGTCACCTCTATGTCCTTCCACCTTTTTAAAAAAATAATGATGCCATATATGTTTTATCTTTTCCATTCTTCTGAAATTTTCTCCTCTTTGAGATATTTTGGAAATGATTCTGCATTCTTCTCATCTTTGTCTTAATTTTCTAATATTCTAATTTACTTACACTTTGATTATATGTATATTTTGAGTAATTGTTTAATTTTTCTTTACCTTTATGGTACAACTATTTCATGATTTTACTGCCCAAAGTGGTTAGTTCTGAAACGATTCTCTTGATATCATTTCAAAGTGAGATAACCAAGTGTTATTACTTTTTCTTTAGGGTTATAAAATGAAATAACCTCTACTAACAAATTAATTGCTTCTCCATAAATAACCTGGGAACTTTCTTTTTATTTATTTTTTATTAAATCTTTTAATTTAAAAAAAAAAAACTTATGAATGGGCAATTTTTTAACATTAGCCCTTGCAAAACCTTGTATTCCGATTTTCCCTCCCTTCAGCCCCCAGGAACTTTCTTTTTATTTATTTATTTTATTTTATTTATTTTAATTTATTTATTGTTTAGCAGCAATTTCTTATTGCCTTAATGACTTCTGTTTTTCTTTATAGAATTACGTCAGTAAATTTGGGAATTTTTGTCATGCAAAAAGCCCTTCACATTTAGAATATCAACAAGAAATCTTATGTGTACATTGTACTTTTTAAAACTGTGTAATTTTTTTTAAAGAAGGGAAGTAGAAAACTGGGGGAAAAACTCTGTAATTCTTAGCACCTTCTTTCTTCTTTTCTGACACTTTACTCTTGGTGCTTCAGAAATATAACAGTGCCATCACCGAATATTTTCTTTTATCTGTTTTTCAGAATGCCATGTCTAAAGAATTTTTCATCTATGGGCCTACCTAACTTCTGATAAAACTTCCAATAGTTATGTAGTCAAGTTCTTGGATAAAAGACTACTTTGTATGTAACCAAAATCATATTTTAAACTGTTTTTATTTTGGAAGAAACTACTGGCTATATGCTCTATTGACACAGTCTTTGAAGATGAAAAATCATCTCTAGTTACAATGGAAAATAAGAGTAGCACTTTTGGAGTCCTATTTGCCTTATCTTAATAGAATAAGGTATCTAAACCAAGATATTATTGGAGTGTCAAAAGTAAATGGAAAAAGATCCATTAATTCCTACCCATCCCATGCTACTCTTGTCCATGGTCTCCCATCATTCCTTTATAGGAATTATGTCAGACACCTGCCTTGACAATACAAAAATATCTCTTCCACAAACTAGTTATCTATTGTTTATCATTTTTCTCTCATTACATGAGTAGTTCATTTTTTTTTCAATAGTAAATTTTATTGCTGTTCTTTTTAATTCCACAGTATAAATGACTTCATACTTCTCTAAGGCACAGTGAGTCTCAAGAAGACTTGAGTTCAAATCCAATCTCAGACACTTATTGATTGTGTCATCGTGGGCAAGTCATTTAACCTTAATTTGCTTCAGTTTCCTTAATTGTAAAATGGAGATAATAACACCTATCTCCCAGGATTGTTATGAGTATTAAGCAATATTTGTAAAGTCCTTAGCATAGTGCCAAGCACTTATTGGGTCCTATATAAGTGCTAATTCTTTTTATCATCATTATTATTCATCTGTATTATGTAGCAGTCTGCTAATAGTCATCTCTTCATTGCCTTTTGTGTGTGCGTGTATATATGGTTGCTCTGATTTGCAAATGACATTATGCTGAATGTATTAAGTCTTAGAACATTGAGAGGAACCTCTTAAATGAGATTCATAATCATTCTAAACAGTTTGCCCTATGTATCCTCACAGGAATACTAAGTGGATAAAGAATATCTATTGTCCAGATTATGGCATGCATTTCAGTGAACAACCTATAGGACTTTTCCATCAGTATTTCTATCTTGGGAAGATACTACAAATAGACAAATAATTGGACTTATAATTGAGCAAGAAGAAAAAAAGAAATAGGAATGTCTTTGGAAAATTTCACAGTTATTTTAATGATCATGAACATTTCCTTCAAGCAAAAACCCATCTTTTAAATATTTCTTTCTTTCTAGTATTATATTCCTATGATTTGTGGAAGACTATAGTCACCAAATAACTGCTCATATCATACAATATGTCATTTAAATTCAATAAACTTTTATTGTTTATCTATGCAGTTAAAACACTGTATAAGAATATATTTTTTAAAGACCAAAGGAAAAAAAAAGTATAATCAGGGAAGATTTTAATTGAGTTTTGAAGGATGGATTCTGTCTGCATAGGTGAAGAATCTTTCCTAGAAAAGGATTGATAGAGAATAGGTTTGATAGCATGTTTTCAGGACACTGATGAAACTGTTGATTAGAGCAGAAGATTCACATTGAAAAATAATAGGAAATGAAGCTGGCCAATTGGAAGGAAATTTTGGAGAATCTTGAAAGCAAGAGATTCATGGGTTTTCTAAGTTATAGTATCTCGGTGAATTTAATAGCTAAAACATAGTTTTAAAAAGTTAGACCATCTCATTTTCACCCAGTTCTCTAGGAAGTAATGAAATATCATTCTCCCTCTAATCCCTCATAAAGCACCTGTTTATAACAAACAGCCAACTTACTTGCCAATTTCTGTTGCAGTTGGTTATTTTGGACATGTGGAAGCTCATGATCAACTTAATTTTATGCATGCCTCAACAGAACCTGGGAGTTGTGCAAATATGTTTAAATGCTTCTTTATTATTTTAATCCTCATGAATCCTTTGGAGTTTAGAGAATAGGGTGTTATGGCTTTATCTTTAAAAAGGAAACCAGGGCAGTGGCAATACTAGTATGAGTTACAACACTAGTAGTTAGAAATGTGTGACTTTGTAGCACTACAGATAACAATGTGCCTTGAGTTGTTATCTACAACCTTGAAGAGTGATCTTGAGTTTCTAAATCTTTTCAAACTCATCTAGAGCAAGTCCATATTTCACTCTTCCATCACTAAGGTTGACCCAGAGTTGATTTCTGTACACTGGGATCTTCTCCTCTTTATAACATACCAGTGGAGAATTGTTACAGGTCAGCTGAATGATGCCATTACTGTTAACTAGCTGAGTAGAAGAGGGTGCTCAGTGACTGCTCAGCTTATCCTTCTGGCTAGCATTTCAAGTTCTTAGTTAGAATAAACTTTAAGGAGCTTGTAAGATTCCCTCCTTAGGACCGCAGGAGGGGACAGCCTGTGCAAAACCAATCAGCCCCCATACGTCAAGCAGTGTTTGTATATGTTTCAGCGTATCCAGGCAAAGTCTTTTAACTTTCCATCCTACGGGCTGGAGCTGTACTTTCCTGAATGGCAGCCAGGAAAAATTTTGTAGATTTGGCAGGAAGACTGTGGGAAGCCTGGTGCAAGACCAGCCAGAGAGTTGGAGCAGACTCTTTCTATAAAGGACAGACCATCGAAACACCTCCCTTTGTTTCTCCCTACAAGGGAACACAAATGGAGCCCCGAGATCACAATCAGGACCTATTGTATAAACTTGGGGTTTCCATAACCAGCTTGCGTTTTTGGCACCAAGTGCCTTATTATTTTTCAACTGGAAAACTAATTAGAAAGGATTCTTTTTTTATCTGGGTGTTAATACTATGCTTCTGGCCCATTTTCTGGCCCTTGGCCACATCGTTGTAGTCCCTAGGGCAATGCCTGACAAATTAAGATAAAACCGTTACTTAATGTTTTCCTACTAAGAGAAAACAAAAACTGTTTCCTGCCCTTATTAATTGGATGAAGTCAATTTCCAGGTTTAAAAAAAAAAGGAGAGGGGAGGAGGCATAATCAGGGTGTCAACCTACAACCCTTATCTTTCTCTCTACTTTGCAGGAATGTGAAGAGGAGGAAAGGTTATTCGGTTTGACCCCCAAGCTTCAGGTGTCTTGGGAAAAGCCCTACAGAGGCATTTGTCAGCTATGTTGGCTTTTGCTACCGTGAGTCTCCCTCCGGCCTCTCCACTGTCGTGAAGTTGATTTACCTGGGGATGAGAGGAGGAGGCAGGGGGATTTTTTAGAACTTGAGGGAAGATTCCAGCCTTGACAAGCCTATTAGTCATAGCAGTCCAGAGGGCACTGCCCAGTTTGAGAAGAATAAACAGAGCCAAATTTCCTCTGTTTTGAAAATATATTGAAAGGAAATTCACACTCGGATAATGTAGTTTGTGATTAAGATCATTTGTATCTTGCTTGCTGGCTTAGGACTTCAGGGAGAACGTGTAGAGGAAGAAAAAAAGGCCGGGGAGGGCCTGTAGTGGCGGTAGTGAGGTTTTCATCCTTTAAATTTTTCGTTATGATAAACAGCTTTTTCCATGGCAACCCATGCTGATGCCACAAATAAAGGGAATGGAAGGCCTCCGGCAAGCAGGCCACAACTTGGGAAAATGTCCAGGATGATGCAGAATATTTAGAGGGGAAGCCGTAAGCAAACAAAAAAAAAGTGGGGGGGGGGGAAGAGCAGCAACATCTTAGCTGTTTAAAGTCTGAGGCAACAAGACAAAACAACAACAACAACAAAAAAAACAGAATTCGGGTGTGTTTCTAGGAGGGACTTTTGTCTTGGGAATGGAGGGTACATCTCCTGGGGCTAAAACAGACCAAGAAAGGATCTGCTGTTTCCCATCCAGTCTTTCTTTGTAAATTGTGGGTGGTGGCTGGTGTGGGCTTTTTTTTTTTTTTTTTTTTTTTTTAAATATAATCTATATAAAAAGGCTCACATGCCATTTTGTACACTTTCCCCTCATTAACGGCAAAACTTATTCTGGAGCAAAAATCATTTAACAATGAAGCTATGTTCTCAATGTTCTTCAGCTTGATTATGCAAACTTTGCTGGTTGTTGCTATGTTTGGTACTAAGATTAAACCAAAAAAAAAAAAATCGTCTGTTTAACCCTGGGAAGGGACTAATACAGGAGTTTTCATTCAGGGATGACTAGGTTCTCTTAGGTTAGATTTTATTATCCTTTTCCCACCTCCTCAACCCCTTCTCTCTCTCCTCCAGACCCAGAGAGGCAAAATTTCCTATCATCTCCTACTTGAGCACTTATCCTAGTCTCCGCTTGAGTTGCAGCATGAATTTCCTAGGAAAATCTAGTAAAAGGAATACAGGGGGCGCCATCGAGCCTGTAGTAATCTGTATCATTGAATCCCAACTTAGACAATGAGCCAAACCTGTCCCGTCCACTGTGCACAGTATGTTTGCTTATGAGTGTATGCGATGAGGTAGGGGGTGGGGGACAGGAAGGAAAAAAGAAAAAAAAAAAGGGGGGGGGGAAGATTGAGGTTCTTTGGAGATATTGCCCTGTCTTGCAAAAAATAGTTTAAGGCTGTCCTTGAATCTGTGAGTGTCCGCCACCCGACCTGCAGATCAACGCCATTACAAACTAAAATCTATGCAAAATGTTTCTCTCTGAAATGTGAGTCCCGTTTTCACTGGTCCTGGATGGCACACTGCTGTTTCAAAGGCAGAGATGCACACTGTCTCCTTTTTTGTGCAGAACAACCGAATGGGTTTTGCCCAAGAATTCCAAATCTGAAACCTGCAATCATTTCATAATTCCACTAGCTACATTTTGGATCAGCTATTTGGATCAGAATGGAAATTCTTTGATCTCTTTCTTATCTATTTGCCTGTGAGCTGGGCCAAAAGGTAGACTAATTTTGGCAACTTCCCTTGTATACTTTTATTTAAAGATAAAAGAAACACTTGGAAGTATAAACAGAAGGTGAATTTCCTGAGGCTCTCCAGGAATCAGTGGGACAAGGAACATAGAGGTGCATATTAAGAGTTAGCACGGATTGTTATGGGTTCCCCTGGGCTCCACTTCACTAGCAGGAGAGAACCAGCTCATTCCCCTCCCCCCTCATTTTTTCACTCTCCCTTCTATAAATATCTCCATCCCCCTTACTACTCCCCATCTCCACCCCAAAGCAACAGCAGCTCATACTCCCTTAAATTTGAGGACTGTCACCTGGTAGTTTCTAAATGTGGCCACTGTAGATACACTGTTACAATAGGCATCAACCTTACAAATGATTGTTGTTGATCATGACAGGGACTGGACAAGGCAATTTGAAATAAATAGCACATTGGTGAAAAGCTATTACCACTAAAGAAAAATAGATTCAATATGTATAATAAGTGAGTGAATGAAAAAAAAAAACACATTCACACAGTGCTTTAAGGGTTATAAAGTGCTTTGTGAAATATAACCTATCAGTGGTCATTAAGAAACATTAAGACTTTCTATGTGACCAAGCAATATATGAAGCTCTGGAGATACAAATGAAAAGCAAAAAACATTTGCTATTCACAATCTAATGGGGAAACAACATATAAAATTCAGAAGTCAATACATTACGATCTGGGAGGTTTTATATTAGGAATGCAAGCCTGGTTCAATATTAGGGAAACAACTGGCATAATTGACCATATCAATAATAAAAAACAACAAAATCATATAATTATATAAATAAAAGCAAAATAAGCTTTTTGACAAAATACCATAGGTATTTCTCTTAAAATATTAAGAGAACATAAGAATAAATATTACCTTTCTTAAAATGATATGTAAATCTAAAGCAAGCATTATCTGTAATGGGGATAAACTAAAAGTTTTCCCAATAAGATTCAGGATAATGCAGGAATCTGCATCATTGAAACTTTTTAAATACTGTATATGAAATGATAGCTAAAGCAATAAAATAAAAATAAATTAAAAAGAATAATGAAAGTCAATGAGGTAAAACTATTACTTTGCACATGACATGATGGTATACTTACAGAACCTTAGAGAATCAATTTAAAAATAGGTTGAAATATACACGTTTAACAAAATTATAGGATATGAAATAAATCCACATAAATTATCAACATTTCTAAATACTACCCACAAAACCCAGCAGGACAAGAAAGAAAGAGAAATTCCATTTAAAATAATGGCAGATATTTTCAAAAAAAGAAATCACACAAAGAAGTTTCGTGAAAAAATATTGATTACAGAAATGCAAATTAAAACAACTTAGAAATACCACTTCACACTTATCAGTTTGGCAAACAAGACAAAAAGAGAAAATGACAAATCTGGAGAAGATTTCGAAAAATAGATATCCTAATTCTTGATAAAGGTGTAAACTGGTCCAACCATTTTGGAGAACAATTTGGAACTATATCCAAAACACTTTAAAACTGTGCATACCTTTTTACCCAGCAAAATCATCACTAAGATGGTATCCCAAAGAGATCAAAGAAAAAGGACCTATATGTACAAACATATTTATAGCAGCTCTTTCTGTTGTGGCAAAGAATTGGAAATCAAGAGGATGCCCATCAAATGGAGAGTGGCTGAAAAAGTTGTGGTATATGATTGTGTTGGAATGCTATTTTGTGCTAAAAGAAATGACAAGCAGGTTGATTTCAGAAAAACTTGGGAAGACATGTATGAACTGATGTAAAGTAAAATGTACAGAACCAGAAAACTATACACAGTAACAGTAATATTGTAACAATGATCAACTATGAAAGACTTAACTATTCTGACAATTCAAAATAATTCCAAAGGACCCATGATTAAAAATGCTTGTCCTTTCCAGAAAGAAAACTGATGAGTCTTAAATGAAGATTGAAACATACTTTTTTCATTTATTTTTCTTGGTTTTTATTTTTTGGGGGGAGGGTTCATATATGTTTTCTTTTATAATGCCATTGTAATATAATCTATGGCTAATACAGAAATATGATTTATATGACTTCATATGTATAATTGATATCCTATTATTTTCTTTATCATGGGATGGGGAAAGAAGAGAAGGGAGAAAGAGAATTTGGAGCTCCAAATTAAAAAAAAAATGAATATCAATTTTAAAAACATAATTGGGAAATAGTTAACAAATAATAATTAACAGATAAAAAATAAAACTACTACAGACTATGTAAAACACTTAGGAATCTACTTGCCAAGAAAACCCAAGGACTATATTAATACAGTTACAAAATATTTTTTATACAAATAAACACAGATCTAAGCAGAGGGAGAAATATTAACTACTTATGGGTAGGCTGAGCCATTGCAACAACTTAAGTTAACTTGCTTATTCATTTCCATACCAAACCACCAAATAAGTTTTATATAACTAGAAAAAATAATAAAATTTATCTGTAAGAACCAAAGGTAAAGAATATAAAGGGAATCAATTTTTAAAATGTGATGGAAGGCTGCAGACTAGCAGTACCAGATTGTAAATTATATTACAAAGCTGATGACTGCCAACTCTGTTTCACTTAAATCCAATTCACATGTAAGTCAAAATTTTACTCTATGATGTCATTAGTCCTCTTTCAAATTGAAGGATGAACAACAACAAGACTCTAATGATCAAAAAAATCTGCTATTGGCTAAGGAATAGAATGGTGGATCAGTAGAAAGATAAGGTATATAATACACAATAGTAAATGACCATAATAATCTTGTGTTTGGTAAAAAACAAAGATTTAAGTTTTAGTGGCAAGATCTCATCATTTGACAAAATTGGCAGGACAACCAAAAAGCAATTTAGCAGAAACTAGTAATAAATTAACATCTTACATCATATCCTGAGATAAACTCAAAATGGGCACATGTTTTAGAAATAAAAAAATGATATCATAAGTAAATCAAGAGAGCATGGAAAAAATTACCTGTCAGGTCAATGAATAAGAGAAGATTTTATGACCAAATAAAAGATAGAAAGGATCATGGGAAACAAAACAGATAATTTTGATTATATGAAATTTAAGAAGTTTTGCACAAACAAAACTAATTCTGGCTAATATAAAAGGAAAGCAGGAAACGGGATATATTTAGAGCAAGTTTCTCTGATAAAGATCTCATTTCTTCAATATATAGTGAACTGAGCCAAATTTATAAAAATAAGAGCTATTCCCCAATTGATATTTTGTCAAAGGACATGAGCAGGTATTTTTTAGAACAATAAATCAAAGTTATCAATAATATTCTAAATGATTATTGGTTAGAGAAATTCAAATTAAAATAAGTAAGAGATGCTATCTTACACCTATCAGATTGGCTAATACAACAGAAAAGGAAAATAACAAATCTTAAAAGGATTTGAAAAAAATAAGTATCGAATGCACTGTTGCTGGAGTTGTGAACTGGTTCAATCATTATGGAGAACAATTTGGAGCTATATCCAAAGGGCTAAAAAGTTGTGCAATCCTTTTACTCAGCAATATCATTACTAAGTTTGTGCCCCAAAGAGATCAAAGAAAAGGGGAAAGGATTTCTATATACCAAATCTTTATAGTAGCCCTTTTTGTGGTAGCAAAGAATTGGAAATTGAGAGAATGCCCATAAATTGGGGAATAGCTGGACAAGTTGTGGTATCTGATTGGGTTGGAATATTACTGTGCTACAGGAAATGATGAGTGGGAGAATTTACTTGAACTGATGCAAAGCAAAGTGAGCAGGACCACAGAAACATTGTATACAGTAACAATAATATTATAACAATGATCAATTGTGGAAAAAAAGATTAACACTCTGTTCCAAGATATTCCAAAGGATCCATGATAAAAAATGCTCTCCATATCCAGAGATATCTATCTTTGAGTGTAGATTGAAGCTTACTTTTCTTACCTTATCAGGCAAAAGAGACCATTCTTTACCTCATTTTTTTACCTAGCCTCAATCCCTGAATGGATGTTGGATCAGTCAAACTAAATTTGGAAAAGTTAAGGTATTTGGAAAATACTTACCTTTAAAAGGCCAAGGTCTCCTACTGCATCTCCAATAATCCTGATCTCTATTTTGTCTTTGGACCCAGATGGCTTTGGAGGAGAAAGTGAATCAGATGACCTTGCACAGTTCTCCCTCACTTCAATCCAATTCACTTGAAAGTCATGGCATCACCTTCCTGATGTCATGGTTATTTTCAAAAATGAAGGACAAACAACAATAACAATATCTCCATGTTCAGAAATAGCAAGTAATTCCTGACTATACATATTTCCTTTTTCAAGAATAGGAAAGAAAGCTCCTAAAAGCCAAAACTGACTTTCCCTCCGAATAACAATAATAAAGTAAGAAAAAAGATTATTTCACCACATCTTACATAGATTAAACAATGTATCAGACATTTTAGCAACAAAAGCTATCTTGATCTTCTCCCAAGGATCACTGCTTTCTGCCACTGTCTTTCCTCCTAATATCTTATCATTCTATTTTCCCCTCTTTAGTTCCTCTTTCCTTGAAATTTTCTTTAATATCTTCAGCATTTGTATGTTTAAGATTTTCATTTCCTTCATTCTCAAAAGAGAGAGGGAGATGGGAAAGAGGGTATCTCCTACTCACCAGGAAAATTCCTGTCCTATAATCTTTTCTTAACATGATGCCTTGGGTGTGTGATATAATATGAAGTATCTACCCACCAAGTAATATGGCTTGGTTTTTCTTTTCTTTTCTTTTTAAATAACTATTCAAGGTGACAATTAACAGCATTCCCATCACTTTAAAATTTCAATTACTTTTTCTTATCTTCTTTATCCAGTAATTACTGACAGATACTAGACTAGATGGAAAACACAAGCATATAAAAGAAAGATCTACTCATATAAGCATAGGTGCTAAAAATGGCTTAATATCAATTTGAAAGCAGTCCCCAGTGAAATGCCCTAGGAATGTGTGCTTGGTTCAGTTCTGTTAAATATTTTAAATGGATGGTTTGGATTAAAAACAATCAAATTTGCAAGTGGCACAAAGCTAGCTATAATATTGCAATAGCTAACAGTGCATGACAGAATTTAAAAAAAGTTTCTGAATAGGTTAAAACATGAAATCAAATACAGTAATGTAAATTTTAATGAGAGTATGTGTAAATAAAGTCTTACACTGAATTTAAAAAAATCTGTTTTTACAAATACAAAATGTGAGTAGTTTTATTGAAAAAAGGATCTGGGAGTTTAATGGACTTCAAGCTTAATATAAGCCAACAATATGACAAGGAAGTCTAAAAAAAAAAAAAAAAAAAAAAAAGAAACAATCTAATATGATCTTAGGCTACATTGAAAGACATGGTGTCTTGGAAATAAGGGAGCAATAGATCCATTGTACTGTACTCTAAGAACAATCTAGAATATTGCATTCAATAATAAATGCCAAAAGTTTAAAAGTTGTTGAGAAGTTCTCAAAGACTATATTGCAGAGGAGATAGTAAATTCCATTAGTTTAGATGGCTTTCTTATCAGGAGTTGACTATATTAATTAAATCATAAGTCATCCCCCCAAAAAAAACCCACCACACTTTAACTATAAAATATCTGGAGGAAATTGAACTAAAATGGTGAAAGAGCTCAAGATAATGTCAAAGATTATCAACTGAAGAAACTTGGGATATTTAGTTTGAAGAACATAAAATCTAAGGGAGATAGGAGAACTGTTTTAGGTAATAGAAAGACAAGTTTAAAAGAAGGGAATTGAACTTGTGCTGCTTGGTCCTACTGAGCAGAAATAAGAGGAATGTGTTCAGAGAAACATATTTAGGCTTGCTATAAGGGAAACCTATCTAATAGAGTTTTTTTAGTAGTAGTAAGCTCCCCATTGCTAGTTATTTTCAAGTTAAAGTTGAATGATCTCTTGTTGGTATATTATAGAAGAAATTCTTGTTCAGACTAGAGATCCTTTGAGGTACCTTCCAATTTTGAGATTCTGTGATTTTTATTGTCATAGTTTCAAAATTTCTAGTACAGGTCAAGTATAATTTTCTTCTTCAGGGATTTTATATCCTGTCCTGGAAGAGGAGCAGATTCTTTCATTCAATGGATATTTTCCATCCTAATCATCAGCAATACAACACCAAGAGAAGTTAAAATGAAAACTAGATGAATCAAAAGACAATAGCACCCTTGTCATGATCCAAATGATTTTCAGAGAAATCATTTTCAGCTTCACTGCTTCCACGCAATTAATATTTCAGTTTATCATATCATTTGTAATAAACAATCTGCCTCAATTAACTCAAACTAAAGCTAGATTCTGAGCTGCCATATCAAAATGATGACTCATTTTGAGTGTATATAGTTAAATAAAAACTCAAAGTATTTTTTCTTGTTTATTTTTAAATTTTCAATAGTATTTTATTTTTTTCAAATATATAGAAAGATAGTTTTCAACATTCATTTTTGTAAGACTTTGAGTTCCAAATTTTTCTATCTCCCTCCCCAAGACAGCAAGCAATTTAATATAGGCTAAATATGTATAATTTTTTTAAACATATTTTCCTATTTGTCAGGTTGTGCAAGAAAAATCCTACCAAAAGAGAAAAAAAACATGAGAAACATATAGGATATATAACCTATATACCAAAATTGGTGAAAATACTAAGGCTTGATCCATATGTGGGTTTTTTTTTTCACACGAACTTATCAAAATCCAGATCTCCTCCATTGTTATTTGTATATTTGATTTTCTGAACCTAAGTATGGCTATCCATTTGTTCCAGTTTGACATATCAAATCTAAAATCATTCTTGTGAGGTTTGGTATATAGGTTATATATCCTATATGTGGTGTCTTATATAACACAATACATTTAATATCCCTCCCAGCTTTATTCATTCTGGAAAACTGATATGTATGTCTACCATAACTTTATTCAAATTGTTAATTAAAATGTTGATCAGGACAGGGATAAAAATATAATCACATAATATTCTATTAAATGCCTCCCTCCAAGTTGAGAACAGTCTCTATTGTGGTTCCTCCTTTTATCTTTCAAAAATATATGGCTCTATCAGATGACACTTCCCCCAATTCTTTGTAGATATCAAGATACTTTAAATATAGAGCATTTACAAGATATAGCAAATAATCACATAATTATAAAAGTAAAATGAAATTATTTTAGTCTTACTCATATTATTGATCAAACATCGATTTCAAGTGATTACAACAGTATGTAATATAGTAGATAGAGCATTAGACCGGGAGTCTGAGACTTTTGAGTTTAAATTTGACTTCACACACTCAGAAATGTTTATGATGTTTGACAAATAATTTAATATTTGTCTGTCTCAGTTTCCTCATGATAAATACCAATAAATACCTCCTTATGTTAATATGAGGACAAAATGAGGTAATAACATTTGTAAAATGTTTTACAGCCATTAAGGTGCTACAAAAATGCTAACCATCATGCTCATGAGCATTAGTTTATTTTTCCAAATGTTCACAAACAATGATTTTAAAGTTCATTCAGGAAAATTTTCAGATATCAATGTCAAATTCACCAGTCTTCATTCTCTAGAATAATTTTCCATTCTTGAAAATTATGATATTTTGCTAACTCAAATCTAGTGATCCTATTTTCCAGGATTTTTCATATTATCAATAGTAAGTCAGGGATCAATTTTTTTAGTCATGTGTTATTTAAACCTTATATCCTAAACTCATTTCAAATTGTTTTCTTACAATCCCTTCATGCATCTAAGTCTTCGGTATTTTTTTTCATCACTTCTACTCTGGAAAATAAGCACAATTATCATTCCCATTTTACAAATAAAGAAATGGCAGCAAATATTACTTAAATGATTTGCCCAAGGACACACAGATAATAAACGTTTGAGGCAAGATTCTGATGATAGTTTTCCTTACCCCAGTTTTCATCTTACACTGTGACATCTATTACTTAAAAGGCCTGGTTTTTTTTCTCTGTGTGATAGATACATTCCTTTTATTCTATGCAGGAGTCTAGAATCATAGAATCTCAGAAAAAAATTATCTCGAATCAACTAGTTCAAACTGAACTTAAATAGGGATAAGTTTAGGAATAGCGACTGGATCTATTGGATTATGATAGTACAGGAAACTCCTAGGTCAGCAAAGTCCCTTTATCTTCTCTGAAATTATAGTCTTAGAGGATTACCTAGAGTATTGAGAAATTGTGACTCTCCCAGAGTCAAACAACCAGTATATATTAAAGGTCACAATTTTTTAAAAATTAATTTTATAATTATAACATTTTTTGACAGTACATATGCATAGGTATTTTTTTTTTTACAACTTTATCCCTTGTACTCCCTTCTGTTCCAAATTTTTCCCCTCCTTCCCTCCACCCCCTCCCCTAGATGGCAGGCATTCCCATACATATTAAATATCTTATAGTATATCCTAGGTACAATATATATGTGCAGAACCAAATTTTGTTGTTGTTGTTGTTGCAAAGAAAGAATTGTATTCAGAAGGTAAAAATAATCTGGGAAGAAAAACAAAAAACAATGTTCACAGTTTACACTCATTTCCCAGTGTTCCTTTTCTGGGTGTAGCTGATTCTGTCCATCATTGATCAATTGGAATTGGATTAGATCTTCTCTATGTTGAAGATATCCACTTCCATCAGAATACATCCTCGTACAATATCATTGTTGAAGTGTATAATGATCTCCTAGTTCTGCTCATTTCACTCAGCATCAGTTGATGTAAGTCTCTCCAAGCCTCTCTGTATTCCTCCTGCTGGTCATTTCTTACAGAACAATAATATTCCATAATATTCATATACCATAATTTACCCAATCATTCTCCAATTGATGGACATCCATTCATTTTCCAGTTTCTAGCCACTACAAAAAGGGCTGCCACAAACATTTTGCACATACAGGTCCCTTTCTCTTCTTTAGTATTTCCTTGGGATATAAGCCCAGTAGTAGCACTGCTGTGTCAAAGGGTATGCATAGTTTGATAACTTTTTGGGCATAGTTCCAAATCATTTTCCAGAAAGGTTGGATTCTTTCACAACTCCACCAACAAGGCATCAGTGTCCCAGTTTTCCCACAGCCCCTCCAACATTCATCATTATTTGTTCCTGTCATCTTAGCCAATCTGACAGATATGTAGTGGTATCTCAGAGTTGTCTTAATTTGCATTTCTCTGATCAGTAGTGATTTGGAACACTCTTTCATATGAGTGGAAATAGTTTTAATTTCATCATCTGAAAATTGTCTGTTCATATCCTTTGACCATTTATCAATTGGAGAATGGCTTGATTTCTTATAAATTAAAGTCAATTCTCTGTATATTTTGGAAATTAGGCCTTTATCAGAACCTTTAACTGTAAAAATGTTTTCCCAATTTGTTACTTCCCTTCTAATCTTGTTTGCATTAGTTTTGTTTGTGCAAAAACTTTTTAATTTGATGTAATCAAAATGTTCTATTTTGTGATCAATAATGATCTCTAGTTCTCCTTTGGACACAAATTCCTTCCTCCTCCACAAGTCTGAGGTAAGCTATCCTATGTTCCTCTAATTTATTTATGATCTCGTTCTTTATGCCTAAATCTTGGACCCATTTTGATCTTATCTTGTATGTGGTGTTAAATGTGGTTCTAGAGGTCACATTTAAACCTAGATCTTTCCGACTTTGAGGATGACTTCATCCATTGTTGCCACCCTGCCTTTTTAAGCAGGTATATCCTCTACAATATATTCCTAATAAATGTCTATCCATACTCCGTTTGTAGATCTCCACTAATGAGGAACTCACTACCCACTTAGTAACCAAATTTTAGGAAGTTTTCCTTATGTAAGTGGCATAATAAATAGTGTTGGACTTGAAGTCAGAAAGACTCAAGTCCAACTTAAACTTTTAATTAAAAAATTTACGCTACTTATTTTTATTATTTTCTCTTTTTATATGTAAAACATTTTTGTTACACATGTGCATTCTTTTTTTTTAAGCATATTTCCACATGTATTGTGTTGAAAGAGAAAAAAATCAGAACAAAAGGAAAAAAAAACAACAATGAAAAGGAACAGGAGAAAATAATATGTGTTGATCTACAAATGACATTATTCATTTTCCAAGTTTTTGTCATGACAAAAATGAGCTGCTATAAATATTTTTTCACATGTGGGTTCTTTTTTCCCTCTTTTATGATTTCTTTGGGATACAGACTCAGTAGTGGCACTTCTGGATTAAAGGGTATGCAGTTTTATAGCTCTTAGGGCATATTTCAATAATTGGTTGGATCAGTTTGTAACTCCACACTTACATTAGTATCCTAGTTTTCTCATATCCCCTCCAACACTCATCATCATCTTTCTCTGTCATCTTAGTTAGTCTGATAGGTATGAGATGGTACCTCAGAGTTGTTTTAATGTGCATTTTTCTAATCAATAGAGGTTTAGAGTATCTTTTCACATGACTATTGATGGTTTTAATTTCTTCATCTAAAAATTGTCTGTTCATATCCCTTGGCCATTTATCAATTAGGGAATAGCTTGTTTTCTTATAAATTTGAACCAGTTCTCTATATATTTTAGAAATTAGAACTTTATAAGAGACACTGGGTATAAAAATATTTTCCCCAGCTTTCTGCTTCCCTTCTAATCTTGGCTGCATTTGTTTCATTTGTGTGCACCCTTTTTAAATTTAATATAATCAAAAGTATCCATTTGGCATTTCTTAATGTTCTCCAGTTCTTTGGCCATAAACTCATTCCTTATCCAAAGATCTAATTTACTTAAAATATCACCCTTTGCAACTAAATCATGTACCCATTTTGATCTTACTTTGGTATGGGGTGTGAGATATATATCTATGCTGAGTTTCTGACTTTAATTTCCAGTGTTTCAAGCAATTTTTTTCAAATAATGAGTTCTTCCAGAATCTGGAGTCTTTGGATTTATCATAGAGTATATTACTATAGATAACATTGATCATTGCATCATGTATATCTATCCTATTCTACTGATTCACCACTTTATTTCTTAGCCAGTACCAGATGGATTTGATGCTGAATCCAACTTTTAAGATACTTCCTAGTTGTGTGACTTTAGGCAAGTCGCAGTTCTTACTCAATCCTAGTTTCCTCATTTGTGTAATGGAAATAATAATAACACTCAAATTCACTCAATTTCAAAATTCAAATTCATAACTAATGATAATAAAAGCTAATATTTATATTACAATTTAAAGTTCAGTGCTTTATACATAGTACTTGGACGTTTATAAATTGTTTTGTAAATATCTCATATTATTTTCATAACTATCATTAGTTTTATATATAGATGAAATTTGTCTCTACAACTTTTGCCTCTCACTGGTTATAGTTCTATCCCTTTGAACAAAGAAAACAAGTATCATTCTTCTTCCAAATAACAGTCATTTAGATATTTGAAGGTTACAATTATATAATATATACATATACATACATATAGCAATCTTGTCCTCTTGGAGGTAAACATTTGCATTTCCTTCAAATGAAATTTATATGGCATCATTTCAAGTTGCCTTATCATCCCAACCAATCATTCACTTAAAAAACTTTTTAGAAGTTTCTACTACATACAGTATAAATGCCAATTGTTTGGATTAGAAATAGAAAACTGAAATAATCCTTGTTCTCAAAGAAACAACCTCATATAGGAAAAGAATACATATATAAATTTAGGTATATACAAAGTCATTTTGAGAGGGTACTTTGGAAATAAAAAAAATAATCCATGAAAACAAATGCTTGAGCTGCATTTTGAAAGAAGTAAGGAATTAAAAGAGGCAGTGGTAACAAAGAAGGAATATTTCAGGCATGAACATTGCTGCAAAGACATGGAGGTGGGGACAGAATATATATGTGAGGAATAACAGGATTAGTTTGGCTGAACCATAGAGTAGAAAAAGCTGAAAAATGGCTGAGGCCAAATTCTGAAGAGCTGAGTTTGAATTTTATTTGGGAGTAATAGGAAATCACTGGAATTTACTGAGAGAAGAATGATATCATCAGACCAGAAATTAAGAAAATTCCCTTTGACAGCTCTTCGGAGTCTGGATTGGAGTGCAGAAAAACCAAGAGGCAGAAGTTAGCATTCTATTTATCCTTTTGCTGAAGTAGTTCAGCTTATCAGTGTCCTTCCTAAAATGTGAGACCCAGAACTAAATATAATTCTG